>NC_054475.1:100414194-100725027 GCF_017639515.1 Carcharodon carcharias
CTGGTTTAGAGCGCTTCTATCAGGGCATGAGTGTTTTAATAAATGAGTTTGTGGTTGGGCCAAACCCTGTGTCTATCTAATTTGTCCTTTATAAAATCCTAAAGTGAAGAACCATCAGTAAAGGGAAACGGGAGCGTGAACCTCTTACAACTCCCATAGGGCATCTCCACTACTTGTGACCTGGAGACTACTTTTACCTACCTAACATTTAGCTAATTGGTGGTCAACCTAGGGGTTGAAAGAAATCCCTTGTCAACTTACTGTGTTTCAAAAAACTGACTATATCCTGTGGCGCAAGTGATCTTTCTATGCAAAGTAGTAGAATAAACACTCCACTAAACTGTGGCTTAGCTATAAACTTGAAAATTGATTTACTCAACTAACTGCGTTCAGAACGGAAGCAATGAGACTATTGATTTACCAAAGTTACAGGCTTAAATGTCCCAACTCAGAAGATAGATCCTGGAACAGCGACCTTAAATAGCAGTGAGGTTATCAGAGAGGTGTTGGACAAAAGCCAGGCCCATTAGGGGAAGTTTAGAATTAGCATGATGAGTTGGCCATTGTTGTCTTCGTAGGTATTCACAGAACTCAGGTGATTGAGCAACATTGTCGGGGTGGGAAACAGATCTATTGCCTGATCTGTCATGGACCAGGTAGGGAAGGAATGAGGAAAAAATATCTTTTTAGAAGGAGTTTAGGTGTAACGGGTTAGAGGTCTGCTCAGACCTATAGATACAAAGATTCTATGTAAAATTAGTTTGTGACAATCTTCAACCAAGCTCTTTGTGAATGTAGGCTCCCTCTCTTCTCTCGCAGCATCTACCTCTGAAGGCATCTTTAAAGATGGCTGATTTTAGAACTATTACACTGATATAACACACAGTAATTTTCTGAGGCTATGGGGCAGATTAGATTAAATATTTATTCTGCTTGTGGCTCATGCAGTCCTTACTATGGGAGTGCTTCATGCAGAAATTGGGTACTCAAAGCAAAAGAGTGTTCTCCAGCAGTGATATCCTCCTTCACAAAACATCTATAACATTTTAAATGCTACTAAGAATTAAAGAGTTTATGTTTTTGCTAATTACCCTGTGGTATTGCATTTCATTGGACTTCCTTTACCAATGCTGTCTTTCAATATGTATTAATGATTACTGCCTTGTCTAAAAGATCTTACATATTAAATTATTTCTGAGCACAAATGGATCTCAATGATGTTGCTCATGAACTCAGGAGAATTTTATGACCACTTGTCATGTTGGGTGTAACATCCCAGGCTGAAAGATAAAGTGAGTGAAACTTAGCTGAAAATTTGGAATATGCCTGCAAAGGAGGAAGTAGAATTAGGATAACCAGGGAACGAGTAGGGACCAAAGGGGCAACCTGTGGGTGGAGCCAGAGGACATCGGTAGATTGTTGAACAAATACTTCTCATCTGTCTTCACCCAAGAGAATGAGGATGAAGGTATCGAACTCTGGGAGAGAGATTGCGAGGTTCTTGAGCAAATTGATATAGGGAGTGACAAGGTATTGGAGGTGTTGGCAGGCTTAAAAGTGGACAAATCTCCAGGTCCAGATGACTTGTGTCCCAGACTGCTGAGGGAGGCAAGGGAGGAGATCGCAGCGGCTCTTATCTAAATTTTTAATTCCTCTATGGCCACGGGGGAGGTGCCAGAGGACTGGAGAACAGCTAATGTGGTTCCGCTATTTGGGAAGGGTTGTAGAGATAAGCCAGGGAACTACAGACCAGTGAGCCTCGCGCCAGTGGTAGGGAAATTATTGGAAAAAATTCTGAAGGAGAGAATCTATCTCCATTTGGAGAGGCAAGGTTTGATCAGGGATAGTCAGCATAGCTTTGTCAGAGGGAGGTCATGCCTAACAAATTTGATTGAATTTTTTGAGGAGCTAACCAGGTGTGTAGATGAGGGTAGTGCAGTTGATGTAGTTTATATGGATTTCAGCAAAGCTTTTGACAAGGTCCCACATGGGAGACTTATAAAGAAGGCAAATACACATGGGATACAGGGTAATTTGATAAGGTGGATTCAAAATTAGCTTAGTTGTAGGAGACAGAGCATGATGACAGAAGGATACTTTCGTAACTGGAAGCCAGTGTCTAGTGGCATATCACAGGGATCTGTGCTGGGTCCCCTATTATTTGTCATTTATATAAACGACATAGATGACTATTTGGGAGGTAGGATTAGTAAGTTTGCGGATGACACAAAGATTGGCCGGGTGGTTAACAGTGAGGTTGAGTGTCTTGGGCTACAGGAAGATATAGATGGGATGGTCAAATGGGCAGATAAGTGGCAGATGGAATTTAACCCTGAAAAGTGTGAGGTGATACACTTTGGAAGGAGTAATTTGACAAGGAAGTATTCAATGAACGGCATGACACTAGGAAGTTCCGAGGAACAAAGGGACCTTGGCGTGTGTGTCCATAGATCTCCGAAGGCGGAGGGGCACGTTAGTGGGGTGGTGAAAAAGGCATATGGGACACTTGCCTTTATCAATCGAGGTATAGATTACAAAAGTAGGGAGGTCATGTTGGAGTTGTATAGAACCTTGGTGAGGTCACAGCTGGAGTACTGTGTGCAGTTCTGGTCTCCACATTATAGGAAGGATGTGATTGCACTGGAGGGGGTGCAGAGGAGATTCACCAGGATGTTGCCGGATGAAACATTTAAGTTATGAAGAGAGGTTGGATAGACCTGGGTTGTTTTCGTTGGAGCAGAGGAGACTGAGGGGCGACCTGATCGAGGTGTACAAGATAATAAGAGGCATGGACAGGGCGGATAGGGAGCAGCTGTTCCCCTTAGTTGAAGGGTCAGTCACAGGGGGGACATAAGTTCAAAGTGAGGGGTAGGCGGTTTAGGTGGGATGTGAGGAAAAACTTTTTAATCCAGAGGGTGGTGACAGGCTGGAATGCATTGCCTGGGAGGATGGTGGAGGCAGGTTGCTTCACATTCTTTAAAAAGTACCTGAATGAGCACTTGGCATGTCATGACATTCAAGGCTATGGGCCAAGTGCTGGTAAATGGGATTAGGTAGGTAGGTCAGGTGTTTCTCACGTGTCAATGCAGACTGGATGGGCCGAAAGGCCTCTTCTGCACTGTGTGATTCTGTGAATTAGAGCAGATATGTGAGGGTAGCTACCAACACATAGGTGATATGTGAGCTATGCATTGCGAGGCACTGTTAGTCTGATGGATGGAGATCTCCTCAAGCCTGTAGATATAAAGATCCTATATAAAATTAATTGGTGACAATCTCAATCCATTTCTTAATTCACCTCATGAATTCTTAAGAGTCTCAGATTTGTGAAGACCCTCTACATCATACTGTAAATTTCATTGTTGATTTACGCTCATAACCTTTATCATTTTATTATTGGGAGGATATGATTATCCACTCATCTCCCTTGAAACAAGCAATTATTGTTACTTTCTGTTCTCTGTGCAGATCTCTCCCAGTGAAATAGAAGGCCTCATGACAAGGCTACAACATGTGTTTCAACAGGAGATAACTGGAGTTGGCGCAAGTTTGGAAAAACGGTGGAAATTTAGTGGCTTCGATGGAATCAAGGCCCTTCAGAACTAGTAACTTGGTGACAATTCACAAGATTACAGGACTACTCCACACCCTACTGTTTCTGACTAACGTAGATACCAGATTTGTTTTTGAAAGATTGGTTTCAATTACTCTCAAAAAATGAGAAATCCTCAGGCTTGATGAATATGAGCTGCGCCTAGAAATAGGCTTAAAGAACAGAATTGTGTTTACCAAACCCCAAATGTCGGGTAATAAACTGTGCTGTGTATTATAGTTGGTGTGCTTCCATGGCTGAAGTACTAGTATGAGCCAAGTGATTAAGGAGGGCCAAATAGAAAAGCAACAACTTAAGCTATGAAAAATATACAAAGCATCCTTTTTCCTGACACATGTGGTCTCACATTAATTAGATCACTGTGTCTCTCCTCCAATCCAGCTCAATATTATAGGTACAGTACATCTACCAAAGCATCTGTTTTTATTTTTCAGTCATAACAGTGTATTTTTCAAATTCCTACATATCTGTAGAAGCTTTTAATGGTCCAATTTCTGTCAACTTAATGAAATGCTGACGGCCATCGAAAACACTAACAAATACAGTACCCATACTCACCCTCCATCACCACCACCTCTTTCCCCTGCCAACCCCCACCCCCACCACCACCCCTGCAGCCCCACCAGCAAACAAAAGGTTTGCTGAGAAACTACTGATTTTATTGATTTGATGCTGTGGCTCAGTTCCAGTGTCTAAAAGATCTGCAGATTCTTTCTCCATTCTCATTTTCTCATCTCAGTTCTCCTGAAGGTGGTCATGCACGGTAGATAATTGTTCATGAACATTAGCAGTTCTATAGTGCCCTCACTTAAGTGGCAATTCTTTGTATAAGTTTGGATAATGGGTTATGGCAGACTGTTTGAATGCAGTGTGGGTATCAGCACTGAGCTTAATTTTGTCCTTGGGGAACATCCACACAAGTGCACTTTCTAACAAGAGTCGTTGGATACTGATTGGGAATGGGAACCTTGGCAGATTTTTCCATTTCTTAGTCTAGAGATTGAGGTTAATGCAGCTATCACTGGCTCAGCTGAGATCAGCTAATTCAATGGAATTTAGCAGATTCTTGGTCTGTGCAGCTTAGTTCCATATCATGTGGTAATGAATACCCAAAAAACTATTTGGGTAATCTTCTGCAAATCCATCTTCATCTACAGCTGAGTAAATTTGTTCAAGCAGCATGTAGCAGAGACAATTTCATTTCAGACCATTCTTTCATCCAGAAGTAGCAAGGTTTTAGATAAGTTGAAGTTTTATCCCATAAATGGCTTAAAAAAAAACTGGATTCTATCATCTGATCATTTGTGGCAAATGGAGAGCACAAGTTTGCATGTCATGATATTTCTAGGGATTAATGCACCTTATTGAAGATAGAAAATGTAGCATGGGAAAGGATGCTCCATTCTCAGTGTTTGTAAGTCAAAATTGGGGCAGGATGTGCCAATATTTGTTTTAAAGAAGAAATATGAAGATTGTTAACATGTTTAAGTAAACTGATCAGGTTTATTAACTGAAATTGTTTACATCACAAATCTGTGGTAAAAAAGGAAACATCCCTGTTGTACTTTAATTTCTTTATATCTCTGGAATCAATCTAGCAGTACATTTTGGACAATATATCTAGTTTGTACAGGCTAAGCTACACTGTATTGATAAAAGTTGTATTTTTAGACATAAATTATTTTTTACAAAGCTTTAATACTTGATAGTTTACTTGGATTTTGTGTCCCCATGGGTGAAGGACATAAGCAGCAACACCTACTGTTAGTTACAATGAAAAGCCGAGAATTCTTTCTGCTATTTTCTCGTTTATACTACTTGTATGATGTGTTGGACAGCGTTTTGCTGCTGCTGCTGTTCTATGGGTTCAAACAAGCCTGATATGTTCACTGATGCTTGTTAAAGTTTTAGTGTCTTTTTTAATTAGTCCAAGTTGTATCATTTTAGGTAAGAATTAACAAGTGCAAGTTTACATGGCATGTTACCTTACTGTGATCGTGAGTTGCCAATATTGTTTCATGTGCTGTAGGCTCATAATTAATGACTGCAGAGATTTAGCACAAAATAATACCTGGAGCTCAAAATTTCCACTAAGAAGTTCTATTTATTCTGTGGGCAAAAATTATCCCTAGAATCATAACATACCTTCACCATTGTGAACTACCTGAGGGACTAGTGAAAATCAAGAAAAGCAATTTGAAAATATCTGGTAAGTGAATAGCTTGAAGTTGCCTGATAGTTCAGATATGGTTTGATACTTAACTTAACAGACTAATGAGATTCCAGGTTCAATCCTGATGTCTACTAAATTGGTTGATCTCGGCTCGTGTCATAGAACAACCCATTTGGTTTAGATACCTCTGAACTAGGACGTGCAGTGGGGGTAAAACCAGCCTGATTCTGATTGCTGCCTAGTTGTTTTCACTGGAATTACATAAAAATCAGAACACAGAAACAGGCTGACTGGCTCAAGTGGTTTATGTCAGTGTGAACCCTGCTCCTTAATTTGCTTAATTTGCTTCTCCCTCATATTGTGATTCCCCTTAAATGTGTTAGCCACCTTTTTAAATATAAGAAATGGAAATAAGCTATGCTTTTGTGCACCAGGCATCAAATGGTTTGCTACCATTTGCTCTCCAACTTCATTTTTCTGGACAATATTTATTCCCCAAAAATGTCACTAGCACAAACAGATTACCTGACCACTTACCTCATTGCTGTTGTGGGAACTTCCAGTATGCAATTTAGTTGCTGTATTCCCTACATTATAACATCTCTTGCATAAATAAAACATAAATTACAGTTCAAAAGTTAATTGGCCGTAAAGTGCTTCAGACATTTTGAGACCATGAAATACATCATATAAATGCTAATGATTCTATTTTTGAAAAATGGCTGCTTTGATGACTCCACAGACCATTGGAAACATATTAGCAGGGCTCTTCGACTTCAAGGGGAGAAAATTAAGTGAGCTGGATAAAACCATTTTCTTAATGTCCATTGTATTCACTTTTTTGAACCAGATCATTTCATAGCTTATACCTATTAAATTAACTTTTTGATGAGATTCCACAACTGAGGTTTATCTTAAGTTTACAGCTGAGAGTTTGTTATGCATTGATTGTTACTTCAACAGTGTCTTAAATAACATAAATTTGCAGATCCTTTACAACTCAAAATTGTACAACAGAAAATTATTTCTAATATTTTAGAGAATTCCTGATCATTTTAGGAACACCTTATGTAAGAGAAGAGAATAAAATTATCATTAATGCCCATGGAATAAAACCAACTTGACTGACTGGGATACTTTGGTTAACCAAATATCCTTTGTTTCTAGGCAGTTCAACAATAAAATTTTAAGCAGGGAGAGGGATTGTATTTGCGTGCTCTATCATTTTGCAATATGTCCTAATGATTAGCAAGTTGTATTTCAGTCTTGTTTTGTGATTTATTAGAATGGATTTTTAATAAGTTTTATAAAGAAATTATTTAAATGGCTGATATTTGTTTTGCATTTGATTGAAAAATTAATTCCTTACTAAAATTAATGTTTGCTTTTAGAAATCCTGATAGAATAAAATCCAATCAATGCTCATGTTTAACTACTAATCTTCTTGAGTTAAAAACAAAAAAACTGCGGATGCTGGAAATCCAAAACAAAAACAGAATTACCTGGAAAAACTCAGCAGGTCTGGCAGCATTGGCGGAGAAGAAAAGAGTTGACGTTTCGAGTCCTCATGACCCTTCGACAGAACTTGAGTTCGAGTCCAAGAAAGAGTTGAAATATAAGCTGGTTTAAGGTGTGTGTGTGGGGGGCGGAGAGATAGAGAGACAGAGAGGTGGAGGGGGGGTGGTGTGGTTGTAGGGACAAACAAGCAGTGATAGAAGCAGATCATCAAAAGATGTCAACGACAATAGTACAATAGAACACATAGGTGTTAAAGTTAAAGTTGGTGATATTACCTAAACGAATGTGCTAATTAAGAATGGATGGTGGGGCACTCAAGGTATAGCTCTAGTGGGGGGTTTTTTTTTATAATGGAAATAGGTGGGAAAAGGAAAATCTTTATAATTTACTGGAAAAAAAAAGGAAGGGGGAAACAGAAAGGGGGTGGGGATGGGGGAGGGAGCTCACGACCTAAAGTTGTTGAATTCAATATTCAGTCCGGAAGGCTGTAAAGTCCCTAGTCAGAAGATGAGGTGTTTTTCCTCCAGTTTGCGTTGGGCTTCACTGGAACAATGCAGCAAGCCAAGGACAGACATGTGGGCAAGAGAGCAGGGTGGAGTGTTAAAATGGCAAGCGACAGGGAGGTTTGGGTCATGCTTGCAGACAGACCGCAGGTGTTCTGCAAAGCGGTCGCCCAGTTTACGTTTGGTCTCTCCAATGTAGAGGAGACCACATTGGGAGCAACGAATGCAGTAGACTAAGTTGGGGGAAATGCAAGTGAAATGCTGCTTCACTTGAAAGGAGTGTTTGGGTCCTTGGACGGTGAGGAGAGAGGAAGTGAAGGGGCAGGTGTTGCATCTTTTGCGTGGGCATGGGGTGGTGCCATAGGAGGGGGTTGAGGAGTAGGGGGTGATGGAGGAGTGGACCAGGGTGTCCCGGAGGGAGTGATCCCTACGGAATGCCGATAAGGGGGGTGAAGGAAAGATGTGTTTGGTGGTGGCATCATGCTGGAGTTGGCGGAAATGGCGGAGGATGATCCTTTGAATGCGGAGGCTGGTGGGGTGATAAGTGAGGACAAGGGGGACCCTATCATGTTTCTGGGAGGGAGGAGAAGGCGTGAGGGCGGATGCACGGGAGATGGGCTGGACACGGTTGAGGGCCCTGTCAAGACCGTGGGTGGAAAACCTCGGTTAGGGAAGAAGGAGGACATGTCAGAGGAACTGTTTTTGAATGTAGCATCATTGGAACAGATGCGACGGAGGCGAAGGAACTGAGAGAATGGGATGGAGTCCTTACAGGAAGCGGGGTGTGAGGAGCTGTCGTCGAGATAGCTGTGGGAGTCGGTGGGTTTGTAATGGATATTGGTGGACAGTCTATCACCAGAGATTGAGACAGAAAGGTCAAGGAAGGGAAGGGAAGTGTCAGAGATGGACCACGTGAAAATGATGGAGGGGTGGAGATTGGAAGCAAAATTAATAAATTTTTCCAAGTCCCGACGAGAGCATGAAGCGGCACCAAAGTAATCATCGATGTACCGGAGAAAGAGTTGTGGAAGGGGGCCGGAGTAGGACTGCAACAAGGAATGTTCCACATACCCCATAAAGAGACAGGCATAGCTGGGGCCCACACGGGTACCCATAGCCACACCTTTTATTTGGAGGAAGTGAGAGGAGTTGAAGGAGAAATTGTTCAGCGTGAGAACAAGTTCAGCCAGACGGAGGAGAGTAGTGGTGGATGGGGATTGTTCGGGCCTCTGTTCGAGAAAGAAGCTAAGGGCCCTCAGACCATCCTGGTGGGGGATGGAGGTGTAGAGGGATTGGACGTCCATGGTGAAGAGGAAGCGGTTGGGGCCAGGGAACTGGAAATTGTTGATGTGACGTAAGGTGTCAGAGGAATCACGGATGTAGGTGGGAAGGGACTGGACAAGGGGAGAGAGAAGGGAGTCAAGATAACGAGAAATGAGTTCTGTGGGGCAGGAGCAAGCTGAGACGATCGGTCTACCGGGGCAGTTCTGTTTGTGGATTTTGGGTAGGAGATAGAAGCGGGCCGTCCGAGGTTGGGCGACTATCCGGTTGGAAGCTGTGGGAGGGAGATCCCCAGAGGAGATGAGGTCAGTGACAGTCCTGGAAACAATGGTTTGATGTTCAGTGGTGGGGTCATGGTCCAGGGAGAGGTAGGAGGAAGTGTCTGCGAGTTGACGCTCAGCCTCCGCGAGGTAGAGGTCAGTGCGCCAGACAACAACAGCACCACCCTTGTCAGCGGGTTTGATGACAATGTCAGGGTTGGACCTGAGAGAATGGAGTGCAGTAAGTTCAGAGAGAGACAGGTTAGAATGGGTGAGAGGAGCAGAGAAATTGAGACGACTAATGTCGTCTTCTTGAGTTCTCTGTCCCAAGGCAAGTCCAACCCACAGTGCCACAACACCCACAACTGGTAGGTAAAGGAGGCAGGTCCCGAATCCACCTCAGTCGGAACAAGCATCGAACCCAGTGCTGTTGGCATCAATCTGATCCACACCAGCCGTCCAGCCAACTGGCCCTCCCAAGGAGTCAAAGTTGCTGTGGGTACTTAAATGAATAAGTCCGTGTCCATACACAGCAAGACCTGGACAACATTCAGGCTTTGGCTGATAAGCGGTCAACAAGTGCCAGGCAAGCCACACACCGTCCTGACTTGGAACTATGTCACCGTTCCTTCACTGTTGTCAGATCAAAATCCTGGAACGCCCTTCCTAACAGCACTGTGGGTGTACCTGCTTTATATGGACTGCAGCAATTCAAGAAGGTGTCCTAACACCACCTTCTTGGCAGTGAAGGGTGGGCAGTAAATACTGGCCTCACCAGCAACGCCCATATCCTGTGAACGAATAACAAAAATAAATACACTTTTACATGCAGCTTGCAATTTCTTTCCATCACATGGCTGGCCAGGAATTTCTCCTCTTACCACCAGCCATTGGTGTATGTTGGAAGGATTTACAAGTTGATATTCAGCCTGTTTGGCCACATTATGAACACACCTTCCTTGCCCATCAAGTCGGACTTGAACCCTGGGCTTCTGGCTCAGAGGCAGGAACATTACTTACTGCACCACAAGAGCTCAACTACTAATACAAAAGCGAAATAGTCCAGATGCTGGAAATTTGAAATCAGAACAGAAAAGAATGGAAGTACCTCAGCAGGTCAGGCAGCATCTGTGGAAAGAGAAACAGTGTTTCAGGTTCATGATCTTTCATCAGAACTGGGAAAAGTTAGAAATGTGAAAGGTTGTAAACAAGGGAAAATGGGGGGGGGGGAAGGACTAAAGGGAAGGATAACCTATTAAGTATTTCCAACATTTTCTGTTTTTATTTTAGCTCATGTTTAACTCTTTGGTAACTGGCTTTCCACAAACGTTGCAGTAGAGGTAGGAGCGGTGGGAGGAGGTTCTAAACTATACTCCTAATAGTTATGCACAGAGCACACAGAAAATCTCCTTCTTTAATGATTCACTGACAAGATTAGTTCAGATGAAAAAGACTTTGGATCCATTTGGTTGCGCCCTTCTGAAAATCAGTTCAGCTGGTTTGTGCGACATCTTTTTAATAGAGACTTGGACAGGCAGATGGGTCATTGGCTTAGTGTCTCTTCAGTTGATTGCCTCTGAGGACTCATCACACTCCCTCAGTACTAGCTTAGTGGATTGACCTAAAGTATGTACTCAAAACATTGAGCTACAGATGAGGGCTATCAAGCTGGCACAGATTCCAACTATAGCCGAGTAAAGCATAATTCCAAGGCAAAAACAAAAATAGATGGAAAAACTCAGCAGGTCTGACAGCATCTGTGGAGAGGAACACAGTTAACATTTCAAGTCCGCATGACTCTTCATCAGAACTGAGGAAATATAGGAATGAGGTGAAATATAAGCTGGTTGAGGGGGGTGGGACAGGTAGAGCAGGATAGAGGGCTAGTTATAGGTGGAGGCAGAGAGATTGCCAAAAATGACATGGACAAAGGGATGTTGACAGTGGTGATATTAGCAAAGGAATGTGCTAATGGTGACATTAAGGGTAGAAAACAGGACGAGCAAGTGACAGATAGTCCTAGTGGGGTAGGGGTGGGGGGAAGGGATCAAAATAGGCTAAAAGGTGGAGATAAAACAATGGACGGAAATAGATTTAAAAATAATGGAAATAAGTGGAAAAAAAATATTTAAAAAATCAAATTATTGAAAAGGGATCGGAAAGGGGATGGGGATGGAAGAGAGAGTTTATGATCTAAAGTTGTTGAAATCAATGTTAAGTTCGGAAGGCTGTAAAGTGACTAGTCAGAAAATGAGGTGCTGTTTCTCCAGTTTGCGTGGAGCTTCACTGGAACATTGCAGCAGGCCCAGGACAGACACGTGGGCATGAGAGCAGGGTGGTGTGTTGAAATGGCAAGCGACAGGGAGGTCTGGGTCATACTTGCGGACAGACCGAAAGTGTTCCGCAAAGCGGTCACCCAGTCTGCGTTTGGTCTGTCCAATGTAGAGGAGACCGCATTGGGAGCAGTGAATGCAGTAGACTAAATTGAAGGAGGTGCAAGTGAAGTGCTGCTTCACTTGAAAGGAGTGTTTGGGCCCTTGAACGGTGAGGAGGGGGGAAGTAAAGGGGCAGGTGTTGCACCTTCTGCGGTAGCATGGGAAGGTGCTATGGGAGGGAGTTGAGGTGTAGGGGGTTGATGGAGGAGTGGACCAGGGTGTCCCGGAGAGAACGATCTCTGCGAAATGCCGCCGGGGGGGGGTAAAGGGAAGACGTGTTTGGTGGTGGCATCATGCTGGAGTTGGCGGAAATGGCGGAGGATGATCCTTTGAATACAGAGGCTGGTGGGGTGATAAATGAGGACAAGGGTTCTGGGAGAGAGAAGAAGGTGTGAGGGCGGATGTGCGGGAGATGGGCCAGACACGGTTGAGGGCCTTTTCAACCACCGTGGGTGGAAAACCTAGGTTGAGGAAGAAGGAAGACATGTCAGAGGAACTGTTTTGGAAAGTGGCATCATCAGAACAGATGCAATGGAGGCGAAGGAACTGAGAGAATGGGATGGAGTCCTTACGGGAAGTGGGGTGTGAGGAGCTGTAGTCGAAGTAGCTGTGGGAGTCGGTAGGCTTGTAATGAATATTGGTGGACAGTCGGCTATCACCAGAAATTGAGATAGAGAGGTCAAGGAAGGGAAGTGTCAGTGATGGACCATGTGAAAATGATGGAGGGGTGGAAGCGGGACGGCCCGCTTCTACCTCCTACCCAAAATCCACAAACAGGACTGTCCCGGCAGACCAATCGTGTCAGCCTGTTCCTGCCCCACAGAATTAATTTCTTGCTATCTCGACTCCATTCTCTCTCCCCTTGTCCAGTCTCTTCCCACCTACATCCGCGATTCCTCTGACGCCCTACATCATATCAAAAATTTCCAGTTCCCTGGCCCCAACCATCTCCTCTTCACCATGGACGTCCAACCCCTCTACACTGCCATCCCCCACCGGGATGGTCTGAGGGCTTTCCGCTTCTTCCTTGAACAAAGGCCCGAACAATCCCCATCCACCACTACTCTCCTCCATCTGGCTGAACTTGTTCTCTCACTGAACAATTTCTTCTTAAACTCATCTCACTTCCTCCAAGTAAAAGGTGTGGCTGTGGGTACCCGCATGGGCCCCAGTTATACCTGTCTCTTTATGGGGTATGTGGAACATTCCTTGTTCCAGTCCTACTTAGGCCCCCTCCCACAACTCTTTCTCTGGTACTTCGATGAATGCTTCGGTGCCACTTTGTGCTTTTGTCTGGACCTGGACAAGTTTATTAATTTTGCTTCCAATTTCCACCCCTCCATCATTTTCACATGGTCCATCACTGACACTTCCCTTCCCTTCCCTTCCTTGACCTCTCTGTCTCAATTTCTGGTGATAAGACTGTCCACCAATATTCATTACAAGCCTACTGGCTCCCACAGCTACCTCAACTACAGCTCCTCACACCCCGCTTCCTGTAAGGACTCCATCCCATTCTCTCAGTTCCTTCGCCTCCATTGCATCTGTTCTGATGATGCCACTTTCCAAAACAGTTCCTCTGACATGTCTTCCTTCCTCCTTAACTGATGTTTTCCACCCACGGTTGTTGACAGGGCCCTCAACTGTGTCCAGCCCTTCTTCCGTGCATCTGCCTTCATACCTTCCTCTCCCTCCCAGAACCATGATAGGGTCCCCCTTGTCCTCACTTATCACCCCACCAGCCTCCGTATTCAAAGGATCATTTCCGCCAACTCCAGCATGATGCCACCACCAAACACGTCTTCCCTTCACCCCCCCCCTCCCAGCAGCATTCCGCAGGGATCATTCCCTCCGGGACACCCTGGTCCACTCTTCCATCACCCCCTACACCTCAACCCCCTCACACAGCACCTTCCCATGCAACTGCAGAAGGTGCAACACTTGCCCCTTTACTTCCCCCTCCTCACTGTCCAAGGGCCCAAACACTCCTTTCAAGTGAAGCAGCACTTCACTTGCACTTCCCTCAATTTAGTCTACTGCATTCACTGCTCCCAATGCGGTTTCCTCTACATTGGAGAGACCAAACACAGACTGGGTGACCGCTTTGCAGAACACCTTCGGTCTGTCCGCAATCATGACCCAGACCTCCCTGTCGCTTGCCATTTCAACACTCCACCCTGCTCTCATGCCCACGTGTCCGTCCTTGGCCTGCTGCAATGTTCCAGTGAAGCTCAACGCAAACTGGAGAAACAGCACCTCATCTTCCAACTAGGCAATTTACACCCTTCCAGACTTAACATTGAGTTCAACAACTTTAGATCATGAACTCTCCCCTCCATCCCCACCGCATTTCCAATCCCCCCTTTTCCAATAATTTATAATTTTTTAAATATATTTTTCTTTTTCCACCTATTTCCATTATTTTTTAATTTATTTCCATCCATTGTTTCATCTCCACCTTTTAGCCCATTTCGATCCCTTCCCCCCACCCCACCCCCACTAGGACCATCTGTCACTCACTCGTCCTGCTTTCTACCCTTAACGTCACCATTAGCACATTCCTTTGCTAATATCTCCACCATCAACATCCCTTTGTCCTTTTGTCTATGACATTTTTGGCAATCTCTTTGCCTCCACCTATAACTGGCCCCTCTATCCAGTTTACCTGTCCCACCCCCCTCAACCAGCTTATATTTCAGCTCATTTCTATATTTCCTTAGTTCTGATGAAGAGTCATACAGACTCGAAAGGTTAACTGTATTCCTCTCTGCAGATGCTGTCAGACCTGCTGAGTTTTTCCAGAGATAAAAACAAAAAAACTGCGGATGCTGGAAATCCAAAACAAAAACAGAATTACCTGGAAAAACTCAGCAGGTCTGGCAGCATTGACGGAGAAGAAAAAGAGTTGACGTTTCGAGTCCTCATGACCGTTCGACAGAACTTGAGTGAATCCAAGAAAGAGTTGAAATATAAGCTGGGTTAAAGTGGGGGGGGGGGGGGTGGGGAGGGAGAGAGAGAGAGAGAGAGAGAGAGAAGTGGAGGGGGTTGGTGTGGTTGTAGGGACAAACAAGCAATCACTGCTTGTTTGTCCCTACAACCACACCAACCCCCTCCACTTCTCTCTCTCTCTCTCTCTCCCTCTCTCCCCACCGCCCCCCCACCACCCCCCCAACCCCATACACCTTAAACCAGCTTATTTTTCAACTCTTTCTTGGACTCACTCAAGTTCTGTTGAAGGGTCATGAGGACTCGAAACGTCAACTCTTTCCTTCTCCGCCGATGCTGCCAGACCTGCTGAGTTTTTCCAGGTAATTCTGTTTTTGTTTTGAGTTTTTCCAGCTATTTTTGTTTTTGTTTCAGATTTCCAGCATCCGCAGTATTTTGCTTTTATCATTGTTCCAAGGCACACTGATTTTCAACAAATGTGACGGTCATGCAATTGTTAAACCTGCAGTAGGTCATTCAATAATGAAAGGGTTAATTCAAATAATTGATCTGAAATGGTTATTTGTTTTAATTTAGGTCACCATGAAGCCATTATGAATTAAATGAGCTGGCATTGTCTCAGTTAATCAGATGGTTGAATGATTATCTTAAACTTGTAAATTATCTCATTAATGTGATAAAAGCTTCCCTCATGGGTTACTTAAGTTAAAACAGATTACAGTATCAAAATTTGGCTATGTCATTTAAATTGGTTAAAATATGAAACTGCAGAGCCAAATAAATGCAAAACAACTAAGTCATCAACTGCCTCGTAATGCATTGCTGTTAAACATAATTCCAAAATAAAACTTGTAAAAGATAATAACTTGAAGACTATATGCATGGCTAGTTTCCTAATCATGTTGACTAATTTCTAGCACAAAGTACTTTAAATCCACACAGATGCAGGAACTATTTGTTAATTTGGGAATCTGTATGGGAATTTTCCAATAAATTAATTTCTTGGAGGGAAAAATGCGAAGTGGAAATGGCGGATGTGAGCTTACATTAACAGATGGCAGATTGAGGAAACAGCAGCATTCTTCTGTGCTCAATGATAGGACTGATCAACCTCTGGTATGTTACAGTAACCAGTAGCATCAAAAAATGTTTACTCTGGTCATTTATACCATTACTGCCCATGGAAGCTTAGTCTGTGAATTTTGGCTGCTTCACTTGCATACATAACAACAATGATTACATTTCACAAGTAATTCATAGCTATCAAACATTTTGAAATTTCATGAGAAATGCTGTAGGGCTGAAATGCCGGTTAGAAACCAACAAATCAGTCATGAAACCAGCCTTCCCCACCATCCAATGCCACTGACCTAATTTCAATGTATTTGCACCTCCTCATCTTGTGTGCTTGCCAAAATCAACCCCCCCAGGTCAAATTTAACACCCACATCAGCAGGAAAACACGCCAGCCCAGAACACGTCTCGACAAGTGTGAAGTGCAGAAGTTGGGACTTACTGTTAGGGCCTTGCTCACATCATGGACATCTCAAGAGCAGAAGATGCCAGAGCCCGACAGCTGCTGGACCCTGGAGGAACACATGCACCACACGCTGGGTAGATTCTCATGGGCATGGCTCTACTGCGAAGCAGCTCACAAAAGGTGGGCAGTCTCTGTTGATGTCTGGGATCTGCTTGGGCTGCTACAGATGATCATTGAGGTGGGGAAAGAGGAAGGTCCAGCTGTGAATGGGAGAAGGTGGTCTAGATTTGACTGGGAGATGAGGATGTATCTGCAGTGTGAGGGGGAGGTGGTGGTGAGGTTGGGAGAGGGGGAACAAAGGTGTCAGGGGAGAGTGAGGTTGGGAGAGTGGGGGGAGAAGTACAGGGGAGGGGGATGTAATGGGAGAATGCGGTAACTGGGAGGGGGTGTAAGGGAAGGAGTCCGGAGGGGTGTCAGAATTTAGGGGAGGAGGGAGTAAGGGAGAGCCAGATGTTCAGATGAACGTGCAAGAGAGGGATCTGTGGAGTCAATGACTGCCTCCTGGAGAGCGAACTGAGGGTGGGAGTAGTAGGGGGGAATGGTGAATACGAGAGGGACAGAGGGAGCCAGTAGGGTGGGAAGGTGAGGTGCAACTGTAATGGTAGAAGGGATGGTGAGGCTGGTTGGTATAGGCCAGAGGCAGACATGGAACTTGGGGATGGGGAGGAGGAGGTCGGGGAGGACAATGTGGATGAGGGTGGGATTCTCAGGAATGTAGAGAACATGCACGTTCACCTGGACATCCTAGAAAGAAAAGGGTTCTGGTTGGTAGGTGATGGTAGGGAGGTGGAATGTGATGCCAGGGGGCTCAACAGTGATGGTGGTAAGGACATGGGTGACTGGGGAAGGGGAAAGGATGAGACAGCTGAGCAGAAATGTGATGACTACAGTTTTGCTCAAATCAAAAGTGAGGGCACACTTGTGTTGGGCAGGCACAGGAACTGCATTGAAGTGCAATCAGTGGGTGGGCGGAGATGCAGGTCAGCTCAGATGGGCACTTGAAAGAGAACCTCAGCAGGCAGCATTGAAAATACTGGAGATATTGAGATGAGTTTGATGGAGGAAGGCTCTGTGTGTATGGGAGAATGCTAGAACGAGGCTCCAAAAGGCCCGGCCACACACAAACTTCTCACTCCAAAATCACGTGGTCCAACTGCATGCAATTGAACTGCTAGTTGGGGTGATGAAGCAGATGGACTCATGAAGTCTGTAAATGAAGCTGAAAGACATTATACATTATTCAGTGAAAGTGAATATATTTTCAGATTATTGAGTGACAAAATGTGCAACCCTTGCAACCTCTTGTGATCAGAAATTCTTAACTTTTCTAGGCCAACCACTTCCAGGTTCTGCCCTGACATCTGCAGGAGGGGTGGAGACAGCCTGTGCAATGGTTGGTCCTGTTGCCTCTGATGACTTTGGTGTGGGTGCTCTGGAGAGCCAAGGCCTTGAGGGAAAACAAAAACAGAATTACTTGGAAAAACTCAACAGGTCTGGCAGCATCGGCGGAGAAGAAAAGAGTTGACGTTTCGAGTCCTCATGACCCTTCAACAGAACTTGAGTGAGTCCAAGAAAGGGGTGAAATATAAACTGGTTTAAGGTGTGTGTGGGGGGGTGGGGGGGTGGTTTGGGTGGGGGGAGAGAGAGAGAAGTGAAGGGGGTTGGTGTGGTTGTAGGGACAAACAAGCAGTAATAGAAGCAGATCATCAAAAGATGTCACAAACAACAGAACAAAAGAACACATAGGTGTTAAAGGTGGTGATATTATCTAAACAAATGTGCTAATTAAGAATGGATGGTAGGGCACTCAAGGTATAGCTCTAGTGGGGGTGGGGGGACCATAAAAGATTTAAAAATATTTAAAAATAATGGAAATAGGTGGGAAAAGAAAAATCTATATAATTTATTGGAAAAAACAAAAGGAAGGGGGAAACAGAAAGGGGATGGGGTTGGAGGAGGGAGCTCAAGACCTAAGGTTGTTGAATTCAATGTTCAGTCCGGAAGGCTGTAAAGTGCCTGGTCGGAAGATGAGGTGTTGTTCCTCCAGTTTGCGTTGGGCTTCACTGGAACATTGCAGCAAGCCAAGGACAGACATGTGGGCAAGAGAGCAGGGTGGAGTGTTAAAATGGCAAGCGACAGGGAGGTTTGGGTCATTCTTGCAGACAGACCACAGGTGTTCTGCAAAGCGGTCGCCCAGTTTACGTTTGGTCTCTCCAATGTAGAGGAGACCACATTGGGAGCAACGAATGCAGTAGACTAAGTTGGGGGAAATGCAAGTGAAATGCTGCTTCACTTGAAAGGAGTGTTTGGGCCCTTGGACGATGAGGAGAGAGGAAGTGAAGGGGCAGGTGTTGCATCTTTTGCATGGGCATGGGGTGGTGCCATAGGAGGGGATTGAGGAGTAGGGGGTGATGGAGGAGTGGACCAGGGTGTCCCGGAGGGAACGATTCCTACGGAATACCTATAGGGGGGTGAAGGAAAGATGTGTTTGGTGGTGGCATCATGCTGGAGTTGGCGGAAATGGTGGAGGATGATCCTTCGAATGCGGAGGCTGGTGGGGTGATAAGTGAGGACAAGGGGGACCCTATCATGTTTCTGGGAGGGAGGAGAAGGCGTGAGGGCGGATGCGCGGGAGATGGGCCGGACACAGTAGAGGGCCCTGTCATCGACCGTGGATGGAAAACCTCGGTTAAGGAAGAAGGAGGACATGTCAGTGGAACTGTTTTTGAAGGTAGCATCATTGGAACATATGCGACAGAGGCGAAGGAACTGAGAGAATGGGATGGAGTCCTTACAGGAAGCGGAGTGTGAGGAGCTGTCGTCGAGGTAGCTGTGGGAGTCGGTAGGTTTGTAATGGATATTGGTGGACAGTCTATCACCAGAGATTGAGACAGAGAGGTCAAGGAAGGGAAGTGTCAGAGATGGACCACGTGAAAATGATGGAGGGGTGGAGATTGGAAGCAAAATTAACAAATTTTTCCAAGTCCCGATGAGAGCATGAAGCAGCACCGAAGTAATCATCGATGTACCGGAGAAAGAGTTGTGGAAGGGGGCCGGAGTAGGACTGGAACAAGGAATGTTCCACATACCCCATAAAGAGACAGGCATAGCTGGGGCCCATGCGGGTACCCATAGCCACACTGTCAGACCTGCTGAGTTTTTCCAGGTAATTCTGTTTTTGTTTTGGATTTCCAGCATCCGCGGTTTTTTTGTTTTTACCTCTGTGTTTAATTGACTGCCACTGCTCTTCAAGAAATGCCTACCTCCTTGAAGAAGTTCTGTTCATCTCTGTGACAAGATTTCCGTATCTCTCTTTTGCCTTGCTCACCTTCATTGCTTTCCATTTCTCTCCTGGTGTTTGACAAGTTGTTTACTAAAACCCGATTTCACAGCCATATCTCCTTTCTCAGTGACTGTCTCCGTCTCCGACTTACCCCACGTGGATTTCAATTGAAATTCCACCCCTCATGTTTCGAACCCACCCAGGATTACAGGTATCTCCGGGACATAAAACGTTTCTCGGACTGCTGTTCCCGTCACATTCTGAAATCCACACTCAGTGCCATGCGCCGCCATATGAACACACTCGACCTCTCCGTCCAGCAGCATCACCGTACCCTTTTTCAAAGCTGCGCGTGCCCCCAGTTTCATTTTATTCTTCGGCTCATCCGACGCCTCAACAAGAAACTTTTTCTCTTTCTCTCAAGTGCTAAGGAACGCAAGCTCCAACAACTCATCGACACCAACACCCATCTAGGACCCTCCACTCCTGCCTGTCCCCACCCCATCTTCCAATCCCAGCCCCAGCCGTGTATTCACTATATCCCCTGACCTTCCCTTCTCCGATGCTGAACGTTCAGTGCTTAGCAAAGGACTTAGTTTCATACCCTTACGCCCTCACCTCAATGAAATTCGGGCTTAGCACGATGCTGAACTCTTCTTCCGCCGTCTTCGTCTCCGGGCTCACTTCTTTGGGCAGGAGTCCTCTCCCCGTTCAACAGATCCTTTTACCCATCTCCAATATTCTCCCTCCACCTGGACCCCTCCCTCTGGATTCTTACCTTCTCTTGATCTTTTCATTGAGAACTGTCGGCGCGACATTAGTCGTCTCAATTTCTCTGCTCCTCTCACCCATTCTAATCTCTCTCTCTCTGAACTTACTGCACTCCATTCTCTCAGGTCCAACCCTGACATTGTCATCAAACCCGCTGACAGGGGTGGTGCTGTTGTCTGGTGCACTGACCTCTACCTCACGGAGGCTGAGCGTCAACTTGCAGACACTTCCTCCTACCTCTCCCTGGACCATGACCCCACCACTGAACATCAAACCATTGTTTCCAGGACTGTCACTGACCTCATCTCCTCTGGGGATCTCCCTCCCACAGCTTCCAACCTGATAGTCGCCCAACCTCGGACGACCCACTTCTATCTCCTACCCAAAATCCACAAACAGAACTGCCCCGGTAGACCGATTGTCTCAGCTTGCTCCTGCCCCACAGAACTCATTTCTCGTTATCTTGACTCCCTTCTCTCTCCCCTTGTCCAGTCCCTTCCCACCTACATCCGTGATTCCTCTGACACCTTACGTCACATCAACAATTTCCAGTTCCCTGGCCCCAACCGCTTCCTCTTCACCATGGACGTCCAATCCCTCTACACCTCCATCCCCCACCAGGATGGTCTGAGGGCCCTTAGCTTCTTCCTCGAACAGAGGCCCGAACAATCCCCATCCACCACTACTCTCCTCCGTCTGGCTGAACTTGTTCTCATGCTGAACAATTTCTCCTTCAACTCCTCTCACTTCCTCCAAATAAAAGGTGTGGCTATGGGTACCCACGTGGGCCCCAGCTATGCCTGTCTCTTTATGGGGTATGTGGAACATTCCTTGTTGCAGTCCTACTCCGGCCCCCTTCCACAACTCTTTCTCCGGTACATCGATGATTACTTCGGTGCCGCTTCATGCTCTCGTCGGGACTTGGAAAAATTTATTAATTTTGCTTCCAATCTCCACCCCTCCATCATTTTCACGTGGTCCATCTCTGACACTTCCCTTCCCTTCCTTGACCTCGCTGTCTCAATCTCTGGTGATAGACTGTCCACCAATACCCATTACAAACCTACCGACTCCCAAAGCTACCTCGACTACAGGTCCTCACACCCCGCTTCCTGTAAGGACTCCATCCCATTCTCTCAGTTCCTTCGCCTCTGTCGCATATGTTCCAATGATGCTATCTTCAAAAACAGTTCCTCTGACATGTCCTCCTTCTTCCTTAACCAAGGTTTTCCATCCACGGTCGATGACAGGGCCCTCAACTGTGTCCGGCCCATCTCCCGCGCATCCACCCTCACGCCTTCTCCTCCCTCCCAGAAACATGATAGGGTCCCCCTTGTCCTCACTTATCACCCCACCAGCCTCCGCATTCAAAGGATCATCCTCCGCCATTTCCGCCAACTCCAGCATGATGCCACCATCAAACACATCTTTCCTTCACCCCCCTATAGGCATTCCGTAGGAATCGTTCCCTCCGGGACACCCTGGTCCACTCCTCCATCACCCCCTACTCCTCAACCCCCTCCTATGGCACCACCCCATGCCCACGCAAAAGATGTAACACCTGCCCCTTCACTTCTTCTCTCCTCACTGTCCAAGGGCCCAAACACTCCTTTCAAGTGAAGCAGCATTTCACTTGCATTTCCCCCAACTTAGTCTACTGCATTCGTTGCTCCCAATGTGGTCTCCTCTACATTGGAGGGACCAAACGTAATCTGGGCGACCGCCTTGCAGAACACCTGCGGTCTGTCTGCAAGAATGACCCAAACCTCCCTGTCGCTTGCCATTTTAACACTCCACCCTGCTCTCTTGCCCACATGTCTGTCCTTGGCTTGCTGCAATGTTCCAGTGAAGCCCAACGCAAACTGGAGGAACAACACCTCATCTTACGACCAGGCACTTTACAGCCTTCTGGACTGAATATTGAATTCAACAATTTTAGGTCTTGAGCTCCCTCCTCCAACTCCACCCCCTTTCTGTTTCCCCCTTCCTTTTGTTTTTTCCAATAAATTATATAGATTTTTCTTTTCCCACCTATTTCCATTATTTTTAAATATTTTTAAATCTTTTATGCTCCCCCCACCCCCACTAGAGCTATACCTTGAGTGCCCTACCATCCATTCTTAATTAGCACATTCGTTTAGATACTATCACCACCTTTAACACCTATGTGTTCTTTTGTTCTGTTGTTTGTGACATCTTTTGATGATCTGCTTCTATTACTGCTTGTTTGTCCCTACAACCACACCAACCCCCTCCACTTCCCTCTCTCTCCCCCCACCCAAACCACCGCACCCCCTTCCCCCCCACACACACCTTAAACCAGCTGATATTTCACTCCTTTCTTGGACTCACTCAAGTTCTGCCGAAGGGTCATGAGGACTCGAAACGTCAACTCTTTTCTTCTCCGCTGATGCTGCCAGACCTGCTGAGTTTTTCCAGGTAATTCTGTTTTTGTTTTGGATTTCCAGCATCCGCAGTTTTTTTGTTTTTATCAAGGCCTTGAAGGCCCTGGCTTGCTTTGGCTCTCCTCCTGTGAGCCAGCAGCTCTGTGGTGACAAAGGAGGAGGTGAGCAGCCACCGGCAAAGGGGACTCGGTAGGAGAGGACAAGCCTCTGAGATTCCTGAGTGGATTACCCTGGGGTGTCTAGCTGCTGCTGCTCCTCCCCTTGGGCGCCCGAGAGCCCCTGAATCCTTGAGGGGAAGCAGCACTGGAGGGATGTCGAGGTGGTACATTTCCCCCTTGTGTTGCCGTTGCAGGAAGCCACCCATGGCTACCGAGATGGTGTAGGTCTGCATGAACCTGGTCTGCTGGACCAGGGTCTCCATGGCGTCTGCCATCCTCCCCATGGAGATCTCAACGTGAGCACTACTTTATCAAAGAGCAGGTGGACACACTCCTCTAGTTAACGTGCCACTCTGTTGAAGGCTTCCAGCAGTTCAGCGTGATTTCCGCACCCCCCCCCCCCCCTCAGCTTACTCTCCATGATGAGTTGGAAGGCCAAATACAAAGGCTCGTCATCTGACTCAGACCTTACCTATGCTTCTTCCCCAGCAGTCCAGGGAGCTCGGCTGAACCTGCCTCCTCCTGCTGCGGACACGTGTCCATGCAGTGACCATCAGATTGCGAATCCGAGCCTGGTCTAGATCTAGGCCCTACCAAGGTGAGTGTCTCTGCACAGGTGGGGTGTGTGTGTAAGCACTGTGTTATTATCCCAGCTGATGTTACTACCGGACAAGCCAGATGTCAGGTGGAACCCAGCTTGATAGATAACTTTTATTTGTTTAGATACGTGGAGAGTGGCTACTGAACAGAGTTACTGGAGTCAGCAGAAGAACTTTTAACACAAGAATAAAACATTACAATAGAAAAGATGAACTATATTACAATACTCCTTCACCCACAACTATACCTTCACATATACACAGATTCGTAAGGATAACACAAATTACAAAAGCTATCTTATACTCTCATGTTCACGGTAAGTACACAGTCATGTAAACCAATAGGCAACCAGTGGTCAGGCACACCACCCTCAAACCAAGTGACAGATGCTAACTTTCCTCAACTCCCCACAGATGCTTGTTACAACATGAGCCAACTGGTCTCACTGAACACCATCTTTCACATGAGGGTTTCCAATCTTCACTCTTGAAGAACTCATTTTTGAATATGCTTCCAAACAATGCTTTCTCTCAGACAGCTTCCAGAAGGATCCAGCTCCAGGGTTTCAAACTCTCCTTCTGATGTTCCTCTCCCCTGGATCGCCATGTGCATTCAAGCTTTCTTCTACACACACTCTCTCTCTGACTCAGCCAATGCCATCAGTACACACTGCTTCACATGCCCATAGTAAAGAGTTACGTACTTTCAACTGTCTCCTTGGACTTTCTAGCTTGTCGCACGCCTGTATCAGTTTAAATCTCTGTCCTGCAGCTTACTTCTTTTTAAACTTGAAGCTTGGACTCTTCCTCCCTGCTCCTTACTTTCAGTTCCTCAGAACAGGACCTTTTCCAGACTCCTGTTCTTCCTTTGGCTAGAAGGTCTTCTTGGGACCCTTCCTTTCTGTCTTACTCTTTGGCCTTGGGATCTTTTGGTTCTTTTGGGAAATCTGCTCCCTCTCCAGTTCCCTCTCCCAGTAGACTGCTGACAACTTGGTATGTCCCTGGAGATCCAGAACTCACTTGACATTCAATGTTACTTCAACTTTAGAGCATCCCATCTAAGATTCTTAGACTTATTTCCCTCAGCAGTCTGCTAGTATGTTAGCTAAAGAGAGACTTAAACTGCTCCCTTCAACTTAGTGTAATGATCAACTGAACTCAAACTGCTTTCAGTTTCTGTCTTTGTGTGTGTGTGGGTGGGGCCTCCCTCTCTGGACCCCTGTTGCTAGGCAACAGCACAGTTCTTTTCTACTCTTTGCTTTAACTCTCCAAGAATTGTAAAAATCTCATTAGAAACGCAGGCATCTTTTAAAGTGAAACTAAAACTCAACTTCTCCTTTTCTTAACAAACAAGTACAGAAATACAAATCAAACTTAAACATTAAAGCTAAAACTCAAACTCAAAGATATAACTTATTCCTAATACACACACGTACAAAAATAACTCGCTGAGAATATCTCTTATTTCCCAACAGCTGTGACAGGTCTTCCAGGCTGCTTTTTTCAGCTCTTCAATGGAGGAGTCCTCTTGGATGGAGCTGAGGGACTGGATGACTGAGGGTGTCAGTTGTTTAGCAGAGCTCACTGTGAACTAATGTAGCAATAATTAGTGCATGGCAACAGAGTCAAAAGCAGGAGAGAAGTCACTCAGAGTTGCGTTGAGAGAGGGATGATGTAATGCAGAATCTTCATGTGGATGTTCACTGCCAACCTCACCATCGGCGCAGGCGCAGTTCACGTCCTCACCTGTCAGCGCGATGGCACGCTCCTCAAAGTAAGTGAGGGGCTTAATGTGGGCCACGCCATCCCTGGTCTGGGACCTCTCTCTGCTGTTGTGAGCACGCTTCTCCTGCATGAAAACAGATGGAGAGAGAGTGAGCAGGATGCATGGCACTGCATGGAATGTTTGTGTGGTGAGTGGAGCCATGAACAGGATGAGGATGTGAGCTCCAGTGGGATATAAACCTGATGGAGATCTGAGGGTGTAGAGTTAGTGTTGTTAGAGTAGTCCTTTGAGGTGTGAGATTCCTGTGAATGTGTGATGGATTTATGACTGTGTGAGTTGAGAGTGATGAGAAGAGTGACCTTCCCTGGTAAAATTGATGAGACCATTCATCCTCTTCCTGCACTGGATGGCTGGCCTTATTTGTAGGGCATTGGTGCTGAGCACTGCTGCCACCACCCCCCATGCTGGATTGGTGACCTTGCTGGTCTTCGCCCAGAGTGGGGCTAGAGGACTTTGCAGCGGGTCTCCACTGCATCCAATAGGCACTCAAGGAAGGCATTGCTAAATCTGGGGGCAGTATATTTCCTTCCTATGACAGCTATCAGTTCCCCGCAGCTTCCTATCTCTTGAAGAGCGCTAGCTCTGTGCAGGGGTACCCTTTAAATACGGCATCCGGTTTACTGAAGACCTGAGACGACAGTGGGGCAGGTGAATCAGAGGCCCTCCCACCAATGACCTAGCGTGTTTCCCAGGAATGCATTATTAATGAGGCAGGACAAGCCAGGAAGGGGACAGTAGGGCACGAATAGCTGCCATTGCAACCAGTGGGTAAAATGTCCTTTTCCCGCCCACCACCACACTTAATGCAAATCTGGGACAACTCTGCCCAATGTTCAATTTGACTTCTCCACAAATTGATGTTGGCATGGCAGTCTGACATAAGAACATAAGAAATCAGAAGCAGGAGTAGACCATTCAGCCCCTTGGGCCTGCTCCACCAATCCATAAGATCGTAGCTGATCTGATTGTGACCTTAACTCCACTTTCCTGCCTGTCCCCATAACCCTTGACTTCCTTATCAATCAAAAATCTTATTATTGTAAACTCCAGTGAGTATATAGGCTCAACCTTTCCTCATAAGGCAAACCCCTCACCCCAGGTATCAGTCTTGCGAACCTCCTCTGATCTGCTTCCAATGCAAGTGTGTGCCTCCTTAAGTAAGGTAACCAAAACTGTACACAATAGGTGTGGTCTCACCAATGCCCTGTATAGTTGTAGCAAGATTTCCCTGCTTTTATATTTCGTTCCCCTTGTAATAAATGCCAACATTCAGTTTGCCTTCCTATTTACTTGCTGTACCTGCAAGCTGATTTTTTATGATCATGTACCAGGACACCCAGATCCCTCTGTACCCCAGTGTTCATATTTTGCCTTTCAATTCTTCCAAAATGGTTAATGTCACATTTTCCTACATTATACTCCACCTGCCAAATTTTGCTCACTCACTTAACCTATCTATATCCCTCTGTGTCCTCCTTACAACTTGTTTTTCTACCTATTTTTATACCATCATCAAATTTGGTACGGTGCAGTTGGTCCTTCATCCAAGTCATTAATGTAGACCGTAAATAGCTGAGGCCCTTGCACTGATCCCTGTGGCACTCCACTAGTTACAGTTTTCCATCCTGAAAATGACCCATTTATCCCAACACTTTTTTTTGCTAGACAGTTCTCTAACCATGCTAATATATCACCCTTAACACCTGTTATGTGGCACCTTATTAAATGCCCTCTGGAAATCCAAATACCCTACTTCTACTCATTCCCCTTTATCCTGCTTGTTACATCCTCAAAGAACTCTAATACATTTGCCAAACATGATTTCCTTTCACAGAAGCATGTTAAGTCTACCTGATTGGCAGGTGAGGATTGACAGGGAGAGTTTTGATATAGTAGCCATCACTGAGATGTGATTGAGGGAGGGGCAGGATTGGCAGCTCAATATTCCGGGATATAGAATCTTCAGGCGGGGCATCGAATGAAGCATCGACTCCAGGATGGTATGTTGCCTCCCTGGTGCCAGGGTCCGTGATGTCACTGAACGGTTGCAGGGCATCCTGAAGGGGAGGGTGATAAGGCAGAGGTCATGGTACATGTTGCTACCAATGACATAGGTAGAAAGAGGGGTGAGGTCTTGCATCAATAATTAAGGGAGTTAGGCAGCAGACTAAAAAGCAAGACCTCTCGGGTTGTATTCTCTGAATTACTCCCAGTGCCACATGCTAGCGAGCTCAGGAATAGAATAGCATAGATGAATATGTGGCTTAAGAGTTGGTGCAGCAGGGAGGATTTTAGATTCCTGGATCACTGGGACCATTTCTGGGGAAGGTGGGACCTGTACAAGTGGGACGGTGTACATCTGAACCAGAGTGGGACTAACATCCTTGCAGGTGGGTTTGCTAGTGCTGTTGGGAGGAGTTTAAACTAATTCGGCAGGGGGAGGGGACACAGAATGTTAGCAGAATAGGGACTTTTCATAATACAGTAAAACAATCAAGTCAGAGGGGGTACAACTGCATTAAGTTTCAAGGGAGTAAGGCAAAGCTGGATGGCCTCTACTTTAATGCCAGGAGTATTACAGGGAAAATGGATAAGTTAAGGGTGAGGATTGACATGGGGAATTGTGATATAGTAGCTATCATTGAGACATGGTTGAGGGAGGGGCAGGATTGGCAGCTCACTCCGGGATATAGAATCTTGAAGCGAGACAGGGAGCGGGTAAAAGAGGAGGAGGCATTGCATTATTAGTTAAGGAGTCAGTAACTGCAGTAAGGAGAGATGATATCTTGGAGGAGGCATCGAATGAAGCTTTGTGGGTAGAGCTTAGGAATAAAAAAGGGGCAGCCACATTGTTAGGTGTTTATTATAGACCCCCAGAAAGTCAGCGGGAAATTGAGGAGCAAATATGTGCACAATTTGCGGAGGTGTGTAAAAACAATAACAATGGGGTAATTATATTAGGTGATTTCAACTTTCCCAACATTAATTGGGATAGACATAGTGTTAAGGGCTTGGATGGAGTGGATTTCTTGAAATGTGTACAGGAGAACTTTTTAGGTCAATATGTCAAGGGTCCAACAAGGGATGGTGCAGTGCTGGACCTAATTCTGGGGAATGAAGCCGGACAGGTGGCTGAGGTGGTGGTGGGGGAGCATTTTAGTAATCGTGACCACGACATGGTGCAGTTTAAGTTTGTTATGGACAAAGAAATAGACAAGTTACAAAAAAATGTTTTGGATTGGGGGAGAGTGGATTTTAGTAAAATAAGGCAGGATCTGATCAAGGTAGATAAAAACAAAAAAACTGCGGATGCTGGAAATCCAAAACAAAAACAGAATTAACTGGAAAAACTCAGCAGGTCTGGCAGCATCGGCGGAGAAGAAAAGAGTTGACGTTTCGACAGAACTTCAAGTTCTGTCGAAGGGTCATGAGGACTCGAAACGTCAACTCTTTTCTTCTCCGCCGATGCTGCCAGACCTGCTGAGTTTTTCCAGGTAATTCTGATCAAGGTAGACTGGGAACAGCTACTTGTGGGGAAATCTACAGAGGAGCAGTGGGAGGTGTTCAAAAAGGAAATGGGGAGGGTACAGGCTCAACATGTTCCCTCTAGGGTGATAAGAAGGAGTAACAAGCCCAGAGAACCATGGATGGCCAGAGACATTCAGGTTACGATGAGAAGGAAAAGAGAGGCTTTTAGCAGGTACAAGGGAAACAAATCAGCTGAGGCATCAGTGGAGTACAGACAGTGCAGGATGGAGCTTAAGAAAGCAATTATAAGAGCAAAAAGGGGATATGAGAAAGCTCTGGCTGGTAAAAGCAGGGAAAATCCCAAGATATTCTATAAATATATCAATGGGAAGAGGATAACCAGGGAAAGAGTAGGGCCCATAAGGGACCAAGGGGGCAATCTATGGGTGAAGCCAGATGACATTATTAGAGTGTTGAATGAATATTTCACATCTGTCTTCACCCAAGAGAATGAGGATGAAGGTATCGAACTCTGGGAGAGAGACTGCATGGTTCTTAAGCAACTTGATATAGGGAATGACAAGGTGTTGGCAGGCTTGAAAGTGGACAAATCTCCAAGTTGGATGATTTGTGTCCCAGACTGTTGAGGGAGGCAAGGGAGGAGATCGCAGGGGCTCTGACCCAAATTTTTAATTCCTCTATGGCCACGGGGGAGGTGCCATAGGACTGGAGAACAACAAATGTGGTTCTGTTATTTGAGAAGGGTTGTAGAGAAAAGCAAGGGAACAGGCCAATGAGTCTCATGTCAGTGGTAGGGAAGCTACTGGAGAAAATTCTGAAGGAGAGAATCTATCTCCAATTGGAGAGGCAAGATTTGATCAGGGATAGTCAGCATGGCTTTGTCAGAGGGAGGTCATGCCTAACAAAATTGATTGAATTTTTTGAGGAGCTAACCAGGTGTGTAGATGAGGGTAGTGCAGTTGATGTAGTTTATATGGATTTCAGCAAAGCCTTTGACAAGGTCCCACATGGGAGACTTATAAAGAAGGTAAATGCACATACAGGGTAATTTGATAAGGTGGATTCAAAGTTGGCTTAGTTGTAGGAGACAGAGGGTGATGACAGAAGGATGCTTTAGTGACTGGAAGCCAGTGTCCAGTGGCGTACCACAGGGATCTGTGCTGGGTCCCCTATTATTTGTCATTTATATAAACTACATAGATGACTATGTGGGAGGTAGGATTAGTAAGTTTGCGGACGACACAAAGATTGGCCGGGTGATTAACAGTGAGGTTGAGTGTCTTGGGCTACAGGAAGATATAGATGGGATGGTCAAATGGGCAGATAAGTGGCAGATGGAATTTAACCCTGAAAAGTGTGAGGTGATACACTTTGGAAGGAGCAATTTGACAAGGAAGAATTCAATGAATGACATGACACTAGGAAGTTCTGAGGAACAAAGGGACCTTGGCGTGTGTGTCCATTGATCTCTGAAGGTGGATGGGCATATTAGTGGGGTGGTGAAAAAGGCATATGGGACACGCCTTTATCAATCGAGGCATAGATTACAAAAGTAGGGAGGTCATGTTGAAGTTGTATAGAACATTGGTGAGGCCACAACTGGAGTACTGTATGCAGTTCTGATCGCCACATTATAGGAAGGATGTGATTGCACTGGAGGGGGTTCAGAGGAGATTCACCAGGATTTTGCCTGGGATGAAACATTTAAGTTAGGAAGAGAGGTTGGATAGACCTGGGTTGTTTTAATTGGAGCAGAGAAGACTGAGGGGCATCCTGATTATGAGATTATGAGGGGGCATGGGCAGGGGTGGATAGGGAGCAGCTGAAGGGTCAGTCACAAGGGGGCATAAGTTCAAGGTGAGGGGCAGGAGGGTTAGGGGGGATATGAGGAAAAACTTTTTTACCCAGAGGATGGTGACGGTCTGGAATGCACTGCCTGGGAGAATGGTAGGGGCGGGTTGCCTCACATCCTTTAAAAAGTACTTGGATGAGCACTTGGCATGTCATAACATTCAAGGTTATGGGCCAAGTGCTGGTAAATGGAATTAGGTAGGTAGGTCAGGTGTTTTTCACCTGTCAATGCAGACTCGATGGGCCGAAGGGCCTCTTTTGCACTGTGTGATTCTGTGATTGTATTTTAATTGTCTAAATGCTCTGCTACAACCATTTCAATAATGGACCGTTTTCCCAATGACAGACATTAGCCTAACTGGCCCACAATTTCTTGCTTTCTGTCTCCCTCCTTTCTTGAACTGCATGTTATGTTTGTGGTTTCCAACCCGCTGGAACCTTTCCAGAATCTAGGGAATTTTGGAAGATTACAACCAATGCATCCACTATCTCAGCAGCCACTCCATTTAAGGCCCTAGGATGCAGGCTATTGGGTCTAGCGAACTTGTGCCCCTTAAGTACCATTAATATTCCCATTATTTTTTCTCCAGTGACAGTGATACAACATAAACATATTTGCAGAGTGAGGGAAGTAGCATAGAGTCTCCATATAAATGTAGAATCTGACCCCATGCCAATGGACAATGGACAAATATGGAAAAAGAGAATGCAGTGGACGGAACCAGAGGTTCCCTTGCAGAGTAAGAGAGAAACTATTGCTGGAGGCGAACTGGCTACATTGGGACAGGTAGGAATGTAATCATGCAAAAGCAGATCCATGTGAATGGACAATGGAGATAAGGCTTGATCACCTATGATAAACACTGCAGCAGAATTCAGAAAATATATTGTACCAGGATGTCACTCAGAAATTTGGCCTGGGCGGTCTCTGCTGTGAGCAGAGAAGAAACCAGACTGGAGAGATTAAAAGGGGAACTGTGCAAGAAGTGAATGCAAAGTTTGGGAGGGTAGAGGTGGTGTGCAGCAATATGTCAGCAGCTACTTAAAGGGCCAGACATCCTCAGAATCATCTTGCTGCAGTCAGTGTTGACCGTTATTCAAATATTGTAGAGACCTACTGCAGGTCCAAGAGCTTCCAGTTTTGTGGGATCTTATGTTGAAATGCTGGTTTAGAAGCTAAATCTAGGAAGGAAACCGGACAAAAGGAGAATAGCAGTTGGTCAGTGTCTAACCACTTTGTCAAAGAAAGTTTTGCCAAGTCCAGAAAGATCAGAGATATGAGCCAAGATTTCCAAGAATGTACAAAACATGCCTCCCTCTTGGTTATCTTCCCTCACGCTATGCAAAAATGCTTGAATTGCTTATTATCACTGCCTGTGATTTAGCACAGTGCCCTTTACGAGATTGAACATTCACCTGGAAAGTTTTATTTCACTTTAAGCCTTGTAGGTATTTATTTTGCAAAATTCTCCAATGAACTGTGATTGCTTGTTGAATTCACGTTCATTTTGGGTTGCAGGTTGACATCTTAGTCTGACCACATTTCATTTGGTCAGAAGTTATTTCTCCCTTTTTGTGTTATTTTCCCAAGAGAAGGTGGTGTTCAACACCTCTTTGTCCTTTTGTCTATGACATCTTTTAGCTATCTCTACCTATCACTGGCCCTCTATCCAGCTCTGCATGTCCCACCCCCCCTTAAACAGCTTATATATCACCTCTTTTCTATTTTTCCTTAGTTCTGTTGAAGAATCATACGGACTCCAAATGTTAACTGTGTTCCTCTCTGCAGATGCTGTCAGACCTGCTGAGTTTTTCCAGGTATTTTTATTACTGCATCCGCAGTTTTTTGCTTTTAGCCTATAGAGAGTGTTAGATGAGAGAGGTAGAAGACCATGTGTCAATTTAGGGTTTAAAATAGCATTCTGCTTTTTCTACTGTACTATACATTAACTGTCATATCATGAAACTCATATGCCAATCCTTACAGTGGCATGGATGCCATTCCTCAGGAAACCTTTCTAGCTATTTTCTCTTTTCTTCTTTTTAAGTTTACCAAACTAAGAGCGAAAAGCACCTCAGCACCTGGAAATGCCAGTGAGCAACAGCACTTACTCTATTTCTCCCTAGCATCAAGTCAGGAACATCCATCCTGAGATAAATAAAAGTGTACAGGGTCATATGTAGCATGAGTGAGAAGGAACAGCTTGTGGTTCTTCATCATGGGGGACATGTTGCTGGGCAGGGAGTAAGAGGCTACCTCTTGCCTAAAGAGCCTGGGTATCTGCAGATCACTGATTCTGTGTTTAAGAAAAATGCAAACATTCAAGCATTTGTGCAAAAACTGGTGAACATAAAAATGTATTGCAAATCTCAGCTCAGGTGGAGGCAGAGGTCAGCTAGTCGCGTGCACAGTAGGATAGAGGATAATTTTAACAGCACATATGGCAACACCACAGTGTAAGGTTTACCCTTATTGTGCAATTGAATTGAATGACTTGGCTTGGCCCCTTGTTCAAGTAAACTGCTAGTAACCTACTAACTGATCCCAACAATGTATCATGTTAAGATTTCATGAATACTTTAAATGAAAGTGATTTTTAAACTCTTTACTACCTTTTCTAAATTATAAAGCACAATGCCAAGTGCAATCTTGCAAAAAAAGAAATGCTTCAACTCTGTGATTACATATCAATCAGAAATTGTCTCCTGTGTCAGTGATGTATTTCAAATTGTTCGAGAATTTCTCAGTGAATTCAAATGGTTGTCACAGAAATCTCCCCATGTGTGATATTGTAACACTTGAAGTGTGATGGAGACAGGCAAGCATGTACTTTTATTCTATTATAAAAGCTTACTGATTTTGAATATATACTATTTTACAATAATGGGGGTATGTAGCGCTTTATTTTTATCATTGGTGGCTAAATAAGTTAAATTCCATTTTAAACACAAAATGGTAGAAATACTCAGCAGGTCTGGCAGCATAGTTAACTCTGTCTCTCTCCATGGATGCTGCCAGACCTGCTGAGTGTTTCAGCATTTTCTATTTTTTCTTCAGATTTCCAGCATCCATGTATTTTGCTTTTGTTTTGTCCATTTGAAACAAATTGCATTTTGTGATGTTTATAGTCGGAAGAGGTTCTGGTTTTAACATCATTTTTGTGGAGGTTATAGGATTTAACAGCACCAGGAAGGGGTAATTATAGAATCATAGGATAGTTACAGCACAGATGGAGGTCATTTGGCCCATTTATCCCACTCTTGTCAACTTTACCAGAGTCCTGCAATTTTTTTTCTGGGTAGATTCTCCTCACTATAGCTGAGAGCTCTGATGTGATACTGTGTTGCATTTTGGGCGAGTCATGAGAGCCAAACTTGTGATGGGTATTAGTAATAATTCAGCAACATAATTTGAACTCTTAAACCAAGTAGTGCTACAATTAATGAGTGTTGTGATTTAACTTTTGCTGCTAAATTTGAAGTTTTACATTGTTGCACTCGCAAATCCTCACCTACTTGTTCTGTATTTCTGTACTTCTCTGTTTGAGATTACCAGCATTTAATTTTCATCCATCCAATTTAAATTTACGTGTGCACATACCCTGTACTTTTGTTTCAATTTATTTTCAGCCTAGAATGAGTGTATATATTATGCTGTGGTTTGCTTATTGCTGGCCAACAGCACCCTCCATTAATTAGCAAAACAGTGCAGCCGTGATCAGTTGTTTTCTCCAGAAAATGGGTCTTTATTCATTTCATAAACAAGCTGCTTCCTTCTGATCGATATTCCACGAACTGTTTCGCAACAGTCACGTTTTTTGGATTGGTCTTAGAAATTCCACCATTGATTCCTCAGTGATGGTTTAAAGGTTTTTAAATCTAACGAACTATTAAGCAGAAAAATAACATGTGTAATCTTGGACATACTTGACAGATGGTCATCACCTCCAATTCTAACACAATACATATTTGCCATGAACTAACCAATAACAGTAGAGAACTGTAACACTAAAATAATGTACTGAAAACGTACTCAGAACTAAGTGCATCACAATAATTAATTCATCATGCACCGATAATATGAAAAACATCCACAACTCTTGGCCAAGTGAGAATGGGCCTGATCAAAATAAAACATTTGGAATTTTCTCAATATTTATCTTAGAAAACAAATGTTCTGCTGTGTGGCATTATCTTGCTCAATTTTTAATGCCATAAGATGGCATATGATGATAAAGATGTTATAGCAGGGCACTTAGAAAAAATCAAGGCAATCGGGCAGAGTCAACATGGTTTTGTAAAAGGGAATCATGTTTAACCAATTTATTGGAGTTCTGTGAAGGAGTCACATGTGCTGTGGATAAGGGGGAACCGGTGGATATGCCGTCCTTAGATTTCAAGAAGGCATTTGATAAAGTGCTACATCAAAGGTTATTGCAGAAAATCAAAGCTCATGGTGTAGAGGGTAACATATTGGTATTGATAGATGATTGGCTAGCTACAGGAAGCAGAGAGTTACCATAAATTGGTCTTTTTTTGGTTGGCAGGATGTGACGAATGGTGTGCCGCGGGGATCAGTTCTGGGGCCTCAACCTTTTACAATTTATACGAATGACTTGGATGAAGGCACCGAAGGAATGGTTGCTAAATTTGCTGACAACACAAAGATAGATAGGAAAGTAAATTGTGAAGAGGACATAAGGAGGCTACAAAGTGACATAGATGGGTTAAGCAAGTGGGCAAAGATCTGGCTAATGGTGTATAATGTGGGCAAATGTAAAATTGTTCATTTTGGCAGGAAGAATAAAAAGAAGCTTATCTAAATGGTGAGAGATTGCAGAGCTCTGAGATTCAGAGGGTTCTGGGTGTCTTAGTGCATGAATCACAAAAGGTTAGTATGTAGGTACAGCAAGTAATTAGGAAAGCTAACAGAATGATATCATTTATTCTGAGGGGAATTGATTACAAAAGTAGGGAGGTTATGCTTCAGTTGTACAGGGCATTGGTGAGACCACATCTGGAGTGTTGTGCCCAGTACTGGCCTCCTTATTTAAAGAAAGTTGTAAATGCATTAGACGCAGTTCAGAGAAGGTTTACTAGACTAATACCAGAAATGGGCAGGCTGTCTTATGAGGAAAGGCTGGACAGATTGGGCTTGTATTGACTGGAATTTAGAAGAGTAAGAGGATATTTAATTGAAACCTTTAAAATCCTGAGGGGTCTTGACAGGGTGGATGGGGAGAGGATGTTTCCTCTTGTGGGAGAATCTAAAACTAGGGGTCATGGTTTAAAAATAAGGGGTCGGTCATTTAAGACAGAGTTGAAGAGAATGTTTTTCTTTCAGAGGGTAGTGAGTTTTTGGAACTCTCTTCCTCAAAAGTTGGTGGAAGCAGAGTCCTTGAATATTTTTAAGGCAGAGCTAGACAGATTCTTGATTAACAAGGGGGTGAAAGGTTATTGGGGGGAGGAATATGAGGTTGAGTTTACATTCAGATCAGCCATGATCTTATTGAATGGCAGAGTAGGCTCAAGGGGCCGAGTGGCCTCCTCCTGCACCTAATTCGTATGTTCGTATGAGCTTCTGTACATAACTATGTCACATTCTTGGCCTTCAAGTTGCTCACTGTATGTTTATGAACTCTCAGGCATCTGTTGGATTATTGCTATCTGTGTAAAGTGAAGAGTACTTAACTTGAAAACACACTTAATTTTCGCTGATTTTGTTCCATTTCTCAAGTTGATGCATGGATTTCTTGCAAGACAAACTTGAAATGAATAACCTTTAATGTGTTTATTTTACAAGCTAATTTATGAGCTTTACTTCAACCATAAGTTTGTAGCAAGGAATTCCATATTACAATCACCTTCTGTGGACATTTGTTTTCTAACTCAGCCCTCTAACTTTTTAAATGACTCTACATCTTTTCTTTCTCATGAAATGTAATTCTATGATTCCCACTCTTCTTCCCAATATTCTGATCGATATAGTTACCTAATGAAGGGTAAATTATCTGCACAGGAGTTCACCTGTGTAGAATCTTGTTTGCAGCATAACTGACAACAGGTGTGACAGCTGCCTGCTGTTCTCCATCACATCACATCACTGAATGTTTTCCTGTCTTGCTTATTCTCATTTTTCAACCTTTTTCTCTCCATGAAGCCCTCAGCCTACAGTGTGACAAGATTGTGATTTTTGCAGTAAAACAGATCTGAAGAGAGAGGTAATGTAACAGTAATCAAATTTAAAATTTAACATAGTAAGTGAATAGTTCACTATGTTTTTTGGTCACAAGTTCTTCAATAAATTATATTTAGGAGGTGAGGATTTAAGTTTTAATCTGACTTGACTCATGGTTACCTCCTTTGCCTCAATAAAAAAAATTCTTCCCTAAACCAATAAGAAGTCACCAATGTCAATTGTTTAAATGGACCAACCCTAACAACTACAAATTGTATTACGAGAGACTCTATTGTGCAAGCCACACATCATTAATACAGGGAACTGAAATAATACTATTAAACAGTGAGGCAAAACAGTGCCTGGTTGAAATTTTCCCTGGAATTACTTTGCCCTATTTTCTATGCTGTCACCTGGAACACCAGAATGGGGGTGGTGGGGGGCTCCTTCTGGCTCGTTGCATGGCTACTGCTGTATACTGCAAATTATTGCATGGCTACTTTTCTTTATCGTCATCCGAGTTGCCAGCTTTCACAACTGCAAAAAGACAGAGAAAGGGTTGGGTGTGGGATCTGGGCTTTAATTTTGAGATTTGCTTTTCTGTGACAAAAATTAATTGAAAAATTTTGATTCTTTGATATTTTGCGAGATAAAGGTGAATGGATAAAAATTACTTCATTTTTAAAAAGAGACTTTCAATTCTTGTTTAACATTTTTGAAGTTTCTAATAATACTGCTCAGAAACTGGACTACACAGAAGGTAATCACAAGGCTCCACACTCACCTAAACTTCACTGTCCCCAAGTTGCCATTTCCAAAGTTCCTACTGGCTACTTCTTTTGGTTCCTGCACTAATTTTAAGAACAAAATTCCTTTTAATGTAAATGCAACTTATCATGTTTACACAGCAAGTAAGTGTAAATATATAAGACTACACCTTAACCCCAGCAAAATAAATAAGATTAGCCACGTAATACAATACTATATACATATAGCATGAAGAGTACAGCGCAATAGCAGGAGTGCCCTCTTGTGTTTTACATGACGGTCGACAGATTTTCAGTCACATTAGACAGCCTGCTGATTACAATATGTCATTTAGGTTTTAATTGAATCATCATCTGGGTGCCTGTGGTGCAGAAAAATGATCTACCACCATTTCCTACTTATTTAATTATTTGGAATGAATTGCAAGCTCCGGCTGCTTGCAATTTCATCAAAGACAAGGTGTCCGGTGCTGCCCCTCCCCCTAGCAGAAAATGTGGCAAATACATACCAATCTGCAATAAATTAGAATTTCCAGCCGTTCTTCATTTATTCTCCCTCCATATAGGAATAGAACTAGACAACATCTTGTGTGGGAAGACTACTTAAGACATTATTGTTGGAACGGGGTAAAAGAAGCAAAGCACCCAGGAAGTAAAAAAAAAGTTAGCTTAACAGAGAGGTAGCTGGGAAGTTTTAAAACTAGCTTAGCATGTAGAATGGAAGCTTACTGCAAGATGAGCAGTTCGTTTAATTGAACTGTAATGTAGTGAATAAGATACCTTAAAGTTGACCAGAAGACAACCTTTGGCTGCAAAGGTTTTAAAAACAAACGAGTTATTAAAGATGCAGCTGCTCCTTTGCAATTTTCAGATGAAAACCAGACAGATAGTGGGGAGAACAGATGTTCAGCTATGCGCAGAATAACTTAGGTTTGGGTCAGCCTGGGAGCAATGGAAAATTACTGAAGGGGAAAGTGCCATGTGAGGTCAGGTGGTAGAAAGAAGTCAACCAAGGAAAATTCAGGTTTGCTAAATGTAGAAGAAGAATATAAAAGGACACCTTTTATGCTTTAAGAATCAGTACAATATTAGAATGCACACTTAATTATTGTAATGTGTTAAACCTGCTTTACTTGTAAATTGAATTTTTTGCTGAATAAATAAAGGCATTGGGCCTCTCAGCTTGACTATTTGGCATTACTCAGGTCAAAAGAAAACATCTATCTTTTTACAGACAACCTACCTGAAGTTGCACTTTTTTGTTTTGAAGTGGAGTTGTTAGCACTGGACTGGATTGTACCCTTATCCATCGAGAACTTGATTTCAAGGCAGCTCTGGGACTGGAGAGTAGACTACCTCCATCATCAGCAACTCTCAGTGACAATTATGTTGCAGGGCACAGGTCTTATGGTCTTATATGAGTGGTGCCTAATTTATTATAGGAATAGAATAAATACAAGATTATAAGCTGTTTTAACATGACAGTGAAGAGCCATTGTAGAACGTGGCTGTCTTCCCTAAGACTGCGTGTGATGCTCAACACTTGTGTTGAGTGCAGCCTGGCATGGCTCATGAGCACCACAAGGCAGGTTCTGCTACATTTGCTGCAGATGAAGACAGTGGGATAAAAGGGTGTACTATTTGCTGGCCTCTGTTTTCTATGGACCCTCTTGGCCAGCTGAGCTTTTTGTTTCCACTTCCCTCTTCCAATGGCCTTACAAAAAGTCAGCTCCGGCAATCATGACTGTCAGTGTCAATGTATGCCATCTTCCGACTTCGCTTGCAGGTCTCCTTGTAGCAGAGCTAGAGTCAACCATGAGGTCGTAACTCAGTGACCAGTTCACTGTAAGGAAGGTCTTTGGGTATATAGCTGTCGTCCATCTGATGTACATGGCTGAGTGTGGAGAGCCATTGTACAATCCATATAAACCTCAACCTGTACAGGCATCACAGGAAATTTTGCAGAAGGAGGGGGGGGATGTTATATGAAAAAATGTAGGAGAGACTGACCACTTCCAAAAAAAGAGCTGAGTCCAAGATAAGAGTTCTTATGGGACTGACCAAAATTTGGATGTAGCAACTGAAAAAATTCAGATGGATACGATCTCCATTGGCTGCCTTCCCTTTCTTCATTGCAGCTGAGCCATCCTTTGCTTCATCTGTGCTGGCAGCAGTGGAGTCTTGCGAAGAGTTTGAGGTTGTCTGATGTAGTTCATGATGAATCTCTTATGTGGTGCTTTTGTCAAGCAGTCCTTTTGTGCTGTCCACCATTTGGAGGCTATCGAGTTGGGCTAAATTTTTGAATCTGATAATCTGTTGAATTTGTGTCTCCAGGATATCTTGCACCAGGCATGGTGACTAGTGTGTAGAATCCAGAACTTCAATACACGCAGTCCACCACTGGCACCTGGCTGAGTCTTGAGACTCTGGCAGGGCATTCACAATCTGTGGGCTGCCTAACTGCTGGAGCAGTTCCTGGGGTCTGTGTTGTCCAGGAGATGGCATGAATTCTGCTTAAAAATCCTGAGGGTTGGTGATCTATGCAGCAGCAAAGGTTAAGAGTCCATTGGATCAATAATTATATTCTGGTGACACAAGGATTCAAATCACAACCTTTTTGATATTCCAAGCAGTTTTGATTCAGTCTCGCCATGGAATTCATAATGACAGCATCACAGGGATTTCAATGCCAACATTGATGATGAGTCTATGTTATTTGTTGGGGAAGTCGCAAGTTATTTTGCAGGATGTGTGAAGTGTGTTCCTGCTTATGTCTTTGGAAACAATGCTGAGGTCAGATTATAAGAAATAGGAGCAGGAGTAGACTATTTGGCCCATCAAGCCTGCTCCATCATTCAATAAGATCATGGCTGATCTGATTGTGGCCTTTAACTGTACTTTCCTACTTGTCCCCCATAACCCTTGACTCCCTTGTCAATGAAACATCTGTCTAACTCAGCCTTTAATATATTAAATGACCTAACCTTACTGCTTTCTGTGGAAGAAAATTCCAAAGGTTAACAACCCTTTGAAAAAAGAAATTCCTCTTCATCTCTATCTTAAAGAGGTGACCCCTTATACTTAAACCAAGCCCCCTCATTCTGGATTCCTCTTGAGAGGAAAATCCACTGTCACCTATCCTCAACCCTGTCAAGCTCCCTCAAAATCTTATGTGTTTCAATAAGATCACCTCTTATTTTCCTAAACTTCAGTGAATAGAGGCCCAACCTGCTCAATCTTTCCAGTGAGTTGTTTAATTGTCCACCACCATTCATGACAGGATGTGGCAGAACTGCAGAGCTTAGATCTGATCCGTTGGTTGGAATCACTTAGCTCTGTGTGTTACTTGCTGCTTACACTGTTCGGCACGCAAGTAGTCCTGTGTTGTAGTTTCACCAAGTTGACACCTCATTTTTGGGTATGCCTGGTGCTATTCCTGACATGCCATCTTGCACTCTTCAGTTGATCCTTGCTGGTAATGTTGTTCATCTGGTGTCACACGTAGGTCACACCAGGTAAGGATAACAGATTTCCTTTCTAAAGGACATTAGTGAACCAGATTTTTTTTTACAACAATCAACAATATTTTCATTAAGGAAAGCCAGCATGGATTCATTAAGGGAAAGTCATATTTAACTAACTTGCTGGAGCTTTCTGAGGAGGTAACATAGAAGGTTGATAAGGACAATGTTGTTGATACAAACTTGGGTCCCCAGAACATTACACCAGGTCTCTGGATTACTAGTCCTGTGACAATACCACCACACGACCACCTCCCTGATTGTATACAGTACTCCAGGTGCAAGTTCACCACTGCCCCATTTAACCCTCATCATACCCTCCTACCAGTTACCCTCAGTTTGCACCCCAGGAGTCCATCATTGACTCCTCCAACCCCTCCCTGTGAACCTCTTCACACCTCAACATCCCCCCATGCCCCTTCAGAAATCTACACCCACCCCTGTGCCCCTTCAGACCTGCACAAGCCACCCACCCCACCTCTCCCTTTCCCACCCTCCCACTCCATTCCATCTGTCACCTTAAAAGACCCCCTCTGACACCCTCTTTCCCTAGCAGCCCCAACCTCCCCCCCTCAAACATTTTCATTCCTCTCCTTACAGAATCTTTACAGTGCAGGAGGCGGCCATTCAGCCCATCGAGTCTGCACTGGTTCACTGAAAGAGCATTCTCCCTAGCCCCACTCTCCTGCCTTATCCCCATAACCTTGCACATTCATTCTTTTCAGATAGCAATCTAATTCCCCTTTGAAAACCTCGATTGAACCTGCCTCTACCACACTCTCAGGAAGTTCGTTCCAGACTCCAACCACACTCTGGGTGAAAAATTTTTTCCTCACATCACTTTTACTCCTTTTGCCAATTATTTTGAATCTCTAGTTCTTGATGCTTTCTTTGGTGGGAAGTTTCTCACTATTTACCCTGTCCATACCCCTCAGGATCTTGAATACCTCTATCAAGTCAGCTCTCAGTCTTTTTTTCTCCAAGGAAAATAGTCCCAACCTCTCCAATCCATCCTCACAGCGACAGTTCTTTATCCCTGGAATCATTCTTGTGAATTTCCTCTGCAGTCTCTCCAATGCCTTCACATCCTTCCTCAAGTATGGTGCCCAGAACTGGATGCAATATTCCAGGAGAGGCATAATAAGTGTCTTATACAAGATCAGCATGACCTCCTTACTCTTATACTCAATGCCCCTATTAATAAAGCTTAAGATAATATAAGCTTTATTAGCTGCTCTCTCAACATGCCTTACCATCGTCAATGACTTGTGTACATAGGGGCCAAGGTGTGCCCCTGTTCCTGCGCCTCCTTTAGAGTTTCTCCCTTTATTTTATACTGTGCCTCCATATTCTTCCTGCCAAAATGAATCACTTCACACTATTCTGCATTGAACTTCATCTGCTACTTGCCTGCCCATTCCATCAACATGTCTATGTCCTTTTGAAGTTCAAGACTATCCTCATCACAGTTGACAACATTTCCAATCTTTGTATCATCTACAAATTTTGAAATCATGCCCTGAACACTACAATCTAGGTCATTAATATATATCAGGAAGAGCAAGAGTCCCAACACTGACCGCTGGGGAACTCCACTACAAACCTTCCTCCAATCAGAAAAGCAACCATTTATCATTCCTCTCTGTTTCTTGACACTCAGCCAATTTCTTATCCAAGTGCCTACTTTCCCTTTTACTGAATGAGCTAGAATTTTGCTCACAAGTCTGTTGTGTGGCACTGTATCAAGCGCCTTTTGAAAATCCATATACCCACATCAACAGTGTTGCCCTTATCAACCTTCTCTGTTACCTCCTCAGAAAACTCCAGCAGGTTAGTTAAACATGATTTTCCCTTGATGAATCCATACTGGCTTTTCTTAATTATCCCGCACTTGTCTAAGTGACTATTGATTTTTTTCCTGAACTATAGTTTCCAGAAATTTTCCTACTGCTGAAGTCAGACCAACTGGTCTGTAGTTGCCAGCTTTATCCTTCGCTCATTTTTGAACAAGAGTGTAACATTCGCAATTCTCTGGTCCTCTAGCACCAGCCCTGCATCTATGGAAGATTATTACCAGTGCCTCTGCAATTTCCATTCTCACTTCCCTCAGTATCCTTGGAAGCATCTTATCCAGTCCTGGTACCTTAAGTAAAGATAGCCTTTCTAAAACCACCTCCTTGTCAATTGTAAATTCTGCTAGTGTACCAGTTACCACCTCTCTCACCTCAGCCTTGGTAGCATCTTCTTCCTTTGTAAAGACAGATGCAAAGTACTTGTTTAATACCTCCGCTATTTCTCCTGCCTCCACCTGAAAAGTCCCCTTTTTATCCCTAATCAGCCCTACCTTTACTTTTACTACCCTTTTAGTATCTACATGCTTAGAGAAGACCTTGGGATTCCCGCCCCGCGAGGACATTAGTCCCAGTTCTGTGAAGGTATAACCCGTCCTTTTTGTACAGGCCCAACCTGCCCCAGAACTGGCCCCAGTGCCTCAGAAATCTAAAATTGTCCCACCTACTCCATTTCTCCAGCCACGCGTTGAATTGCTTAATCTTCCTATTCTTATGCTCACTGGGAGTAATCCTGAGATTACTGCTCTTCAGGTCCATCAGTCCATCCATTTTCACACCACTTCTCCTGGTCAGGGTCGCGATGGCAGTAAGCTGAGCAGGGCTGACAAAACTTCCCTTTCCTCAGCCACAGATTGCCGCTCCTCCTGGGGAATTCCCAGGCATTCCCAGGCCAGCCAAGAGATGCAATCCCTCCAGCTTGTCCTGGGTCAACCTCAAGGTCTCTGGCCGGTGGGCCCTGCCTGGTACAGTTCCAGTGGGAGACCACCAGGGGCATCCTTATCAGATGCCTGAACTACCTCAACTGGTCCCCCTCGATCCGGAAGAGCAGCGACTCTACTCTGAGGCTCTCCCAGATTGCTGAACTCCTCACCCTGTCCTAGAGAGTATGCCCAGCAACCCTGCGGAACAACCTAATTTCTGCAGCTTGTACCCGAAATCTTATTCTTTCAGTCATTACCCACAGTGCTTGACCATAGGTAAGGAAGGGGACGTAGATCGACCAATAAACTGAGAGCTTGGTCCTAAAACTCAACTCCCACTTCACCACCACAGACTTGTAGAGCACTCGCAGAACTGCATAAGACCATAAGACATAAGAGCAGAAATTAGGCCATTCGGCCCATCGAGTCTGCTCCGCCATTCAATCATGGCTGATAAGTTTCTCAACCCCATTGTCCCGCCTTCTCCCCATAACCTTTGATCCCCTTACCAATCAAGAACCTATCTATCTCGGTCTTAAATACACTCAATGACCTGGCCTCCACAGCCTTCTGCGGCAATGAATTCCATAGATTCACCACTCTCTGGCTAAAGAAGTTTCTCCTCATCTCTGTTCTAAAAGGTCTTCCCTTTACTCTGAGGTTGTGCCCTCGGGTCCTAGTCTCTCCTACTATTGGAAACATCTTTCCCACGTCCACTCTATCCAGGCCTTTCAGTATTCTGTAAGTTTCAATCAGATCCCCCCTCATCCTTCTAAACTCCATTGAGTATAGACCCAGAGTCCTCAAACGTTCCTCATATGTTAAGCCTTTCATTCCTGGGATCATTCTCGTGAACCTCCTCTGGACTCTCTCCAGGGCCAGCACATCCTTCCTGAGATATGGGGCCCAAAATTGCTCACAATATTCTAAATGTGGTCTGACCAGAGCCTTATAAAGCCTCAGCAGCACATCCCTGCTTTTATATTCTAGTCCTCTCAAAATAAATGCCAACATTGCATTTGCCTTCTCAAGTAGCGACTCAACCTGCAAGTTAACCTTAAGAGAAGCCTGGACTAGGACTCCCAAGTCCCTTTGCACTCCAGATTTCTGAATTCTCTCCCCATTTAGAAAATAGTCTATGCCTCTATTCTTCCTACCAAAGTGCATGATCTCACACTTCCCCATGTTGTATTCCATCTGCCACTTCTTTGCCCATTCTCCTAAACTGTCCAAAACCTTCTGCAGCCTCCCCGCCTCCTCAATACTACCTGTTCCTCCACCCATCTTTGTACCATCTGCAAACTTAGCCAGGATGCCCTCAGTTCCTTCATCTCGATCATTAATGTATAAAGTGAAAAGTTGTGGTCCCAACACTGACCCCTGCGGAACTCCACTAGTCACCTGAGAAGGACCCCCTTATGCCCACTCTCTGCCTCCTGCCAGACAGCCAATCTTCTATCCATGCTAGTACTTTGCCTCTAACACCATGGGCTCTTATCTTACTGAGCAGCCTCCTGTGTGGCACCTTGTCAAAGGCCTTCTGGAAGTTCAAGTAGATAACATCCATTGGCTCTCCTTGTCTAATCTACTCGTTACCTCCTCAAAGATTTCTAACAGATTTGTCAGGCATGACCTCCCCTTGATGAAACCATGCTGACTTTGCCCGATTTTACCATGCACTTCCAAGTATTCTGTAATCTCATCCTTAATAATGGACTCTAAAATCTTACCAACGACGTCAAGCTAATCGGCCTGTAATTTCCCATCTTTTGCCTCATTCCCTTCCTAAACAGGGGGGTTACATTAGCGATTTTCCAGTCCTCTGGGACCCTCCCTGACTCCAGTGATTCCTGAAAGATCACCACTAACGCCTCCACTATCTCTTCAGCTATCCCTCCAGAACTCTGGGGTGTAATCCATCTGGCCCAGGTGATTTATCCACCTTCAAACCTTTCAGTTTTCCTAGCACTTTCTCCTTGGTAATGGCCACCATACTCACCTTTGCCCCCTGACTCTCTTGAATTTTGGGGATGTCACTCGTGTCTTCCACTGTGAAGACTGACGCAAAGTACCTATTCAGTTCCTCCGCCATTTCTTTGTTCCTCACTACTACTTCTCCAGCGTCATTTTCCAATGGCCCAAAGTCCACTTTTGCCTCTCTCTTACCCTTTATATATCTAAAAAAAAACTCTTGCAATCTTCTTTTATATTACTGGCTAGTTTACCCTCATATTTAATCTTCTCCCTCCTTATTTCTTTTTTAGTTGTCCTCTGTTAGTCTTTGTAGGCTTCCCAATCCCCTGATTTCCCACTGCTCTTCGCTGCATTGTATGCTTTCTCTTTAGCTTTTATGCTGTCCCTGACTTCCCTTGTCTGCCATGGTTGCCTCGTCCTCCCTTTAGTATGCTTTTTCTTCCTAGGGATGAATTTTTGCTGTGTCTCCCAAATTACTCCCAGAAACTCCTGCCATTGCTGTTCCACTGTCTTTCCTGCTAGGCTCATCTCCCAGTCAATTCTGGCCAGCTCCTCCCTCATGCCTCTGTAGTTGCCTTTATTCAACTGTAATACTGTTACATCTGATTCCAGCTTTTTCCTCTCAAATTGCAGGGTAAATTCTATCATATAATGGTCACTTCCTCCTAAGGGTTCCTTCACCTTAAGCTCCCTTATCAAATTTGGCTCATTACACATCACTAAATCTAGAACTGCCTGTTCCCTAGTGGGCTCCACCACAAGCTGCTCCAAAAAGCCATCTCGTAGACATTCCACAAATTCCTTTTCTTGGGATCCACTACCAACCTGATTTTCCCAGTCTACCTGCATATTGAAATCCCTCATGATCACTGTAACCTTGCCTTTTTTACACACCTTTTCTATCTCCTGGTGTGTCTTGTGCCCCACATCCTGACTACTGTTCGGAGGCCTGTACATAACTCCCATTATGGTTTTTTTACCATTGCGGTTCCTCAACTCTACCCACACAGATTCTACATCATCTGACCCTACGTCATTTCTTGCTATCGATTTAATTTCATTTCTTACTAACAAAGCAACCCCACCCCCTCTGCCAACCTGCCTATCTTTTCGATAGGATGTACATCCTTGGATATTTAGCTCCCAGTCCTGACCCCTGGCAGCCATATCTCCGTAATGCCCACCACATCATACCTGCCAATTTCAATCTGCGCCACAAGCTCATTTACCTTATTTCATATACTGGATGCATTCAGATACAACACCTTCAGTCCTGTATTTCCTGTCCCCTTTCTCATTGTCATCCCTTTATCTGATGTGCTTGAAGTTAGATACCTAGCCCTTTCCAAACACTCTGTCGTATTTTGAGTTCTGGAGACTTTAATAGCCTCTCCTGGGCTCTCCTTTCTTTTCAGTTTTTCATAATTTTCCATGAAGTTGAATCCACCCGCGGACCCCCCCCCCCCCCCCCCCCCCCCCCCCCCCCCCCACCCCCCACACACACACGTTAACCTGCTGCTTTGTTTCCCATTAGTCATACTTCTTGGAGTTTTACCCTTCTTTCCCCCCCCCCCCCCACTTTCTAGTTTAAAGTCCTGTTGACCACCCTATTTACCCTTTTCACTAGAACATCGATCCCAGATCGATTCAGGTGGAGACAGTCCCAACGATACAGATCCCTCCTGTTTCAATACTGATGCCAGTGCCCAACGAAATGGAACCCCTCTTTCCCGCACCACTCCTTTAGCCAGGTGTTTACTTCCCTTATTCTCACGTCCCTATACCAATTTGCATGTGGCTTGGGTAATAATCCGGAGATTATAACCCTTGAGGACCTGTTCTTTAATTTAGTTCCTAGTTCCTGATAATCCCCAAACAGGTCCTCTTTCCTAGTCTTACCTATGTTATTTGTCCCGACGTGGACCACAGCAACTGGATCCTCCCCCTCCCTCTCCAATAACCTTTCAAGCCAGTCAGAGATGTCCCTCACCCTGGCACCAGGCAGGCAACATACCATGCTGGACTCTTGATCCTGCTTACAAAGGAAGCTATCAATTCCCCTAATTATAAAATCCCCTACAACTACCACTTGTCTTTTTGCTCCACCCTGTGCCATGGTGCGGTGGTCAGCTGGCTCATCCTCCCTACAGCCCTCTTCCTCATTCACACAGGGAGCAAATACCTCGTACCTGTTGGAGAAGAACTGAGGCTCCTCTGTTTCTGAACACAGGATCCCTCTACCTGCCTCACTTGCAGTCACACTCTGCTGACCCTGACCACTGACCGGACTTGAGGTACTTAATTTACCGGGTGTGACCGCCTCCTGAAACAAAGCATCCAGGTAACTCTCCCCCTCCCGGATGTGCCGCAGCGTCCGGGGCTCGGACTCCAGCTTATCAATTCTGAGCCGGAGTTCCTCCAGCAACCAACACTTGCTGCCGATGTGGTCACTGCGGCTCGCAATGAGATCTGCCAGCTTCCACATCATACAGCTACAGCACATCACCTGCCCAGCCATCTTGACTTAGATAATTAATTTATTAATTAGCTTTGCAGTTTTTTTTTCAAATTTGGTGCAGATTTCCTACCAACCAATCAGGTCACAGTTTTCCTGTAATGTCACTTTTTCAGTTTTGGCTTCAGTTACTCTGTGCCCCGAGGTCACCGCTCCGGTGCTCCTCTGTCCAAGTCTGCTCCCTGGAGACAAGGCCACGAATCTCCGAGGTAAGCTAGATTTATACTCACCGCTCTGGTGCTCCTCCCTCCGAGTCTGCTCCCAGGATTTACTCACCAATCAGCTGCTTTTTCTTTAAAATCCACTTTCAGAAGAGTGTCCCTCGCAGGTCTGATGCACTCCTAAAGGCACTGCCTCTTCCTCTCTTTTTTTTAGGTTTGAGGAGGAGAGAGGGGTGGAAACACTATAGCAATGCAATGTTTGGGGCTATTCCGTTCTTTGACAGTGGGTCCTCCTCAATTCCCTCCTGAGTCGTGGTGGCTTCGATGACTTCTCCCAGAATGCTTCAGTCACTTCTCACTAGCGCCCTCTGTTGGATGCCCTTCCTCCTGTTGAGTGCAAGAGTCCTTCTCCTCGATTCCCTCCTGAGTCGTGGTGGCTGTGATGACTTCTCCCAGAATGCTTCAGTCACTTCTCACCAGCGCCTTCTTTTGGATCATCCGCCATACCAATCCTTTGGTCAATCTCACGCTCCCCCTGCCATCAAGAACAAAATCCCAAGATACTTGAACTCCTCCACTAAGGGAGGCTGTTTCCCCCTCACCTGAAGAGAGCAACCTGCTCTTTTCCGGGAGAGAACAATGACCTCAGATTTGGAGGTGCTAATTCTCATCCCGGCCACGTCACACTTAGCAGTGAAACATTCAAGTCTGCACTGGAGATCACAGTCGAATGAGGCAAGAAGCACAACAACATTTGCAAACAGCAGAGATGCCACCCTCAAGCCCCCAAACTGAATACTCTCCATAGCTCGGCTGCGCCTTGATATCCTGTCCATGATAATCAAAAACAAGTGGAGACAAGACGCACTCTTGGCGGAGTCCAACACCCATCTTGAATGAATTCAACTTAATGCCGAGAATGTGGACACAATTCTCGCTCCGCAAATAGAAGGACATGATAGCACACAGAAGTGGCACCAGCACCTCATATTCTTGCAGCACCTCCCATAAAATATCCTGAAGGTGGTCATATTACTTCTACAAAACAGAGGTAGACTAAATTAGCAAACTCCCATGATCTGTCAAATATCGTTGAGAGGGCAAAGAGCTGTTCTACGAACTGTTCTACGGCCAGAGTGGAAAGCTGAGGTTCGACTAATAGTTGAAGTCTCCTCTCTAGCACCCTGGCATAGGCTTTCCTGGGGAGGGCCTTACCCATCCCTAGTTGCCCTAGTTCAGAGGGCATTGCTGTGGGCCTGGAATTACATGTAGGCTAGACCAGGTAAGGACAGCAGAATTCCTTCCCTAAAGGGCATAAGTGAACCATTTGTGTTTTCACAAGAGTCAACAATGGCTTCATGGTCATCATTAGACTTTAGTTTCACATTTTTATTGAATTCAAATTCCACCATCCGCCATGGTAGGATTCAACCCTGGGTTCCCAGAGCATTACCCTGGGTCTCTGGATTACTAGTCCAGAGACAATATCACTACGCCATCGCCTCCCCTCTGATTGGACCTTTATCTGCATACCTTTCATGCCAGTCTCTGGCAGGAAATATGACCCGCTATGGCGCCTTGTAGCGGAAAATCTTGCTTTTGGATCTCCTGCTGAATTCACCCCCACCCTGCCTGCTGTGGGTGGCATGAGAAAGTTCTGCCCATAGATTGCAAATAGGGTCATTGCTATTAAGCCAAGTGAAAAATTGCTCGCTGTTTGAGATTGAAGGCCAGTTGTCGATCTTTGGACATCCAATCGGTGAGTTCTTCATTGTTGTCTTCATAGCCCAGGATCATTGGATGATGCAACGCAGAAGGAAGCCATTCAGCCCATCGGACCTGTGCCAGCTCTTTGAAAGGACTATTCAATTAGTCCCACCCCCTGCCTTTTCTCAATAGTGAGCTTTTTCCAGGAGCTGAGAAGAACTATACAAGTCATTAGATTTGGGCCCACTTGTTTCCTCAAAATGATTTAACTAAATGCATTAAACGTGTTTCAGTAAAATATGCAGATACAATCTGTAAGTTGGCATGTCTCATTAGCCAGACAACTGGCTCTCAGGCTTAAGTTGCTCAATTAATAATGCACAGGACAAAAACAACAATTATCACAAAAAATGCTCCATTGTGTGGGAATTATGCAGACCACTGGATGCATGCGAATTAGGCAGCCACCTTTACCACATAACAAAGAAAAATATTCAAACTTACCTGATGATTTCACACCTACAAACAAAACGGGGACAATAGACCTGGGCTGCCAGGTGTACACTGGGAATTTCCTCAGGGGTTCTCGCGACAGGTCATGTAATTTGGGCAGATATTCAGTGGACACCCCATTCAAACTACATAAAAAGGTTTCTGCCAAAACCAATTAGAACAACCAGAGAGGAAATTCTTGGCAATAGTCCTTTGCTTGATGTCCTTATCTTTTGGAAAAGACAGAAGCAAGACCCTTCCCAACATGAGAGATGATGGCGAACCTGGAATACCAAAGGGTAAATTACCGTGCATAGTAGATATCTCCCAGCAGTGGGATCATCAGGACTGCACTCCTCATTACATCATCCACTTGTTTAACATTTTTGTGATTTAACAATCGTATTTCATTTTTTAAATGTATTTTTAGCTGAGTATTACAATACTTTTATTCATGACTGTAGGCACCATCTTTGTATGATTTTTTGGAGAATATTGTGGGACTCTCTGTGCTGTCACAATATATCTACAGAAGAGATAAAGCAATGAATGTAAGGAATCCATGTTTTCTCTAAATTAAATTAATGACTGTTATACAAATTTAATGCTCCTGGCTACAGAACACACAAATGACTTTTGTAACTGCAGTGCTTGCCATCTTATTAGGAGATTAAACATGCAAGGTAAAAAGTTGAAAAATATTTAATGTTAAATAAAAGACATTATTGTACAATCTTTTTTGTCATAATTAGCCTGTAATTTTCACAATGTTCTTGCATCAAAATATTAAGAGAAAGGGAAAACAAAAAGCACTATTGGAAAGCTATATAGATTCTATATCCTTGCCTTAAATGAAATTACAAATAATTGGATGTTATAAATTAAATAATATCTAATACAAAATATATACCCAAGTCACATTGTTCAATTTAGGATGAATAAGTACACTGTTCTTAGCAGAATGCAATGCAGATAGTCCCACCTGAGAGATACTACACCATGACAACAGCCGTGAGAGTGTATGAAATTTCCTATCAATGGTGCAGCCTTCATTCTTTGAAGTTTAACCTCCAGTAGAATTGTCATCATCCAATAACAGAAATATACTTCAGGCAATGACCCTTTAAGGAATTTGTGCCACAGCACAATCATCTTGCTTTGGTGATGTCATTCACTTCATTGCATACAAGGGGTGGAATTTTCCGTGCCCACAGGCATTGGGCATGCTTGGCAGCGTGAGCGGACAATATGGCGAGAAGGCCAAAAATCAGTTTCGCAACTTTGTGAAACCAGTTTATGATCGTCCGCTCAGCCTGTTGATGGTGGGCTGGGTTTCCTGACATCGGACGTCAGGCACCTCATTGTAATACATCCGCATTTCATTATAAGGCTAGCCCGCCAGTCTCATCCCCCAGGCTGAATCGTCCGCCCAATCACGCCGACGTGTTTCACAACTGCACATAAGTGACATGCACCTGCCTAACTGCACTTTGCTCGGGACTTTGAGGTTTATTTGTCTACCTTGCTTCGAGCAACACTTGCAATTATCGCAGAAAGCACCACAGCACTTTTAGGGAGGCTCACGAGCAGGTCTCTACCTACCAGACCAGCCATAAGGTGGGGGTGGCTTTGTACAGTTGCAGGGCTAGGGCTTGCTTGGGGAAGAGGCTGAAGTGGTCTCAGGCAAGGGAAGAGGCTGCAGGGTGAGAGCTGTACTGGGGAAGGGGGGTATCCCAGGGTTTGTTTGGGGGCACAAGTTGATCTTTGCAAGTGGCCTCAAGATGGCGGGGGCTGAGGAGGCAGTCTCCAGAGATGAAGCCAAATGGAGATGTGAGGGTGTGAGAGTGAGTGGTGATGTCCCTTGAGCTGGCAGTGGGTGAGATGCCAGTGATGGGCTTGCATGTGAGTGTAGAGTGATTAGATAATTGCCTTACCCTGGTGGCAAGGATGAGATAATTCATCCTCTATCTGCAATGGATGGTCAACCTCTTCTGTGCAGCATTGGCACTGACCACCACTGTCACTGCCTGCCACACCAGAGTGATAATGCCCCTCCTACAGCCAGAGGGGGGGTAGAAGACATCACGGTGGGCCTCCATAGCGTCCAAAAGGCACTCAAGGGATGCGTCACTAAACCTGGGGTCTGCAGTCTTTTTGCCTTTTGGGGCCATGTATTATCTGCAGCACTCCTGGGCTGGAAGCACTGGTGTGCATGCGGCTGTACTTTAAATGTGGCGCCTGACGTGATGAAGAGGTGAGGTGGTGGCATGGCAGGCAAATCAGAGCCTGCTCGTCATGAAAACAGCCTGTTTCCTGGGAATGCATAATTAATGCAGCAAGTTTGGGACAGTACGGCGTGAGAAGCTGCCATTGTGGCCAGCGGGTACAACGTCGTTTTACCCACCCGCTACCGCAAGTCTGGGACGATTCCACCCAAGGCCTCTATTTTGATTAGACACTTGTTAGCAAGTGGATAAGGCAATCAAAAGGTCTGAGTTGGTACATGGGATGTAAATGTGCACACAAAGCAAGTTAAACTAAATAAGATAACCAAGGGACTCATAGAGAGGAGGAGTTTTGTTGAATAATGAATATTCAAAGCAGCAGGGAGACTATACCAACAGTACAAAATTTAGCATTTTCCATTAGGAACTCAAATTCTAAACATTAATAGTTATATTAAAATAGATTGTGTGGGGGCAGGATCAAATATTAAGGCTAGCTAGCTTGGAACAAAGCTGTCCCAAAATACTTTTCATTTCAATGGTCACCAAGACAATAGTGCTGAATAAATCGCCCTCGGTATTATTCTTTACAAAAAGCTGAAGCGCTGTGATCATCAACAAGCTGGTACTTCATTTCAATGGATGGTTGATGAAATGACAGATAACATTTTGGCACAGATTTCTTGAGATAAATTAAATACACATGATTTTTAGTAAGAACAATGAACATGATCTTATGATTGCCCCATCTGAATACGAAATAAGACTAGGTAAGTGTACTAATAAGGGAAGACATTCACGATTCTTACAAACTCAGTAAGGGTTGAACAATAATCCTTTTGAAGTTAGAAAATTAAGCTTATGAGAAAACATAGTTTTGAACAATTCGTCTCTATTTGTTCAGAACAAGATTCAAACCACAGGTAGAAGTTAATTGATAAATGAGGAGTTTGCAGATGCTCATCATGACCCTCAACATAACTTGCATGTTTCCAACTAAAACTTCTCAAAAAGCATTTGACAAACCTGGGCAGCTGAAAGCTTAGGTGAAACATCCTCATTAATAACATCAAGATAGACTAGTTGGAATGATGCTCCTTATTAGCCTAGTTAGGGTGATGCACCTTAATGTAAGATTAGATTCCGACAACAGAGACTTCACTTCAAAAGTACTTCATTGGCTATAAAGGTCTTTGAGATATTGAGAGTTGTGAAAGGCACTACTTAAATGCAATTTATTTCTTTGTGTTCTTGGCACAATGGACAAATCGTTTTCACACAATTTTAAGCCCTCTATAATGCTGGAAGGCATTCAGTTGAATTAAAGATACTTTTCTTAAGCTTAGCCTGTGAAATGGAGAATGTAATTTTGGACTCTTATCCAGTTTGCCCTGTGTTATTGCATCCTGATTAAATGGAGTTTACCAGCATTCATGCCTTAAGTAAAAATGTCACAGAAACTAGTTTTTATGAGTAAGAAGTTATTAAAATTACTGTGGTTTCCACCATTTTAATATTGGTGCTGTCCACATTAGCTTAGGATAAACTGCACTCCTGGCCCTTTTAATCTGGAGACAGGAATGGAGCAATTGGGGGGGGTGGTGGTGCTGTGGTTAGTGGGCAATGGGGAAGCAAGGGTTTCATGCCTTCACTGTGTGAGTGGTGACAATGAGTCACATGAAGCATTTTGAGTACGTAAAGGCTCAGTGCAGCAATAAGATAGAGGCAGAGGTTTGGAGGAATCTTGTTAGAGAAAAGAAGAATGGCAAAGAGAGCGGCATGGTCACCACCACCCCAAGTCAGTAGTAAGAGTGTGATGATGAGACCATTGATTCTGTGCTGTACATGTTTCACTGAACCCTATTAGGTCAGGAGGCAGCAATATTTGCCCAAATCTTGCAATGCTATCTCTTCATCTCTCATCAATCCTGCTCCATTCATAGCATTTATTATCACCATATCACTTCCATCAGCGCCAAATGAACTGCTTTGATGAACCTCCTCTCATCCCCACTTGCTCAGTCCTTTCCATTACTGCCAGTAACCCCAAACCCTATCTCATTTAACCTTATTCACTCCACCCATTCTCATTACACATTCTGAAATGACACCATGTTATTCCCACTCCTTATGCCTAATTTTCACCTTCACCATAAGCACTGTATCCATGTGATGTACATATTTCTGAAAGCCACTCATCTTTGTCATACACCCCTTGCAGAAGAAGAGTGCAAAATTCCAGGGAGGGCCAAAACAGATCAAGACTATCAACACAGATCCCAGCATATCAGTTAGGCCCCTTACACAGATATGCAGACTTGATGACTCTCATGATGTAAGTGAGCAGGAACAGATGATAATGTCAAGGACAGCTGAAAAGTCTATGTTTCCTCTAAGCTTTCGTCCACAGCACAGAGATCAAAAACTGGGGCTAATAATGAAAACAAGATTGTTTGAGGCACAGCAGCAATTGTATGAGGTATCGGCAGTCCTATGAGGTACACTGTCCACAATGGCAAAGGGAACAGAGAAATCCATCATATGTGGAGTAATGTCATAGGGTTTCTCCACTCTGTAATGTACTATGGAACATGTGTCCACCTTTATCTAAATTGTAAAGGTTACTCACATGAGTAGCTGCCACCACTTGTTATGGCCTACCTATAAGCTTATACAGAGCTGAGTAGACCCTGGGCACAAGAGCCTGTTGCGGATTCAACAAGTGAAAATTCAGCAGTTACAAGGTGATTTCCTCCATTTTGCTCACCACAGGCAAATAGGATTGATGTCCCCCTGTTCCTGGAAAGGTGGATGGCAGAACATGCAAGACAAGCACAGGTCTTTCTCAGGATGTCTCATCCATTTTCACCCTTTCAAGCAATGCCTATCGGGGGCCTCACAATTGACAGATTGGCTGGCTGCTAGGTTGGAAAGCCTGCAGCACAGGCCCCTCCCTAGGAGTAGTGAGGGAGAAATTGTGATCAGGCTGGGGTAGGGGGGAGATGGGGGAGAAGAGGTCAATGTTGGGGAAGAGGTTGGCGGGTGTGTGTGTATAGAGATTGGGGTGAATTAGTAATGTGGAGCTGGAAGCAGGTAAGCTAGTTGGATCAGGTGGAAACATTCCTACTCCTCGTCAGAAAAAAAAGTGCTGTAGATGCAGTTAACTGATGGATCTGTCCTGCTGACGACCTATTACGTGTCAGGTTTCACGAGGCCCCGGAATGGATTAAAAATACAAAGTATGTGAAAACAGAAGCAAACAGCCCCCTGAAAAACTTCTGCTGACTGTCCACAGGTTGGTCACCCACATCCCTGTCCTACCTCAATTAAAACCAGAAGTGGGCAGATCCTCAGTGAGTTGAGGTTGCATTTGAAAATTTTCAAATTCTAACATCTCACTTAACCCAAATCCACTTGTTTTGAGGATTAAAATTATCCTGATAATCTTATCACTTGTTTAGCCATTTTCAGTTGTATTGCAGGCAACTCACCTGCAGAAGCAGAGTTGATGACCTCCAAATAGTGTAATTCAACTTGAGTTGTAAAATGCATATTCTAAATGTTTTCCTTAATAAGTCCCTGTGCAGCTTCTAACAAGTAAGTACTCTTGCATCTTTATTCCAACTCCCTGCTCTCAATTTCTTTAAATAGGTAGAGTATAAATGAACCCCAGAGTTAGAAATCTAAACCAGCTCATTGAAAATTTAAAGAATACTAAACACACTTAGAGCTTTGAACAATACCAACAGTTTTCTTCATGGCAGCTGAAGTTTTGGAGTGGTTAAAGCTGTTTCACAAAAAGGCAAGGAATGGTATTAAGGTGCCATGTTTATAACAGATACAAATAAAAATGAAATATACATTTTTAATATCACTTTTACATCCCAGTCCTATAAATATAATTGTCAATATTAGTATTTACCTCTGAGAAGGTAAAACACAATTTACTTAACTAACCTGTCTCCTTCTCTTGTACACAGTGGAATGTCATTAAGTATTCTCTTCCATATACATCATCAGGCTACGGTTGCCTTTAGCAACTGTCCCGTTGTTCAGTAAGCGTGTATAGAGCAACAGAGTGAAACACAAGTGACATGCATAAACAGTACATTAATACAAACTTGTCTTTTTCATGATTCGAAGAAACTCTTGTTCGTTCACTTCCCCATCTCCATCTCGGTCTGCTTCATCAATCATTTCCTGTATTTTGGACAGGGAAAAAAGTAAGACAGACCTTCAAAAACAATGTCAAGAAAATATGCTTTGTTGCAATTCAAGTGTAAAATTGTAAGTGAAGATCGTTTGTGTTAGAATAGAAATAAAGGAGTTGAAAAACTAAAATTAGATCTTACAAAAAAATCGATTTGATTTACCCTTCCCTGATCCATAAGAATCTTTATTATGGAGATAAAGCAATGTAACAAAAGTGTCCAGACCTCCAGGAAATCTCTGTGATACAAGGTTTTCTTCCTACAATGTATTAAGTAGCTTGCTGCTAAAATTTCCTAATGCTATCTTTCATGAGACTGATCTTATATTCCATTTTCCTTCTGTACAGCTTCATCTGGCCAGACAAATTTCAGTGCTAACAGCTGGCAGGCAACGGGTTATGTCTCTGCCTTTGTTCAGCTACTAAATTTTTGGGAAGTGTTAAATAGTAAGCTGATAGTTGCACCAGTTCTCCCACTTTGCTTTGCAAGGCCCCTGACTCCACTCGGTACCTCCTCACATAATGTGGCTGAAACTTTTGGAGCAGATGACAGGAGGTTAAAAATCAACCTGCTCCTTCCAACCTTGGAGAATCTTCTTCTTAAATTCCACAAGTTGGCACGAGTGCCAATGGTGAACCAAGTCTTATAAATACCTGCGCAGGTTGCTTTAATAACTATGTTGAAACACCTGAGGGCAATAAATGGCCTCGAGCCCTTTTGGTTTGCCTTAACAGATGTATTTTGTAGTGGTGATTAGTCCAAAAATTTATCCCCCCTCCTTTATCCCTCTCCTGTTTTGTTTGCTTGAAATGTCAATGACTTCCGTCATTGATATGAATTCTTTAGTCTAATTTTTTTTCTCATTTTGAAAATTTTGCAAGCTGCAAAGATGTTGGTTGAGAGTGAGGAAGTGACATGCAGATGTATTATGTTGATTGTAAAAAAAAGCCTTCTGCATTTTCTACAACACTTAGAAGTAGGCCTTTCAGCCCCTCAAGTTTGTTTCCCCATTCAATGGGCAGAATCTTGCCCTCGAATGGCGTGCGGACCCCACCGGCTTGGCGGCTGGCAGCCAGCCGACCCCCGCTACTGAAACGGGGCCCGCCGCCATTTTAAGTGGGCAGGCTAATTAAGGCCCACCCATCTGTCAAAGTGCGCTCTTTTGTGCGCATGCGGACGAAAGAGCGCACTTCTCCCTGAGATCCTGTCTCAGGGAGAATACTGACTGTGGTAAAAACTTTAAAAATAGAAACATTACAAAATTATTAACATGTCCCCTCATGTGACAATGTCACACGAGATGGGACATGTTAATAAAGAACACATAAACTTTATTAATTTTTTACAAAACGGACATGAAACTTTATCCTGCCAGTGGATGAAGTTTTATGAATAATCAGAAGCCCGCTGGGGCTCCTGGCCTGCCCGTCAGCCTTAAGGTTGGCCGGGCAGATCTTTAATTACTTTAATTAGCTTGTCAATGGCCTCAATTGGCCATTGACAGGTCGGCGGGCGGACAGCTGATTTCGCTGTCTGCCCACCTTCCTAAAAATTTAAATGGACCGGGATGACGTCGGGGATTCCGCACGATGAGATCCCACATCATTTTCTCCTCGGTGAGCGGGCCCCGCCCCCAAATCGCCGAAGGGAAAATCCTGGCCAATGAGTTCACAGCTGATCAATTTCTTAACTCCACCTAACTGCCTTGGTCCAATGTCCCTTAATACCCAGCTCTATCAAAAAATCTATTGCTCAATTTAAAATTATTAATTGGTCTATTTTTTATTGTGGGACAGTGTTCCACAATTTCCACAGCCATTTGTATGAAGAAGTGTTTCCTAATTTCACTCACCTTGTCCCCTTGTCTTAGACTCCCCTACCAGGTTTTCTTTCAAATTCCTAAATACCTTAAACAAATCAAAGGACAACAAATGTTTACATAGCACCCTAGGAAGGCAATGTATACTGAAGAATAGGGGTTTTTGAAGGTAGAGAAAAAGGAAACATGAAAATAAGAGGACAGAGGGAAAATAAAATTGATGGGCTTGGGTTCTGAGTGGCAGCAAAACATGCATGTGAGGGGACACTGGGAAACTAAGCCACATCAATGTGGGTATATATTAGTTCTTAACCTTAATCTGTACTCCATATTCCAGGGAAAACAAACCTAGTTTATATAATCTCTCATAATCTAACTCTTGGAGACCTGGTAACATTCTGATGAATCTGCACTGTATTCCATCCAAGACCAAAATGTTTTTTCTGATGCCCAGAACTGTACACATTATTCTGGATATGATCTAACCAGGGTTTTGAATAGCTGTGGCAATATCTCTTCCACTTTATTATATTCTAGCTCTCTAGTTATGAAGGCCAATATTCTATTAGCTTTTTTGATTTTTTTTTGTATAAAGCTATGGAAAGAATTACAGAACAAAAATAAAAATACCTAGAAAAACTCAGCAGGTCTGGCAGCATCTGCGGAAAGGAACACAGTTAACATTTTGAGTCTGTATGACTCTTCAACAGATCTAAGTAAAAATAGAAAAGAGGTGAAATATAAGCTGGTTTAAGGGGGGGGTTCCGTGGGACAGGTAGAGCTGGATAGAGGGCCAATGATAGGTGGAGATAACCAAAAGATGTCATAGACAAAAGGACAAAGAGGTGTTGAAGGTGGTGATATTAACTAAGGAATGTGCTAATTAAGGGTAGAAAGCAGGACAAGCAAGGTACAAGATAGACCTAGTTGGGGGGGTGGGGGGGGTGAAGGAATCAAAATAGGCTAAGAGGTCGAGATAAAACAATGGATGGAAATAGGTGGGAAAAAAAAAATCTATATAAATTATTGGGAATAAAAGGGGGGGGGGGGATCGGAAAGGGGGTGGGGATGGAGGAGAAAGTTCATGATCTAAAGTTGTTGAACTCAATATTCAGTCCGGAAGGCTGTAAAGTGCCGAGTCAGAAGATGAGTTGCTGTTCCTCCAGTTTGCATTGAGCTTCACTGGAACAATGCAGCGGGCCAAGGACGGACATGTGGGCATGAGAGCAGGGTGGAGTGTTGAAATGGCAAGCGACAGGGAGGTTTGGATCACGCTTGCAGACAGACCGAAGGTGTTCTACAAAGCGGTCACCCAGTCTGCGTTTAGTCTCTCCAATGTAGAGGAAACCGCATTGGGAGCAACGAATGCAGTAGACTAAATTGAGGGAAGTGCAAGCGAAATGCTGCTTCACTTGAAAGGAGTGTTTGGGCCCTTGGACGGTGAGGAGAGGGGAAGTAAAGGGGCAGGTGTTGCACCTTCTGCGGTTGCATGGGAAGGTGCCATGGGAGGGGGTTGAGGTGTAGGGGGTGATGGAGGAGTGGATCAGGGTGCCCGGAGGGAACGATCCCTGCGGAAAGCCGCCGGGGGGTTGAAGGAAAGATGTGTTTGGTGGTGGCATCATGCTGGAGTTGGCGGAAATGGCGGAGGATGATCCTTTGAATGCAGAGGCTGGTGGGGTGATAAGTGAGGACAAGGGGGACCCTATCATGGTTCTGGGAGGGATAGGAAGGTGTGAGGGCAGATGCGCGGGAGATGGGCCGGACACGGTTGAGGGCCCTGTCAACCACCGTGGGTGGAAAACCTCAGTTAGGGAAGAAGGAAGAAATGTTAGAAGAACTGTTCTTGAAAGTGGCATCATCAGAACAGATGCGAAGGAACTGAGAGAATGGGATGGAGTCCTTACAGGAAGTGGGGTGTGAGGAGCTGTAGTCAAGGTAGCTGTGGGAGTTGGTAGGCTTGTAATGAATATTGGTGGACAGTCTATCACCAGAAATTGAGACAGAGAGGTCAAGGAAGGGAAGGGAACTGTCAGAGTTGGACCGTGTGAAAATGATGAAGGGGTGGAAATTGGAAGCAAAATTAATAAGTTTTTCCAGGTCCAGGCAAGAGCATGAAGCAGCACCGAAGCAATCATAGATGTACCGGAGAAAGAGTTGTGGGAGGGGGTCAGAGTAGGATTGAAACAAGGAATGTTCCACATACCCCATAAAGAGACAGGCATACCTGGGGTCCATGCGGGTACCCACAGCCACACCTTTTATTTGGAGGAAGTGAGAGGAGTTGAAGGAGAAATTGTTCAGTGTGAGAACAAGTTCAGCCAGATGGAGGAGAGTAGTGGTGGATGGGGATTGTTCGGGCCTCTGTTCGAGGAAGAAGCGGAGAGCCATCAGACCATCCTGGTGGGGGATGGAGGTGTAGAGGGATTGGACGTCCATGGTGAAGAGGAGGCTGTTGGGGCCAGGGAACTGGAAATTGTTGATATGATGTAGGGTGTCAGAGGAATCACGGATGTAGGTGGGATGGGACTGGACAAGGGGAGAGAGAATGGAGTCAAGATAGCAAGAAATGAGTTCCGTGGGGCAGGAACAGGCTGACACGATCGGTCTGCTGGGACAGTCCTGTTTGGGGATTTTGGGTAGGAGGTAGAAGCAGGCCGTCCGAGATTGGGAGACTATGAGGTTGGAAGCTGTGGAAGGAAGATCTCCAAAGGCGATGAGGTCAGTAACAGTCCTGGAAACAGTGGTTTGATGTTTAGTGGTGGGGTCATGGTCCAGGGGGGGGTAGGAGGCAGTGTCTGCGAGTTGGCACTCAGCCTCTGCAAGGTAGAGGTCAGTGCGCCAGACAACAACAGCACCACCCTTGTCAGCAGGTTTGATGACAATGTCAGGGTTGGACCTGAGAGAACTGAGTGCAGCAAGTTCAGAGAGAGACAGGTTAGAGTGAGTGAGAGCAGCAGAGAAATTGAGATGACTAATGTCACGCCAACAGTTCTCAATGAAAAGATCAAGAGAAGGTAAGAATCCAGAGGGAGGGGTCCAGGTGGAGGGAGAATATTGGAGGCGGGTAAAAGGATCCGTTGAACGGATTCCTGCCCAAAGAAGTGAGCACGGAGACAGAGGCGGTGGAAGAAGAGCTCAGCATCGTGCCGACCCCGAAATTCATTGAGATGAGGGCGCAAAGGTATGAAACTAAGTCCTTTGCTGAGCACTGAACGTTCAGCATTGGAGAGGGGAAGGTCAGGGGTATGGTGAATACACGGCCGGGGCTGGGATTGGAAGAGAAAGAATTACAGACCCTATCTAAATAATATGAACAGCAAACAAACAGAATGGTGGCTCAAGAGCAAAATACTGCAGATGCTGGAAATCTGAAACAAAAGCAGAAATTGTTGGAAATACTCAGTGGGTCAGGCGGTTTCTGTGGACAGAGAAACACATTTCTGGTCAATGACTATTCTGTAGAACATTTCAGAAACTGAAATACTTCAACCCTCAGAAATAAATTTAAATGTTTAAATATATCTTTCGGATGAGACATTAAACCAAGACCCCTCTGCCTGTTCAGGTGCACAAAGATTATGTGGCCCTCTCTTAAATACAGTAGGGAAGTCTCCATATGTACTGGCCGCCATTCATCCCAACATCACTGAAACAGATCAACACATTATTCATCTTGTGTTTTTTTTGTGAAACTTTGCAGTATGCAAATTGGCAACTATTTTTGGCATCATAAAAGTGACTGTTTACTTAAAAAGTAATGAATTGATTGTAAAGTACTTTGGGACAAGGCTGTGAAAAGTGCTATATAAATGAAAGTTATTACTTCTATAAAATATGCAACAAGCTCACCTGCAACTCTTCATCTGTGAGGTTTTCTCCAAGTTCTTTTGCCACACGCTTCAGATTTTTGAATGAGATTCGTCCAGTTTCATCATCATCAAACAGCCTAAATGCTTTCAGAATTTCCTCCTTTGTATCTTTCTCAGTCTGAAAAAGCAGCCAAATGCAAAAATTCAGTTTACAAATTTGCTAAATATTGAAGTAATTTCCAGGCATTGTCACACAACAGGGAACTATATTAAGATGCTGCTCAAAATGGGATTAGCAGTGGACACACACCAGCTCAACTGCACTTCTAAATGTTACAGGCAGTTTGTTTCCTAATAAATGAAGGCTAACATTGGGTGTATCACCAAACCCTACACAGTTCTAGCAACCTGACATTCCTATCCTACAATATAGGATGTCACATAACTCGGTGAAGGCTGCAGCGATGGGGTGGGATTAAACAAGCCACTATACATGCTTCTTTCCATGATTCCTTCTGGGATTTTTTTGTCCTTTCCTGGATGGGAGTCGTTAGCTAGGCCAGCATTTGTTGTCCATCCTTAATTGCTCTTGAGAAGGTGGTGGTGAGATGCTTTTTTGAAATGCTGCAGTCCATGTAGTGTAGGTACATTCACAGTGCTGTTAGGGAGTTCCAGGATTCTGAGCCACTGACAATGAAGGAACGGCGATATATTCCCAAGTCAGGATGGTGAGTGTCTTGAAGGAAAATTTTCAAGTGGAAGAGTTTCCATGCATCTGCTGTCCTTTGTCCTCCTAGGCAGTAGAGGTCACGAGTTTAGAAGGTGCTGTCAAAGGAGCCGTGATGAGTTGCTTCAGTGCATCCTGTGGATGGTACACACAGCTGGCACTTTGTGTTGGTGGGAGGGAGTGAATGTTTAAGGTGGTGGATGGGGTGCTAATCAAGAGGGCTGCTTTTTCTTGGTTGGTGTTGAGCTTCTTCAGTGTTGGAGCTGCACTCATCAAGGCAAGTGAAGAGTATTCCATCACACTCCTGACTTGAGCCTTGTAGATGGTGGACAGGCTTTGCGGAGTCAGGAGTTAATTAATCAGTGGTTATGGAGGATAAAGGATAGCAAGTAAGGAAGAAATTACACTGCTCCTAGATTGGAGGTTTTCAGCATATAGTGCTAAAGCAAAATCCAGTTCTACAGGCCAGATAAAAGCAAAATACTACAGATGCTGGAAATCTGAAACAAACACAGAAAAACCTGGAAAAACTCAGCATGTCTAACAGCATCTGTGGAGAGAAAAACAGAGTTAATGTTTCAAGTCCGTACAGTCATACGGACCCGAACATTAACTCTGTTTTTCTCTTCACAGATGCTGTTAGACCTGCTGAGTTTTTCCAGATTTTTCTGTTTTTGTCTGCAGAGCGGACGTTTAGCTCCTTCAATTGATTTTTTTAAAGGAACAAATGCAACAAAGTCTTTTTGCTTTATAAATTACCATCTTTTGTGTAATGACAGCCAAAAATTCATTAAAGTCGATCTTCCCAGTGCCTTCCTTATCAATTTCTGCAATCATCTTCTTTATTTCTTCTTTCTTCGGTTCAAATCCCAAAGCCCTCATTGCAACCTGAAAAAGAAATTAAATTGAAAAGTTATATACTTGCTGTGGTCAATTGATTGTTGAAAACAATGGCTGATTGAATCCACTTGGCTAGAGAAACCCCATTAAATAAATTGAAACATTAAAACATCTTTTTACTTATAAGAAAAACTATGAACAAGAAACCAAGAAAACTCAGGTTCTTGTGATTGAACATAGTTAGGAACAAACCTAGAAGTCATATAACTCATTAGTGTAACTCAAGAATAGGTGTGGAGCTGGTAATGTTATACTGCTGAAGTAATATGACGTGTTCAGTTCAGCATTATTCTGTACATGTGTTCGAAAAAGCTCAACGCATATGAAATGTTCATCTGTAAATTAACAATTGTACAGAAGCAGGAAGCAAATTCAAACCCTGGTACAAATTACAAAATATTTACAGCACAGTTCAACCCAACAGATTCATACTAGTGTTTATTCTCCACATGAGCCTCTCCATTTAACCAAATCATGATACCCTCCTTTAATGTGGGGTTATCCGCTTTAGTAGGAGGGACAGATGTGCAAAGTATTTCTTAAATGGTAAGAGATTATAAAGTGTAGATGTAAGAAGGGACCTGGATGACCTCATCAATAATTCCCTGAAAGCTTACATGCAGGTACAACAAGCAATTAGGAAGGCTAATGGTATGTTAGCCCATAATGCAAGTGGACTTGAGCATAGGGGTGGTAAAATCTTGCTTCAATTGTATAGAACCTTGGTTAGACAGCCTGAGTACTGTGTGCAGTTTTAGTTCCCTTAACTTAGGAAGAATATTATTGCCATAGAAAGTGCAACGAAGGTTCACCAGACTTGTTATTGGGACGGCAGGACTGTCCTGCAAAGAGAGATTGGGGAAACTAGGCCTGTATTCTTTAGAGATTCGATGAATGAGAGGTCATCTCATTGAAACCTACAAAATACTTAAAGGGATAGACAGGGTAGATGCAGGTAAGATGTTTCCCCTGGTTGGGGAGTCTAGAACCAGGGGGCACAAGTTCAAAATAAGGGGGAAGCCACTTAGGACCGAGATGAGGAGAATTTTTTAAATTCCAAGCGTGTGAATCTTTGGAATTCTCTACCCCAGAGGGCTGTGAAAGCTTAGTCATTGAGTATGTTTAAAGCAGAGATTAACAGATTTCTAAATAACAATGGCATAAAGGGATGTGGATAGTGTAGGAAAAAGGCACTGATGTGGATGATCAGTCATGATCATATTGAATGGTGGAGCAGGCTCGATAGGCTGAATGGCCTACTCCTGCTCCTATGTTGCTACACTTTCTCTTGTACTTATCCAGCTTCAGCTTGATTTACAAGTTTCCCAGGTGCAACACAATACTGATATTCAGTAATCGTGAGAAACAATTTAAAAAAAGTTTGGGCATTACTGGAGACAGAAGAATGGTTAGTACAGACGGCAATAAGTGGAGTGTTATTACATAAAAATGACCTGCCTATTGGTGTGAGCACTGGGTTTTCTAGTTACGTCAAGATCATCTTTCAAAAGAACATCAACATCCTGAAAAGGGATTAGACACACAGTTTAACTGCTAGAGCAACCAATACCTTTAATTCTTTGACATCAATAGATCCAGCGCCATCTGTGTCAAACAGGTCAAATGCTTCTCGTATTTCCTGCTTTTGTTCTTCAGTAATTTCTGGTTTTGGTCCAGGTTTCTTCCTCTGTACTGTTGTACTCAAAGATGTTTTTTTATAGGCAGAGATCTGTGACATTGCAAACAGTCATTTTTTTAAAATTAAAAGTATGCTGAATATTCCATCAATTTTGAATGGAAGCATGTTTCTTTCCGAATTTCAAAAATTTGCATTTATATAATGTCTTCAACAAAGAGAAACATCCAAAGGTACCACTGTCAAAGAATGGAAAAATGGATACCAAGCTACAGAAAGATACGCGGGTAACTAAAAGCACAGTAAAAGCTGGGAGTTTAAAGAGGGCTTTAAAAGGAGAGGAAGTTCAAGAATCTGGGGTCTCTGGCTGAAAGCACAATCACCAATGGTAGAGTGAAGGGCGAGAAGACTGCAGTCTGAGGAACTGGGAGTTTGGAAGGGAAGAGGTTACAAAAAAAAGGAGCAAGGCCATGGAGATATTTAGACAAAGATGAAAGTTTTAAATTTGAAGCATTGAGGGCCCATAAGCCAATGTAAATCATAAGACGGGCCCCAGGTAAGCAGTACTTGGTCTGGGCTAGGATTCCAGAAACAAAGTTTTGGATGAACTGAAATTTTGAAGGTGGAGAATGGGAGGCTAGCCAGAAATGGATCAGAATAGTTAAATCTATAAATGGCAAGAGCAGGAATGAGAATTTCAGAAGCTGGGCTGAGATAAGGATGGAGACTGACAATGGTACAAAAGTAGAAGTAGATGGTCCTTGTGATGTAAAGAATGAAGAGTCAGAATCTTAACTCGAGGTTAAATAGGCCGCTAAGGGTGTGTACAGAATGGTTCAGCTTCAGACAGTGGCCAAGGAAAGGGATGGAGTCGGTGGCATGGTTCAGGGTTTATGTTCATCTTGGCATTTTCAAAACAAAAACTCATTGTGGCTATGTGACGTTCAGTCCGGTTATCCGGGTACAGAACGAGGCTTCTCAAAATATAGGACATGCACAAACATACCTGGAAAGGTAATGTGATGAAACACTTACGCTGTATACTTCTCAGCCCACAGGGGAGGCAGACAAAATTTACAGTTTGTAGTACAGAAGATTCACTCAAAAAATATAGCTACAGTTAAAGGTATAATGGTGGGTGTAAAAAAAAAACTATAATGTTGCATGCAAGTTTTATTTTATATGTATACTAGGATTCCTCGAAATATAATAATTTGGGAGTGGGAAGACGGAAACGTTAAAGCCTTTCACCAGAAATGGACAGGGTAGAGCAATAGTGTACTATGTGTTACCACTGGAAGGAACAATCTTGATGAACATGGAAGCCTTCCCCCACCTCGCCACACCTTGTTAACTTTTTCTGTGAATTCTGCACCCCGCCCCATTAAGATGTTGTTTCTTTTCTAGGTTGTGGTTTCATGAGTGCCAGGCACCCCCTTGTACCTTGCTAATGTGGCTATTATTTATTGAATTATGCAGCACAGAAGGAGACTATTCAGCCCATTTTGCCTGTGTCAGCTCCTTGTTAAAACTATCCATTAGTTCCACTCCACTGCTTTTTCCCCATAGCCCCATAGTTTATTTGTCTTTAAGCATTTGCCAGTTCCCTTTTGAAAGTTATTATTGAATCTGCTTCCACAACTCTTTCAAACAGTATGACATTATAACTCACTGTATAATTTTTTCCCCCTCATGTCGCCTCAGGTTTTTTGACAGTCACCTTAAAACAATGTCTTCGTTTCCGATCCTTCTGTGGCTGGAAAGAGTTTCTCATTTACTCAATCAAAATCATTTATGATTTTGAATACATGCACCAAATATCTTCTTAATCTGCTCTTCTCCAAGGAGAACAGCCTCAGACTCTACGTTCTCTCCACATAACTGAAGTTTCTCATCCCTGGGACTGACTCAAGTGTGTTTGATAAAAGTCTTGTTTCCTTGTTTTTGTACTGTATGTCTCTATTAATAAAGCCAAGGATCCCATATGGTTTTTGAACAACCTTCTCAGTTTGTCCTGTCACCTTCAAAGATTTAAGTACATAGATGCCTGAATGTCTCTGTTCCTGCACTCCTTTTCAAATTGTGCCTATAATTCATATTGCCTCTCCTAATTTTTCCTACCAAAATGAACCACTTTACACTTCTCGTGTGTTTTTAAATGAGTTGTTTGACTATGGGGACATTGCAGTTAAGCCTGATCCTGAAAGAAACATATTTCCAGTAGGGGTGTACAGAAAACAATTAGGGATAGACCCTTTGATTAGTTAAATTCTTGCTGAGATCAGCACTGACCAGGCATTGAACCCTGGATCTACACGGATTTTTGAAGCAGCTCTATCAATAGCTGTTTTTGATTACATTTCCTCTTACTTTCTCTCCATTACCCCCTGCCCCACCCCCCACCCCAACTTATTTCCCATAATCTGTTGAAGGGCAAGCTGGAAATAATATTTTGAATTTCAAGTGAAATCTTTGATTTTCTTCAATCCATGATCATTGGGAGATTTTTTTAAATTCATTTAGCAGGCGTCACAGGCTAGGCCAACATTTATTGCCTAACCCTAATTGCCCTTGAGAAGATGGTGACGGTGAGCTGACTTCTTGAACCACTGCAGTCCTTGTGGTGTAGGTATACCCACAGTGCTGTTAGGGAAGGAGTTCCAGAATTTTGACCCAACGACGTTGAAAGAACAGTGACATATTTCCAAGTCAGGATGGTAAGTGATTTGGTGTGGAACTTCCAGGTGGTGGTGTTCCCATGGGCAGGATTTTTCGCTCAGCTTGCGGGCGCATGCCTGACACACCCAAGGGCCGATATCAACGTGCACTCTTGCGATAGTTCGGTCGGCAAGCACACGCCGGAGCCAGCAGCGGTCTGCCGACAATTAAAAGGTCATTAAGTTAACAATCATGCTGAATTTTTCATTGCCCGTTCACCCTAATGGTTGGCAGGCAGGCAGGCAAAAAGGCCAGGCGGTCTTTGCATTTTGTGGAAACCTCATCCATGGGTAGGATGGGGTTTCCTAAAGCAATTAAAAATAAAATTAAAATTTTACACTTGAATTAAAAACATATCGCTCTTCATGTGACAGACTCACATGAGGGGACATGTTTTATGACATTTTTATTTTGTTCATTAGTTTTTATAAACAGCACTTCATCTCCCTGAGGTAGTTCCATGCCTCAGGGAGATGGAAACGCTTTTGCACGCATGCGCGAAGTTCACGCCCGCTTGCCCTCCTCCCCACCCCTCCCACACAGGCAGCGCTCAGCACTGCCACTCACGTTCCTCGCTGGATGGGCCTTAATTGGCCCACCCGCGTAAAATCGCGGTGCGGAACCGATCACAGGTGGTGGTCGGCTTCCCGACCACCCACGCCAAGTACCTCCACCAAGGGCAAAGTTCTGCCCCATGTGTCTGCTGCCCTTGTTCTTCCAGATGGTAGTTGTCATGGGTTTGGAAGGTGTTGCCTAAGGAGCTTTGGTGAGTTTCTGCGGTGCATCTTGTAGATGGTACACACTGTGGCCACTGTTCGTCGGTGGTGGAGGAAGTGAATGTTATGGAAGGGGGTGGTCAATCAAGCTGGCTGCTTTGTCCTGGATGGTGTCAGGCTTCTTGAGTGTTCTTGGAGCTGTACTCATCCAGGCAAGTGGAGATATTCCATCACGGTACTGACTTGTGCTTTGTCGATGGAGGAAGGGCTTTGGGGGGGCGAGTTACTCGTCGCAGGATTCCTAGCCTCTGACCTGCTCTTGTAGCCACAGTATTTATATGGCTAGTCCAGTTCAGTTTCTAGTCAATGGTAACCCCAGGATGTTGAAAGTGGGGTATTTAGTGATGGTAATGCCACTGAATGCCAAGGGGCAATGGTTAGATTCTCTCTTGTTGGGGTTGGTCACTGCCTGACACTGGTGTGGCGCAAATGTTACTTGCCACTTGTTGGCCCAAGCCTAGATATTGTCCAGATCTTGCTGCATTTGTACGTGGGCTAAAAGCTGGTGTTATGGGTATTATAATGAACAACCTGCGGCATGTTATCAATAAAAGGCATTTTATAGAGATATTTTTCTCCAATTTTTCACACTAATTGATTTGCTATCATGAAACCAACATATAATTTTCATAATATTTTTATGGCTTATTGTGAAGCAGATTTATCGGGGTAGGTGTAGTTCGGTCTGTGTGTGATTTGATTACATTTTGTAGTCAAGCAGATGGCAAACTTTAAAGCATCAAAAGAAGCTAGGTGCTTGACATTTTAATGAGTAAACTTGGATGCTGGCTTAGCATGTAAGGTGTGAAGGGAATTTGCGTTTTTAGATAAATGAAGGGACATTTGTATTTCAAAGGGATCTTAGCCTGTTTACAACTAAGCAGATAAGCAAGGCTAAGGAATGTGTTTATTTTTTCCCAATGGTTACTGGTAATATAGTGGTAACACTAACGTTTTATGTTATGTGGAAGATACAGTTTCAAAGACATATTGAACAACAGAATTTATATATTAAAAAGAGAGAATCATATATAAAGGACAATGAAAGGTTATGTGCCAGATGGTCACGTAAGATCTGAAAGGAGTATGTGAAATAGCCTTAATGAAGCCTCCAGCATTTGTACATAAGTCTGCTATCTAACGAAATGGAAGCTGGAGAAAAAACAGTTAGAATTCCACTGTCCAGGGTATTGTGTTAATTTGCTGAGTCAGTTTTAAATCTAAAATCTAATTTGGACCGTTGTCTTAAAGTGTAACTAGGTGTCCGGTTAATTAGGAATTTTAGGAGTTATTATAGTAGTAATTGTAGTCTCATGTATGTACTTGAAATCTTATAAATATTTTAATTTAATTTTTTAAATCTCTAAAGGTCTTGGTGGACTTATTATTTCTGAATTCAGTGCACATATCTCGTAATAAATATAAATTGCAAAACTGTTGTGATAGTGTAACCAGTTTCCTTCGTGGATTTGATCCACCTGGTACACATCATCTGCCACGTCATAACATTCACCCACAGACTGACTTATGGAGGAGTGTTACTCCACTTATACCGGTTACCCTCTAGTACCCTGCTTTAGACTGAACACTATGGAATATTAGCATACTCAGCCATATGGCTAAATCTACCCCTTTACCATCAGGATATTTCTGGCTGGTGATCAGGGAAAAGGAGTTGGGAAAAGTGGATGAGGGCAAGTGAGAGAATGAGGTAGATATTATTTCCTAATCTACAGGATACTATGGATACATAGTATGGTCGCGTAGTGGTTATGCTACTAGGCTAGTAATCCAGAGACCCAAGTTCAAATCACACCACAGCAGCTAGGGAATTTAAATTCAATTAAATGAATTACGGAATAAAAAGCTGGTATCAGTAACGGATACCATGAAACTATTAGGTTGTCATAAAAACTAATTTGTTTCACTGATGTCCTTTGGGGGAGGAAATCTGGCATCCTTACCTAACCTGACATATGTATGACTCCAGACCTACAGCAGTGTGGTTGACTGAAACATCCTCTGAAATGACTTAGCAAGCCACACAGTTATATGAAATTGCAACAGAAAAAAGGACTGACCACCCAGTATTGACCTAGGCAGGACATGACAATGGAAGCCCAGTCAACCTTGCAAAGTCCTCCTCACTAATATCCGAAATATGTCAAAATTGGGAGCGCTTTCCCAAAGATTAATCAAGAATTCATAGTCATACTCTCAGAATCCCACCTTTCAGTCAACATCCCAGACTCCACTATCATTCTTGGATATGTCCTCTCCCAATGGCAAGATGGTGGAACAGTGGTATACGATCAGAAGGAATGACCCTGGGGATGCTGAACATTGACTCCGGACCCCAGGAAATCTCATGGCATCATGGCAAAGGAAGCCTCCTTATTACCACCTCTGCCCTGCCTCAGCTGATGAATCAGTTCTCCATGTTGAACACCGCTTGGAAAAACCACTGACAGCAGCATGGGTGCAGAATATACTCAATATCTGTCACCATGGTGACTTGATAGCACCACTATTGTCCCAGCTGACAACATCCTGAAGGACAGGCTGCCAGACTGGGAGATGAAAGGACCAACAAGAGGGAAAAAACCTACTTGGCTTTCTCTCTCTTGTCACAGATGCATCTGTCCATGACGGTATTGGTAGTTGTAACCATCGCACAATCCTCGTGGAGATGAAAGTCCATCTTCACACTTAGAACACTCTTCATCGTGTTGTTTGGCACTACCACCGTGCTAAATGAGAATGATCTAACAGCACTGTAGGCCATTAGCAGTAGCAGAATTGTAATCAAGCACAATCTGTTTACTCATGACCCAGCATGAGGTGCGATTCCAGTGATGCTACAACACAGGAATTTTTTAAAAATTCATTCATGAGATGTGTGCGTCACTGGCTAGGGCAGCATTTATTGCCCATCTCTAATTGCCCTTGAGAAGGTAGTGGTGAGCTGCCTTCTTGAACTGCTTTAGGTGAAGCAATAGAAGAAATATGCTATAACCAGAACTGAACAATCCCACAACCAATTGATCAGTCTACAGTCCTATCACATGCAGTCATGAATGGTGCTGGACATTTAAACAACTAATTGGAGGAGGAGGCTCCATGGTTATTTCTATCCTTGACGGGGGAGCCCAGCACATCAGTGCATAAGATAAGGCTAGAAGTGACTTGTAGATGATCCTCCTCGGTCTCATTCTGGGGTCCCCTAGCATTACTATGCCAGTCTTCAGCCAATTCAATTCATTCTCTATGATATCAAGAAGCGTCTGAGCCCAATGGACGAAGCAAAGGCTATGGACTTGGACGACATCCAGGACATAATGCTGAAGACTTGCACTCCAGAACAAATTGTGCTGCTAGTCAAGCTGTTCCAGCACAGCTACAACACTGGTATCTATCCAACAATGTGGAAAATTGCAAGACGAATCCAAACCGGCCAATTAACGCCAAGTGAGCCAAACTTCGATCATCAGCTAGTGATTGAAGCTGTCATTGACTGTAATGTCGATCAGCACTCAGTCGCCAATAACTTGCTCACCGATGCTCAACTTGGGTTCTACCAGAACTTCTAGGCTCCAGACCTCATTATAATCAAAACATGGACAACGGAGCTGAATTCTAGGGGTGAGGTGAGAGTAACCGCCCTTGACATCAAGGCAGCATTTAATGCTGTTGAATGTAAAGGGGTGGTGGTTACATCCTCTTGTTGGAAACGGTCATTGTCTGGCACTGGTGTGGCTTGCAATGGGCCGTACAGTTAAGGAAAATAAAAAGTTTCTTCTGGGTTGGCCTATTTTAGCTGGGCATCAATTGGCCCAGTGGAGAATTTACCCTTGAATCTCATTGACTTCAGCTTTACTATGCCACATTCAGTTAAAAGCTGCCTTGATGGCAAGTTTTGAAAGTCTTTATTTGAACAGCTGCTCTGTTTACGACAAGGCGATATAAAATTTAAGTTGTTGGAATTTGTTCTGTAGGTGCATTCACAGTGCTGTTAGGGAGGAAGTTCCAGGATTTTGACCCAGCGACAGTGAAGGAACTGCGATGTATTTCCAAGTCAGGATTTGTACTGGATATAAATTGGACTTCTGCTGTGGATCAATTGTTCCAAAATATATTCCAACATTTACAGAGAAAGCGCCACTGGTATGTAACCAAAGGGAAGTGGTCATTGAATACCATATTGAAACATACAAATTAGGAGGTGGAGGCTTGGAGAGGAACTTGCAGGTAATGGTGTTCCCTTGCATCTGTTGCCCTTGTACTTCTAGATTGTGGCGCTCATACAAGGGAAGTGATCATTGAATACTATATTGAAACATACAAATTAGGAGGAGGAGGCAATTTGGCCCCTCAAGCCTACTCTGCCATTCACTAAGATCATAACTGATCTGATTGTGGCCTCAACTCCACATTCCGCCTACCCCGATAACCTTTGACTCCCTTGTTAGTCAAGAAAGTATCAACCTCTGCCTCAAAAATATTCAATGACCCTGCCTCCAGCGCTCTGAGGAAGAGCATTTCAAAAGATTCATGACCCTCAGAGAAAACATCCTGCCAGAATCCCCTGCATCAAGTCCCCTCAGGGTCTTATATATTTCAATGTCATCTCTCATTCTTCTAAACTCCAATGGGTTTAAGCCCAACCTTCAAAAGATAAGGCCTTCATCCCAAGAATGATTTGAGTGAACCTTCTCTGAACTGCTTCTCGTGCAGTTATATCCTTTTTCAAATAAGGAGACCAAACCTGCACACAGTACTCCAGACATGGTTTCACCAAGGCCCAGTACAGCTGCACTAAAAATTCCCTAATATTACATTCCACTCCCATTCCAATAAACACCAACATTCCATTTGCCTTCCTAATCAGACGACGTACCTGCAAACTAACATTTTGTGATTTATATACCAGGACACCTAGACCCCACTGCACCACCAAGTTTTGCAATCTCTCTCCATTTAAACAGTATATTGCTTTTCCATCCTTCCTGCCAAAGTGGACAAGTTCACATTTTTCCAAATACTCCATCTGCCAAATTTTTTTCCCACTCACTTAACCTAACTATATCACTTTGCAGATTCTTTACCTTCTCTTGACATTTTCCTACCTATCTTGGTATCATTAGCCACCATACATTCAGTGCCTTCATCGAAGTCATTGATAGAGACTGAAAATATTTCAGACCCCAGCATTGATCCCTGCGGCATTCCACTAGTTACAGCTTGCCAACTTAAAAAAGACCCATTTATCCCTACACTCTGCTTCCTGTTAGCTAACCAATCCTTTATCCATGCTAATATGTTACCCCCTACATCATGAGCTCTTATTTTGTGACGTTACTCCTGATGTGGCACCTTATCAAATGCTATTTGGAAATCCAAGTACACCACATCCACAGGTTCCCCTTTATCCACCTTGCTTGCTTTTTCCTCAAAAACTCCAATAAATTAGTTAAACGCAATTTCCCTTTCACAGACCCATGCTGACTCTGCCTGATCCCATTATGATTTTCCTTAATAATGGATTCTAGCAATTTCTCTAACTGGGCTTTGTTTCCCTCCTTTCTTGAATAAACATGCTCCATTTGCTTTTTTCCAATCTGCTTGACCCTGCCAGAATTTAAGCACTTTGGAAGATTGTAACCAATGCCTTTACTATATCTGCAGCCTTTAAGATCTTGGATGCAGGCCATCTGGTCCTGGGGACTTGTCAGCCTTTCGATCTAACATTCTTTCCTGTACGTTTTCTCTGGTGATGGTGATTGTTTTAAGTTCCTCACTCCCCTTTAGCTCTTGATTTTTAAGTATCTTTGGGAACTTTTCTAAGTCTTCTACAGTGAAGACAGACATAAAATAGCTGTTCAACATCTCTGTCATTTCCTTGTTTTCCAATATCAATTCTCCAGACTCACTTGTAGAGGGCCAACACTAGCTTTACTTACTCTTTTCCTATTTAAATACTTGTAGAAACTCTTACTATCCATTTTTATATTACTAGTTAGCTTTCTCACATCCTCTACTTTCTCCCTCTTTATAATTTTTTTTAGTCACTCTTGATTCTTAATCTGTCTAACCTTCTGACCTACCAATAATCTTTGAAGATTTGTACAGTTTTTTTTTCAATTTGACACAATCCTTAATTACTTTATTTAACCACAGATGATGCATCCTCTAAGTCTTTCTTTCTCGCTGGGATAAATCTATGCTGAGAGTTATTAAATATCTCCTTAAACATCTGCCACTGCATTTCTACTGTCCTACCTTTTAATCTAGTTTCCCACTTCATTTTAGCCAGCTATCCCTTTATACCCTCATAGGCACCTTTATTTAGATTTCAAACTAGTCTCCCCCTCAAACTGAACGTGAAATTCTATCATGTTAGGATCACTGTCGCCTAGAGGTTTCTTTAGCATGAGGTCATTGATTAATTTTGTCTCATTGCACATTACCAGGTCTAGAATAGCCTGCTCACTATTTGGCTCTAGAATGTACTGTTCCAAGAAAATGTCCCGAATACACTCTATGAACTCATTTTCCAGCTACTTTTGCCAATCTGATTCGCCCATTCTACATATAGATCAGCATCACCCATGATTATTGTGGCATCTTTCCTACACATCTCATTTATTTCTTCCTATTTATTCTGTCCTACTGTGTAACTAGTGTTTTGGGGGGTGGGTGGTGGTGTTATAAACTACTCCCACGATTGACCCCTTACATTTCCTACTTTTTATCTCTACCCAAAACTGATTCTACATCTTGCTCTTTCGAGTCTAAGAACATCTCTTACTACCATATTAATGACAGCCTTGATTAATGGAGCGACCTCACCACTTTTTTCTAGCTTCTCCTCTTTTTAAAATTTCAAATACCTTCAATATTCATGTTCCCACTTGGGTCTCCTTACTTCCGTGGCTCTGTAATGGCTATAATGTCATACATATTTATTTCTATCTGTGCTAACAATTCATCCATTTTGTTACAAATGCTACACGCATTCAGATACAAAGCCTTTAATTCTGTGTCTTTACCATTTTTGCATCTCTGACCTTACCTGCTAGTGCACTCTTAAGTTTGTAGGCTCTGTCCCTTCCTGTCACATACTGATTATCATTACCCACTCTCTATTCTGCTCTTATTACCTTGTTGTTTGCCTTTGATTTACCATGTTTCACACAATCCCTTCCCTCCACTATCTAGTTTAAAGTGAGAAGGAATTCAAGCAATGAAACAATGCAAAAAGCCTGGATGACCTGAGATGACACTACAAACCCTGCATAATTCTTTGATACAGGGCTTTCTCAGACACCAGTACATGATGGACTCTTTGACCCTACAGGAGCCTTCTAATTGTTTCAGGCATATCAAGAAAATGAAGCAAAAAATGTATCCATATACAAATTCTCCATCACATGCCCAAGCTATAATGTTTGTACTTGCAGTCATGAAAATAAATCACTAATCATAAAGAATATTAAAATAGTCTTAAGAGGATCATTTGATCATAAACCCATCAGAATTTGTCAGAATTAGGCACAAGAAGAAATGAAATTAAAGATATTAGGTTTTTTAGCAGTGCCGATGTGATGATGTATCTGAAATACGGTCAATATGTAGCATTCAACTTTGAATGTATGGTCACTGTTGCATTTTTACTTTGTCAGCGAAATTGGTTAGAGTTCAACACCAAGTATGATCTCTGAACTTCTCCAATTCTGTCCCCTTATCAGGTACTAGTTCCTCACTTTTGTATCTGCAAGAAATGTCTATGTTGGCTTAATATTGCAATGAAAATAAGAATGGCATTTCCTGTGGGAAGGAGAAATCCATTATCAGTGATTAAAGTTATTGGATAGAACAACATCTTACATGTTTATAGCACCTTTGGCATGGCAAAATGTTCCAAGGTGCTTCACAGGAATGTTATCAGACAAAAAATTGACATCAAAACACTGCAGGTGGAGATGGAATTATTAGCAGCCATTTGCAACTTGGACTGAGTAGCTGCATGTTTGTGTGCTAACATCACCTAAGTAACAGACTTCGTTGTGAAGGTCCATCAGTGTCAGGTTGCAACAAACTTAAACATAACTGTGCCTAGTGCATAATTTAATTTTGGACATTCAATGGTATATTCTGTTGTATCATTAATCTATAGAACAGATATACTGTTGGGCTTATGATAATTAACTTCTATTAACAAATACTAATTATTGGTTTTTGGGACATAACCTGACCAGACTCCCCAATTAACTGTTAGAAAAAGGTCAATACTACTAATGGGATTTTTCGAGGTGTCACTTTTGGATGAGATGTATAACTAACTCCGTTGGCTCTTTCAGGTGGATGTAAAGATCATTATTCAAGGAAGAGCAGCAGAGCGCACTCCGTATCCGTGTTGTCACTGTTGCTTCAAATAATGTCAGCAAAAGTGGTTTAACTAGTTAATCATTTCATTTTTGTTCGTGGGACCTCGTTGTATGCAGCGAGACAACAGTAACTATGCATTCTCTCGTAAACCGTGCTTCTGCTCGCAGCAGAACATTGGTTTTAATCTTCATCAGTTTATGGGATGATTCCAAAGAAATTAAGTTATCTGTTATGTATGAAACACAAGATACAGATGGAAAATCCTGTCCATTCTTGCTCGACATGTTAGAGAGTGTGGGGGCGGGGGATAAAACCACACCCTAACTAAACCCTTTTAGCTCGAATATTGAACAGAATATTAAATAGAATCTATTTACTTTGATCGCCCTACCTTGTTTTTCTTATGATGCCCAAGCCCAAAATGAGTTCCCTAGGATCTGATTGCTCCATTTGTCCCTGATTTCCAATTCTCACTCCCACACAGTCCCTCACAATTCTCATCTCCCACCAACCTCCATCCTCTCTCTATAATCATCTGCTATTGTGGCTCTCCGGGCTTTCCCCGGGATATTTTAATGTACCGGCCATTATATAGGATCAGAAGGGCCTCTACTCACCTTCGCAGCCATTTCGCACGCTCTGAACAAAGTGCTGAGAACAGGTTTGCAATGTCCGAGCTATCGCATCACTAAACACTCCAGCTCCAAAATCCAGCACCATAACAACGGCTGCACCAATCACAGCCCAGCAACTATCATCCGATGGGTGAAGCCAGCCGTCAATCATCCCAACCTGTGGGCGGGCTCTAACAGCTTTAGACCAATAATATTGCTGCGCCCACCTTTAAGCAAAGATAAGCAGCGCTCATTGGCTAGTAGGTCCAGCCTCCTCAACCTGATTGGTCATATTTGTGACATATGTGAATAATTATGGTCGAGGTCGTGGTGAGAAACGAAGTGCCGAGTGCTGGAAAAGCCGAGGCTCAAGAGAAACAGGGTTAAAACTCTCCTGGTGATCCCGAGAAACAGGGTTAAAACTCTGATGATCTGAAGAAGCGGGGTTAAAACTCCTGGTGATTTGGAGAAACCGAGTTAAAATTGTCCTGATGATCTGGAGAAACAGGGTTAAAACTCTCAATGATGAGAAACAGGGCTATAACTCTTTTGATGATGCAGAGAAACAGGATTAAAACTCTTCTCATGACCTGAAATATTAATCTGACCTGCTGGGTATTTCCAGTGTTTTCTTTTTTCATTTCACGTTCAGCCACTGCCATGCAGAAATTAAGCCCATCCCTGTAAGCCCTTCGATGTCCCTTAAAGTTTCCCCAATCCATTTCAATCGAGAAGGAAAATCGGTTGGTAAGCGTTTTTTGTTTCGATATGAAATGTTCCTACTGGAAGCAGCGGGAAACTTTGGACTAGCCTCAGGTGAGTTATGGGTCCCTGGGAAACCACATTGTCTACTGGTAACTTTACAAGCATCTTAGTTGGGATATTGGTAAAATAGTGGAATGAACTAAAATGGTAGATGGTCAGTAAGTGTGATATGATGCATTTCAGTAAAAAGTAATGTAATTATACTCTTAAATGTTGTTGCTGAGCAAGAGCAGAATGAACCTGGGGCACAGGTTCAAAGGATATTAAAAGCAGGATCTCTCATTGATAAGGCTGTAAAAAAAAGCTAATGGGATTCTAGTTTTATCACAAGAGGTATAGAACATATGAGATAATAGTGATCATATATAAAACCTTAGGACTTCAGTGAGTACTGTCTGGAGATTTCTTGTTATCAGAACTTCATGGGTTGAAAGGCTTAATGAAATAAACATTTTAAATTATAAAATATTGGGACAAATTATCTTTTTCAGTGTTGAAACTTTTATGTATTACTATTTTAAAGCAAGTTGTTAAATTGAGACAGTAGAACAAGTACTAGTATCAAGCAAATTTCGAATATCAGGAAATTCTCGTGCACTATAGACTGAACAATACATTGAAGGGAAAGAGGTTTAGTCTATATAACACCTTCATGACTGTAGAACATCCCTAATAATGTAATTTTGAAGTGTAATCACTGCAGTAGGGAAACAGGGCAGCCAATTTATGTACAGTAAGGTCATGGAAACAGCAATGAAACCATAGTCAGTTTTTGTGTTATTGCTTCAGTGGTAAATTACCCCGGATACCCTGAGAACTCCACTCCGTTCCTCTACAGATGTTCACCTGAGAGGGTGGATGGGACCTTAGTTTTACATTTCTTCTGAAAGATGGCAGCTCCAATAAGGCAGCACTGTCTCAATATTATAATAGTGTCAGCCTAGATTATCTGTTCAGGTTTCTGGGATGGGATCTGAACCCACCAAAAAAATGAATATTCCTGTGAAGGAAATTTAGGATCATTTTGGACAGATGAATAAAAATGTGCTGAATAACCTTCTACATCTAGACTTACCTTGTAGTCTTGCAATCATGGTCCTTCCTAAGAAAGTTAAGAGATAAATTAGATCAATAAGCTAACATAGTATTTTTAAAATTAGGCCAATTGCACAAATAACAAAGCTGTTGAGTAGATTCCATTTAAAAAAATAATCAGAATAAATTTTAATAAGCAATAGTACCATAAAATATTGTTGAAATGGCAATCACAGTATTTTAGTATTTTCTTAAGAAATTGATACAACAAAAGGGCATTAGTATGTGTCAGTGCCAGTAAGGCACAGAGGACACAAGATGGGGAAATCCTTTTAAGGTTCTGATGCTAGAAACTGTCTGAATTAGAGATGGTCTTAGCAATGTAGAATAGTGGGGTAAGAAAAGCACAATTTTTATCCGATGGAGATTATCATAAAGTAGTACAAAATGATCAAGAAGGATAGAGTTGATAAGAAATAAGGGGGTGTAGATTTATATCAAATACTTGGGAGGCAAATGAAGTGGATCCAGTAAAACAATCCGGCAAAATATGCAGAATTAAGGTTTGTAATGCAAAAATAAGACTGTGGCTGCCACCTCAGAACGAGATGACAGAATACATCATGAAGACTTCACTGTTGCTGGGTCAAAATCCTGGAACTCCCTTCCTAACAGCATTATGGGGTACCTTTACCACAGGGACAGCAGTAGTTCAAGGCAGCTCCTAACAATTTCTCAAGGGCAATTAGGGAAAGGCAATAAGTGCTGGCTTAACCAGCTCTGCCCATATCCCATGAATGAATAATAAAAAAGATGTAAAGAAAACGTGGGGGAAAAATTGAGAAGTAAAAATTGTCAATGCGCAGGTGCCAGAGTCAAATTTAGCAAATTTAACACATGATTCTTGTTGCATAGCTGGCCAAAATCTTCAAGTCCCAATAATGCTGAATATGGAGGTGAAGCAGTGTCAGGGCAGGGGTGGAGCATGAGCAATGTTGGTGGTGAGGGTCTAGAATTTAATGAAGGAACACTTGCAAACACTGGAAAACACTTAACAACATCTACTAGAAAAATGGAGCCCAGCAGGACCTCAAGGGCTATGCCTTCCTCCAATGACCTCAAAAGGTCATCCACCACTTTTATGTATCACCAATAGTCCCCAGTACCTTTACCAGACCCATTTCAGAAATTATTCTATGAGGAGAAATTGCATAGACTGGTCCTATATTCCCTAGAATTTAGAAGAATGAATGGTAATCAATCTTACTGAAACATGTAAAATTCCTCAGAGGTTTAATAGGGCAAATGCTGGGAGGATGTTTGCCCTAGCTGGGTTTGTCCAGAATAAGCCACTTTTAATCAGGAAAAATTGTTCATCCAAAGATATGTGACTCTTTGGAATTCTTTGTCTCAAGATCTGTGAATGCTCAGTCATTGAGTATATTCAAACCTGGGATTAATCGATTTTTGAATTTTAAAGGAGTTAAGAGATATGGGAACAGTGTAGGAAACCAAAAAATGCTAGAAATGTTCAGCAAATGAAAGTATTACTGTCTGGGAGCCCAGTCAAGAATTTCAGGCCCTCTATCTTCAGCAAATTTGCTCAGTGGTGGTACTTAACTGTCAAAATGACTTGGATTCAACCTTTACTGTGAGATTTAAAGACATAATCCAGGTTGATACTTCAGTACAGCACTGAGGTACTGCTACATTGTTAGAGCTGCTCTCTTTTTAAATGAGAGCAAGGCTCCATTTGCTTGTCCAGATAGATGCAAAAGATACCAAGGTACTACTTATATGAGCATAGGGCAGTAGGCCAATTATTCCCCAACCACCACCAATACAGGTTAACTGTTCATTTGTCCTTGGTGCTGTTTGAGGGACCTTGAGTGCAAATTGGTAGCTACGTTTGTCTACATAACAGATGTGACAACACTTAAAATATTAATAGGCTGGAAAGCACAATGGAAGGTCCTTAGAATAAAAGGTGTTATAGAGTGCACGTTCTTAATTATTAAGAATTGCCTTTGTAATGTAGCTTGTGGTATAAAGTTAAAAATAACAAACATTTCAAGATACGTTATTAATTTAATTCAGAGTATATTGAGATTGTGCATAAAAACATTTAAGTCCAGTCAGAAGCAGCTGGTTAGGTAGCTAACTTTAAATCCTGCATCGACAAGGTCCATCTGTCTCCCTGCCTGACCACCAAATTTCTTTTGCTGACCAAAAAGCAATGCGAGGGACGACGTGCCGCCGGATTTAACGGTCATTATACTTTAGACGGCCCCAAACTTCACAGATTATATTTGTGCCTCATCTGTCCAAAAAGACCACCAGCTGACACAGTACAACTGGCAAGCAGCCAATTCAAAAACAATACAAAACCTGAATACCCGAGCTAATTATCTCAAAAATATCCAACTCTCCTTTTCACATTTCTGATACCATCGATGTTAAGTAGTCATTCCTGACGTGTATATTCATAATGCGGTGACTCAGTGAATGGGTGAATTGGAGCTAAAACCAATTTCGATTGGTCATTGCTTCGCGCGCCATCACCAGCTCATGATCATCCGATAATCTGATTGGATGATGAGTCGGTCACCAGGGTAACGTTACGCCGGAAGGGGGTATTTACACCAACCAGAAGAGACGGGGCTGTCCTTTTGACCAATCGAGTTTAAAAGGTGGAGCTGACGTCGTTCTGGTTGGGGTTATGACTATATCTTAACACCGTGAAAGCCCTGAATAAACTCTGCTTTGCTGTGGAAGATGAGCAAGCGTTCGCAGGTGAGTATTTAGTTAGCAATGTTTGAGCTAATAGTAATGTCAGATCGCGGGAGACGGATGTTTGGATACATGATGGATGAATGCGGTGCGGCGGCGGCGAAGAATTGGGAAAATATTGATGCAATTGTGTGGACTGTCTACAACCTGCAGTGATCTGAAACCTGTCTGGATAAGATTTTGTGAGAATATATCTGACCTTTTCACATAAAAATATAAAATGCTGGACATATTAAGGTCTTTCAAATCTGTGCGGAGGAAAACCGAGTTTTTAACGTTTCTGATCTGTGACCTTTTAATCAGGACAGTTTACTTGTTTCTTTTGAATTTACCCTTTCCTGAATAATTTGAAGAGAGGAATTCGAGATAACGTTTCAGGTCCACGGGCTTTCTACATCTCTTAGAGGTGCCATAGGTTTTAAGAAAGTGAAAGGGTGAAGGTAGGAAAAAGAACAAAAGGGGAGGGTCTGCAATAGGGTGGGAGATAGGAAAGATTAAATGACAAAAGGATTCATGTTACTGGGCCAAAGGGAGTGATGGAATCACCACAGGCCATTATGATGTTACCTACCGCCTGAGAGACAAGGTGAATAATGTTGTGGACAAAGATGATGTTTTCACTGCTGTTAATAAAAATCCATTTTCATTTTACTATTATGACTGCTTAAAGGGAATGGAACAAAACACAAAATGTCTTGAGGTGGGAATGGCAGAATCATGAAGGCTGCCATCTGAAAACAAAAAGGAGAAAAATGAAAACCAGCAAGGAAAAATAGAGGCAGCAGTTACGATCTAAAATTTGGATTTCCAGCATCCGCAGTTTTTTGTTTTTACGATCTAAAGTTGTTGAACTTACTGTTGAGTCTGGAAGGTTGTAAAATGACCAGTCAGAAGATGAAGCTTAAATTAAGCTTCATTGGAATACTACAGGAGACTGAAGACAAAGTTCAGACTGGTAGTATGATGGAGAATTAAAAATAATAGATGACTTGAAGCTCAGGGACATGCTTGTGGACAGAATGAAGTTCTGCAAAGCAGTAAACCAACTTGAGTTTGGTCTCCACCAGTGCAACAGTAGTGAGCAATGAATATGGTATACTACATTGAAAGGAGTACAAGTAAATCACTGTTAATGTTTGAGGCCCTGGTGCAAGAGAGGAAGTTAAATGGCAGGTATTGCATCTCCTGCATTGATACGGCAAGGCCTTGTGGGAAGTGGGGCTGTTGGAGTTACTGAGGAGTGGACCAAGATAATGTGGAGGGAATGGTTCTTTTGAATGCTGAAAGGGACAGGCAGGGGAAGATGTGTTTTGTGATATCACTAGAGGTGGCAGAAATGGAGAAGATGATCTTTTGAATGTGGAAGCTGGTGCAATGGAAGGTGAGGACAAGGGGAAACCTATAATGATTCTCGGGTAGTGGGCACCAGATGCAGGGGTGACAGCAGAAGTGTGTGTAATGGAACAGACAAGCTTGAGGGCCTTGTCAATCACTTGGGTGGGGAGAGTCCTTGGTTGCAGAAAAAGACACATAATCTCTCCTTCCTGACTTCTACCCTATCACAGACTTTCTCATACAAGTGCAGGAAATGCAACATCTGCCCTTTTACCTCCTCTACGCACCATCCAAGGCCCCCACACTAACAGTGATTTACTAGTTCTCCTTTCAATGTAGTATACTGTATCTTCACTTGCTCAAAACCTGTTACATCTGACTTTTCTGAATTCTGATGAAAGCTCATAACTTGAAACATTAACTCTGTTTCTCTCTCCTCAGATGCTGCCAGACCTGCTGACCATTTCCAGTATTTTCTGTTTATTTTTAGATTTCCAGCATCTGCAATATTTTGCTTTTGACTTGACTTTTCATTTTGTTTTGTAGAATAATAAGAAATGTGCTGTTATCGGAGGCTCTGGCTTCTTGGGCCAGCATTTAGTAAAGAAGCTTCTGGAGAAAGGATATATTGTTAATATTTTGGATGTCCGAAAACCATTTGAGAATGAAGGTGTACAGTTCTTCAGTGCAGATCTGTGTTCTAAAGAGGTTGGTATAAATGATGTTTTTAACATTACAGTGTTGAATTCTCAATTTCTTATGGCATGATGCCACCTGGGTGCAAAAAGAGAAAAAGCCCAGCTTTGTGACACTTTGAATTGCTAATATACTGGGGGACAAGATGCTGCTACTTGTTTGAATACAATTTTGTTAACTGGAATGAACAACTAACCATCAGTTACGATGTATAACAGTCTTAACATTTTTCAAGTAGATATTTTGATGTACTTACGATTGCCAACTTTGGTTTCACTTAATCCTAGAGAACACTGTCAATTATCACATGTAAATTGATGGCACCCGGCTCTACCTAATTACTACCTCCCTCAACTCCACTGTTGCTAAATTATCAGGCTGACTGACTGGATATTGGACAGATATTTTCTCCTAACAATGTAAGATTTGATTAAGGGTTACAAATTACTCAAAAGAGCTGAAGAGTTGCATGGAGTTTATTGAGAAGTGTATTCCTGTGTTGGAACCCTGAAAGACCCCAAATTCATGATTTTTGTGCTAATCTGTGCATAGTGATATCCTGAAGTTGTCGTCTTTTTCAGAGGGGTAATGACTGCATTGTTGTCAACCCCTGCACCTCTTACTTTGTCACCACCAAATCTATACTATGTGTGGACTGTGGTAAGAATGTATTCAATTGATTTAATGGCTTGTTCTTTTCCATACTGTGCTCTTGCAATGTGTTGATCAGTAGAGCTTTAGCAGAGTTCTTTGTTTTTTTGAGTGGTCTCATTTGTTATACCAATGGGCTGTGTGCCCAATTGCATCACAAGGTTCCTATGCCATGGGAGATTGAGGTGAATCTGTATGATCTTTTATCCCTTTAGTATAATGGAGCACCCTCTCAGCAGCGTGCCAATGTAATGATAGTGCAACAGGGATCTGATATTTGTATCATATATTGTAATTTGATAGTGATATGATGGCTGATATATTTCATGTGCACTGTTTGATGGTATCTGAGCATCTGACAATGCCTAGACACTGGTTGGAGAAAATTATACCAGAATGAATACTTCCCTTTTGTAAATAAGGTAGCCATTTGGAAACAATAAAGAAAATCTATCAAGATTGATTTGTTTTTATTGTAGCCTTGTCCCTTGCCCAAAATCCTGAACTTTCAGGCTATTTGCAGCTTAGTAGAGGTTGTCCAGCAAATCTCTACAAATTGTCAGTTTAGTTAATTTTGCTATCTAGTGTCTTTAGTGTATTTAAAAGGAAAATTTCAAACCATGGAATTGCAAATTAATAAATTGTGATTGTTTAGGATATACTGCCAGCAGTTCAGGATGTGAGCATCGTGTTTCACTGTGCCTCTCCAGCACCTTCTAGTGACAACCGAGAACTCTTCTATAAAGTTAATTACACAGGGACCAAAACTATAATTGAAGCATGTAAAGAAGCTGGTGTACAGGTAAGAAATGGTGCATTGCAGCTTTATAACTATCTGAGTTTCCTTCCCCACCCCACCCCACCAACTTTTCGTGATGTGCAGCTGAGGAACTGTGTAAAGCTGAGAGTTTAGTGAGTGGGAGAGCTTAAGGGAGTTTAATCTTGTTCTTGTAAATCTAATCTGTAATTATTTGGAAAGTACTGTGTAAGTAGACTAAGTTTCTTTTTTCTTCCAACCTTAGACAGGTAAACAATGAGAGAGGAGAGAGCTGAGTAGTTAATTAGCTAACTGGTTGAATCTGGTTTCTCTAGACCCAGTTCAGTTTTCTATAAATTCAGGGTTCTTTAGTGCAGCCAGGCAAATGAGTGCAGCTGAGGAACTGAGTAAGTTACTGAGAGTTGGGGGGAGGTGTTCACTTCCCTTTGCTCTTTTTCTACCTTTCCCACCCTGTAGGAATTGGTTCTTGCTCTACTACAGGGAAAGGAGCTAGCTGTTTGGTGAGTATCTGGTATGTGGTTAAGTTCTGTTCCAGTCCTAAGGTTTAAAATAGTATACAAACTGGTGATAAAGTTAAAACATTTTAAAGAAAGCAACATAAATAAGTGAATAATTTAATTAAAACACATTAAGGCTGCAAGGGCAGGTGATGTGTCCAGGCTGCGGCATGTGAATGCTCTTGGATGCCAGTGTGATCCAGGGTGCAAACATCTGCAATAAGTGTTTGCACTTTGAGGAGCTTCAGCTCAGAGTCATTGAGCTGGAGGCTAAGTTGCTGACACATTGGGATGGGGGAATGTTACCTGGATGCCTTTGTACCAGGAGGCAGTCACACCACTTAGGATAGAGTCTTCTGATTTGGTTAGTGGTCAGGGAAAGGCAGGTGTGACTGTGAATGAGGCAGGTAAAGTGACCCAGAGGGCAGAAGTATCAGCATCTGCAATTGTCCAATAGATTAGAGGTTCTATCAGCTTGTTTGGATAAGATTGGGGGCTGCAGGGTGGATGAGGAAACTGACCATGACACTGTGGTACAGGAAGCCATTCAAGTTGGGGGAGCAAAAAGGAATGTAGTGCTAATAGGGGACAGTATAGTGAGGGGATTGACACTGTTCTCTGCAGCAAGGAGTGTGAGTCCAGAGAGCTATGTTGTCTGCCTGGTGCCAGGGTTCATGACATCTGCTCAAGGCTGGAGAGGAACTTGCAGTGGGAGGGTGAGTATCCAATTGTCATAGTCCATGTAGGTACCAATGACATAAGTAGAACCAGGAAAGAGGTTCTGCACAAAGAGTATGAGGAGCTAGGCACAAAATCAAAAAGCAGAACCTCAAAGGTTATAATCTCTGGATTATCACCTGAGCCACGTGCAAATTGGCATCGGGTGCATAAAATTTGAGAAATGAATAAGTAGCTCAAGACTGGTGTAGGAAAAGTAAGTTCTTGTTTGTGGGGCACTGGCAACTAGGACTGGGAAAGTAGGGGCTGTACTGTTGAGATGGTCTATACTTGAACCATGCTGGGACCAGTGTTTCTGTGAACCACATAACTAGGAAAGTAGAGATGGTTTTAAGCTAAATAGTGGGGGTAAGAGATCAGATGAGGTCTATCAAAGAGTAGAGACAAGGGAAGAGAGGATGGTATTAATATGGGAAATGATAAATGATAAAATGATGACAGGAGGGACAGAATACTAATCTAAGAGTAAAACAACAGATAAGGCTAGATATTACAAAAATAATAAAAGGACAAAACTTAAAGCTCTGCATCTGAAAGCACGTGGCGCTAGAAACAAAACAGATGAACTGGTGGTGTGAATAGAGGTTATTAAGTACGATCTAATAGCCATTAGATAGACATGGCTGTAGGAAGGCATAGTTTGGGACCTGAATATTGAACGGCAAGTGACTTTTAGGAAGGATAGGAGTTAAAAGGTGGAGAGGTGGTTCTGTCCTTTGTGGGAGTGGTGTACAGGCCCCCTAACAGTAACCTCACAGTAGGACAGGATATCAAAGAAGAAAAAGTGGGAACTTGTCAGAAAGCTATGGTGATTATCATAAGGGTTTTAATCTACATATAGACTGAAATAATCAGATGGGCAAAGGCAGCATAGATGAGTAATTGATAAAATGTTTTTGGGATAATTTCTTAGATCAGCATGTTTTGGAGCCAACCAGGGAGCAGGCAATACCGGACCTGGTATTCTGCAATGAGACACCTCATAGTAAAGGTGCTCCGAGGTTATGGTGATCCTAATATGATTGAATTTTACGTTCAGTTTGAGGGAGAGAAGACAGGGTCTAAGACTAGTATGTTAAACTTAAATAAGGGCAATTATGAGGGCATGAAAGCAGAGCTAGTGAAAGTGAATTGACATAAAAACAGAAAATGCTGGAAAATCTCAGCAGGCCTGACAAAGTGAGTTTTACTGTTAGATCTGCTGTGTTTTTCCAGCATTTTCTGTTTTTATTTCAGGTTTCCAGGACCCATGGTATTTTGTTTTTATCAAAACGTACTGGCAATTTAGGTTAAGGGATAGGTCAATAGATATGCAGTACCAGATATTTAAGGGGACCCACTATCGAAAGAGTCAGATAGTATCAGATTTAAAGATAAAGAATATAATTGTGCAAAGATGGATGGCAGATCAGAAGATTGTACAGGATATTAAAAAGAAACAAACAATGGCAGATTAATAAGGAGGGAAAAAATAGATTACGAGAGAAAGCTACCTAGAAATAAAGACAGATACTAAGAGTCTCTATAGATACTAAAAGTTAACAAAGTGAGCGTTGGTCCTATAGGAAGTGAGTCTGGACAGTTAATAATGGAAATTTTGGAAAATTAAAACCAATGCATCAACTATCTCTCTATCCACTTCTTTTAAGACCTGGAGGCTTAGCAAATTGTTGGAACTGTAGGTTGACAAGTACCACTTCCATAGTGATTGGTGTGCCACAGGGATAATGGAAAATAAGGTGATGGCACATGAATTGAACAGGTATTTTGCATCAGTCTTCATTGTAAAGGATACAAGCAACATCCCACAAATAGCTGTAAGTCAGGAATTGAAAGGGAGGTAGGAACTCAAAAAAAAGCAATCAGCAGGGAAGAGGTACTTGTCAACCTACAGTTCCAACAATTTGCTAAGTCCCCGAGTCCTGAAGGATTTCATCCTAGGGTCTTAAAGAAGTGGCTAGTGCGATTGTTGATACGTTGGTTTTAATTTTCCAAAATTCACTAGATTTGGGGAAGGTTCCATTAGTTTGGAAAATAACTAACGTAACTCCTTTATTTGAAAAAGGGAGGGAGACAGAAAGCAGGAAACTTTAGACCAGTTCACTTAACATCTGTCTTAGGAAAAATGTTAGAAGCTATTATTAAAGATGTTATAACCGTACTCTTGATAAATTCAAGGTAATTGGGCAGAGATAACATGGTTTTAGGAAAGGGAAATCATGTTTAACCAATTATTGGAGTTCTTTGAAGAAGAGACACCTTTGATGAGGTGTCTCATCAAACATTGTTATGGGAAATAAAAGCTCAGTGTAGGGGGTAACCTATTGGCATGGATAGAAAGTTGGCTGGCTAACAGGAAACTGAGTCGATGTAAATGGGTCATTTTCTGCCTGGCAGGATGTGACGAGTGGCGTGCCACAGGGATCAGTGCTGTGGCCTTAACTGTTTACAATTTTTATATAAATGATTTGGATAAAGGGACTGATGGTATGGTTGCTAAATTTGCTGATGACCCAAAGATAGTTAGGAAAGTAAGTTGTGAAGGGGATATAAGGAGGCTACAAAAGTATATAGAAAGGATAAGTGAGTGGGCAAAGATCTGGCAAATGGAGTATAATGTGGGAAAATGAAAGGTTGTCCATTTTGGTGGGACGAATAAAAAATGCATATCTAAATGGTGAGATTGTAGAGCTCTTGTTTTAGTTCTTGAATCGCAAAAGGTTAATATGCAGGTGCAACAAGTAATTAGGAAAGCTAATGGAATGTTATTGTTTATTGCAAGGGGAATTGAATGCAAGAGTAGGGAGATTATGCTTCAGTTATACAAAGCATTGGTGAGACCACATCTGGAGTACTGTGTATGGTATTGGGTCTCCTTATTTAAGGAAAGATGTAAATGCATTGGACACAGTTCAGAGCAGGTTTACTAGATTAATTCCTGGAATAGGCAGGTTGTCTTGTGAGGTAAGGTTGGACAGGCTAGGCTCGTATCTGCTGGAGTTTAGAAGAGTTGGGTAACTTTATTGAAATGTAACTTGATTGAAACATATATGATCCTGAAGGGAATTGACAGAGTGGATGTGGAAAGGATATTTCCTCTTGTGGGAGAATCCAGAACCAGGGCCCACTGTTTAAAAAATAAGGGCTTGCCCATTTAGGACAGAGGAAGAAAATTTTTGAGGGTTGAGAGACTTTGGAATTCTTTTCCTCAAAAGGTGGTTGAGGTAGAGTGTTTGAATATCTTTAAGGAAGAAGTAGGTAGATTCTTGAAAAGCAAGGGGATAAAAGGTTATTGGGAGTAGGTAGGAATGTGAGGTTGAGGTAAAAATTAGATCAGCCGTGATCTTATTGAATGGCAGAGCATGTTTGAAGGGCCAAGTGGCCTACTCCTGCTTTTAATTCGTATGTTTGTATGACTAACCATTTTTTTCTTGCACACAGAAACTGGTGCTGACTAGTAGTGCTAGTGTTGTATTTGAAGGCTTAGACCTAAAGAATGGCTCTGAAGACCTACCATATGCTAAGAAGCCCATTGACTACTATTCACAAACTAAGATATTACAGGAGATGGTAGGTTTAATAGTTTTGGCATCACTTTAAACTTAAAAGTGAAGTTGAAGTGATGTATTTGTGATAGCCTTAGATATGATACAGCTAAATGATGTAAACTTTGCTAAAATACTTGAAATTTAAAAATACACTTTTTTAGTTTTGTTTTTAAGGATTAACAAGTTATGTTACTAGAAAGCATATAAGCACCTTGCTCCATTATCACACCTATGGCACTGTTCACTTCCCACCCCTCTGCCACAACAATGTGCCTAAAGCCCCATCATGGGAGACATACAGTAATTGTATACCATGCATCTTTATGACTTCTGAGATTGCTAATTTGTCATTCAACACTGTCAAAGCTCACTACCTGCAACCAGGGACTCATCTGAGCAGTGTGCCCATCCAGTGGAAGTAATTTTCTGTCACTGGTCTCTTGACTTATTTTTGTAGTTTTGTTTTGGGAGGGGATGCACACTATGCCTGCAACCACCCCCCCACCCCCACCCCACAAACAAGCCTCCGACGTGCTCATGCATTCTTGCTCTTTTGGGTGCTCGTATGCTCTGACTATTGTATCATACACTTGACTGTCCAGTAATTGCAAAATTTTGTTCTAAGTAGTTTGGTAACTGCATAAGTCGTACGCCGAAGTAAGAAGAAAAAAATTGTAATGAAAGCCATAAATTTGACAGAAAGAGTTAATGGAAGTGAAAGTTGTAGTTTCTTCCCTATTTGATCGTTTTTTTTTTATATATATATATATCTGACAGGAAATTCTTGGTGCTAATAATCCAGATCAGAACTTCATGACAATTGCAATTCGTCCACATGGCATTTTTGGACCTCAAGATCCACATTTAGTACCTGTCCTTGTACAGGCTGCCAAGAGTGGCAAGATGAAGTTTATGATTGGGTTAGTACTGTATAGATGGAATTGTGCATTGTGTTTCATACTGTGACTTAACTTTTGGGAAAGGACAGTGACCAGTCAGAAGCTAACAGTAAGTTCTCCATTTACAATGTGCTGTCTGATTTGTGTCTGGGTGTGGGATTACCTGAGTGGCAAATTATATGAAAACATAATTCACTTCCCTCTGTGCTTTGTTATTGATAAATAGTACTACTTTTGATCTGTATTCAAAATAATTCCTATGACGTCTAGAAACATTAGTCCTGAAGGAGGGTGGACACCATTGGCTGTGGAATTGGGGAGCATAATTTTCTGAGTGGGTGGGTCACTTTTTTTAACTCGCTCATGTGGGCATCGCTGACTAGACCAGCATTTATTTTTTCCCTTGCGCAGAGAGCATTTAAGAGTCACATGTAGGCCAGACCAGGTAAGGATGGCAGATTTCCTTCCCTGAAGGACATTAGTGAACCAGATAGGTTTTTACAACAATCGATTTACATCATTAGACTTTTAATTACAGACTGCTGTAGTGGGATTTGAACCCAGGTTCCCAGAGCATTACCCTGGGTCTCTAGAATACCAGTCCAGTGACAATACCACTACACCACCACCTCCCCATATCTTATATTTGGGGCTGGTAGAATCCACTCTGACTTTTTAAATGATTTTTATTTTAAACTTCAACTCACTTAATCTGTAGAGTTTTTATGGTGCAGTTTAACTGTTAATTATCTTTCCTTGGAATCTGCTGGATATGACTACAGTATTCTCTTGGTTTATTTTGTGGCCTGATAAAACTGTACTTATACCTTTTACAGAAATGGCAAAAACTTGGTAGACTTCACCTATGTTGATAATGTTGTGCATGGGCTGATCCTGGCAGCAGAGAATCTTCACCCAAAGTCTTTCATCTGTGGAAAGGTAAAAGTTGACAGTAATCTGTCTCTGCCTATACAACCTTTCTTTGATTGATCTTGCCTATTAGATCTTGTGTAATTGTTTCCCTTTTATGCTAAAGTGCTCAATTTGGTGCAAGGGCCATTTAGTAATAATAGGACACTCTGAAATTTCTGTTTTTTGACAATCTGACAGCAATTTGAAAAATTGCTACGGTCTTTTAAGCCAAGAAACCCATTTTTAGCTCTTACCGGTGGATAGGGGGATCAGTCTGTCGCAGGACCCCGTAAAGGGGGATTTAATGATGGCTGCTAGTGGAGGCCAATTACCTATGCAACCAGTTACAGAATTCTTTGTTCTCTCTGACAGCACTCTTGTTAATAGAAGTGACATTTTTTGTATAAGGGGGTAAGATCATAGAATGATTATAGCACAGAAGGAGGCTGTTTGGCTTCTTGTGTCCATGCCAGCTCTCTGCAAGAGCAACTCATCAAGTACCACTTACCTGCCTTTTCTTAAGCTCTGCAAATTTTTTTCTCCTCCAATAATTATCCCATTCTCTTTTGAATCTGCCTTCACCACAATCCCAGGCAGTACATTCCAGGTCCTAAACAGTCACTGCATTTAAGAAGTTTTTTCGACAAGTTCTTTTGCCACTTGCTTTAAATTACTGTCCTCTGATTTTCTCTTTTTTCTGTCAATAGGAACAATTTCTCCCTATCAATTCTCTCCAGACCCCTCATGATTTTTGAATAAGTCTATCAAATCTCCTGTTAATCTTTGCTTCAAGGAGAACAGCCCCAGCTTCGTGAATCTATCCACGTAACTGAAGTAACTTGCCCTCATCCCTAGAACCATTCTTGCGGATCTTTTCTGCATCCCCTCTAACGCCTTCAGTTCATCCTGTTGTGTGCTGCCCAGAATTGGACTATTCCAGTTGAGGTTGAACCAATGTTTACACAAGTTCTTCTTAAATAAAATTTTTAAATGACTTGTATAGAATTAAACCTCTAGAAAGCTGTAACACAGTAACTTCACACAGACTCAGCATAATGTATTTCTGGAGATCACCAAAGGATTAGTTACTAATAATTTTACACTACATTTGCCAATATTCATTAGTATTTATATTCACAAATACCTCAAATGATTGAACAGTTCATTCCATTATGTCGGAACGAGGGAACTTTTATTTACTCTTCCACAAAATAGTGTCATGGGATCACCTGATGACAGCTAGGACTGCTGTTTTAACATTTCATTCAAAAAATGACACCTCTGACCATGCAGTACTCCTTTGGTACTGCACAATTATCAACCTAGATTACATGACCCAGTCTCTGGAGTAGGTCTTGAACTCCAGAGATTTCATTGAGTGATACCACTGAATCAAATGAATTAAATTCTGCACATTCATGTTTTCCTAAAATTAGTTTGGTAAATCTTGATGTTGCCCTCTCTTTCCACCCCCTCCCACCTCCACAAAACCGGCCCTACCTACAAAAGCTAACAAAGGGTAGAGTTAGAAAATATTATAATAATTCATGTTGTCACTGAATAATATTATCATTATAGGTTTTGAGAGTTAATTTGGAAGAACTCATTTTGAAATATGTGCATTGCTTTCTTGACTTTTCTTTCTTTTTAATTCCAATAGGCTTATCACATCACAAACGATGAACCGATTCCTTTCTGGACCTTCTTGTCTGAGATTTTAGTTGGACTAAATTATGATCCTCCAAAATATCACATACCCTACCTGCTGGCTTATTATTTGGCCGCCTTGCTTTCAATTTTGGTGTTACTATTGAAGCCATTTGTAACCATTAAACCTACATTCACTCCCATGCGAGTAGCATTAGCAGGAACATTCCACTACTACAGTTGTGAAAGAGCAAAGAAAGAACTAGGATATAAACCTGTTGTCTGTCTGAGTGAAGGAATCAAGTATACAATTCAAAGTTTCACATACCTCAATAGATCAAGGTAACTACAGTTTCAGCCAACCCATTATTTGTTACACTTTTTAGGTTCTCAATCTGATGGTACCAAGTAGATTTGCATATCTAGCTTATTTGTGCCTTGATAAAATATTTCAATTATTCTTGGTTGGGTTGCAAGACATGCAACCCAACCAAAAATTGGTAAAATGCTGATATGGTGATTTCTGCCATTCCTGAGAGGGGATAAATAATGTCTGTCTTGTTCATTGGTATTGTTCCTGTAGCCCATTAAAGAAACCAATGCAAATCTTGTACTCCCTATGGATAGAAAAAAGACATTTGGTGACCAGAGGCCTTGTGGGGTTGTGTTGGAGGGGGGGGGAGGTCGGGGGGGTGTGTGTGTGGAGAAAAGAAACTTGTGGAATACAATATCTATTTTAATAAATTTTGGGGATCATCCAGCTGTTATTTAAAGCCAAATTATTGACAATTCAGCTCATAAGCTGAAAGGATGCATCTTTGCTCATATATGTCAAGTTTGAGACTTTATTAGTAAGGTCTTCCATGTGAAATGTCTGGGATTCTTTTGACTCTTTACCTTTTGATTTAAAAAAAAAATCCCCAAAGGTTGATATTGTTTTTGTGGCAGTAGCTCCATGGCTTTATACAGCCTTGGTTTTAAATGACGCAAAAATATTCAGGCTCTTGTAATGCACACAGAAGTTTTTGTTTCATGTTGTATTCTCAAACTGATTTTGATAAACTTAGTTTTAAAGTAGAAAATCATTGAAAAATCCACTGAAATCACAAAGCTGAATTTTGCATTTTAGCATCAGCACTTCTTGCAGTTGTTTTCTTTCAATGTATATATCATTTCTGATCTTTAAGATATAAATAAGCAAATGAAAAATGATCCACTTTTTCCCTTTTTGCAGTGTTGTACTTAATATCTAAATAGTTTGGTCTAAACTGGGTCTGTGATAGTAGCTTTTGGTTACTTCTGTTCTGAAGTATAATACCATTCCTCATTAATTAACTATTCCTTCAGAGATGATGCACATTTTCCATATATCTGTGATAAAACTTCAGTCTTTTGTTCATGTTTTGTTCTTTACTCTGTATCTGCTTGAATTTATTTTAAAAATATATATTTTTAAGGTGGAAATAATGCATTCATTTAAATACTAACATGGTTAAAATAGGATGGAAGGACTATATTAAATCTTTGGAAATACTTAAGGATCCTTAAGAACTAAATTATTAGGATATTAAGTGTCACGTGTCCCATTAGAATACTTCCTGAATATTTTTTGAATATTAGTGTCTTCCAAACCATTGGCAAGGAAATGAGCCAATCTCATTAGATTAACTGCTACTCAAAGGGAATCCTTTACATGAGTCTGTCACCTACCATTAGCTTGGATTTGCTCTGGCTGAAAAATGTGGCTGCTTAGGAATACACCAAAGTACTCATTCTGTTCTACTGAGGATGTAAATTGCCATCACAGTCTGGTAGGAAATGTTTATCTATTTAGTCCTTTGAAGTGACTTCTGATGGTGTAGTTCAACTGATTCCAGAAGCAGTAGTATCGGTGGCATGCTTCAATAACTGTATCCAAAAATAAGACTTTTTATTATTCAAGCCTGTTATAGAAAGTGTCTCTTGTTGAGGTCTCTTCTGAATTGATGTGAATGCAAAAGCATTGATTTAATTTGTATTATTCAGTAACAATAAAAAAAATTCAGGGTTCACTTGTGTGATATCAAAATTATTCTATGAATTTGGTTACATTTTGCATCTTGGACAACAAGGGTGTGTCTATGGAAGAGGACTTTTCCATTGGGCATAAAAAGTAAATACAGAGCACCTGATTTATCATTTCTAGAACTAAAACCCTGCAGGCATCCTTTTAAAATGATTAGTGCTCTGGAAACAAAACAGAAATGCATCTTTTTGGACTTGAATGCAGCATGGACTAATTGTGAATTATGATCATGTTGTAAATGTTTATTTCTGTTGATTGTATTATACCAATCTCTCAATTTACATCTTTTAATAATTTTCATCAGAATGCTCTTTGAGGAACCAAGAGGGAGGGAAAAAAACTGTCTTTTCACTGCTGTGATTTGGGTTTGAACATATTTTCACTCTTTTGGGTTAGGAATAGGTTGACAAACTCATTATTGATGGGCTTGGATGTCCTAAGTGTGCCACAGAAGATTGACTTGATTCTGAACATTTTAGTACTCTGTGTGTCATCTTGGAGTCTGTGTCCACAAATGGCCCTGCTTAGTGTATATCTACTGTCTTCTTCCACACCTCTTACTGTATATCTACTGTCCTCTTCCAGCACCCATGATTGCACATTGTCTAAGGGATCTATTTGACTTCAAGCACCCAGCACTCTTTTCCCACCCCCTTCTCCTACCCCAGACAAGACAGCATGAGTTTTTTGCAAATCAGTGATCATGATCTGTGCTGCCAACACAATGTAGGTGTTTGGTGGCAATGCAGACATGCATATATACCCCTATCCATTAAAAATGCCTACTGCGTCCAGTCATAAATACTGAGCTTTAGCTATCTGAACATGTTTTTTTAAAGCCAGGTCCAGCTAGCTCCTTCCAACTTTTACAGTATCAATTATACAATGGGAACTATCCTTCAGGTGAAAGAACCTACACGAGGTTGATTATAATTTACTAGCCACCTTGACTTCTAGCTGTCCAAGTAGTGGACTGTGCTGTGCACAGTCTTGTCTTATATATTTACAAAAAGATCTTGTAGAGAATCTGGCATATGATTCCAGTCCATAAAGGAACTTCAGCAACTAGATATTTCATCTCCTCTGGGTGCTCCAGATATTCCTCATTGTATTCCAAAATTGTGAAAACCACAATGCCCCAGACACGATACCCTGACCAATGTTTATGATGCAATTTGATCTTTTTAAAAAAAAACATCTGAAATGCTTCAAGATGTTTATCATGCATTGGAGATTTACTTTGGTAGTTTTGAGCACTGCATGAATCTGTATTTTGCAGCTGTCCAATGGCTATTGGAATATCCTGCATCTTTTGGGACAGGGCCATGCACTCTGACTCAAATAATGAGGTTATGGTTGAGCGCATTCAATTTAAAAAAAAAAAAAATCATGCCTGGAGCCCACTGGGGGGGGTCCACACCATAAAATGATACAGTACATGAAGTCATTTGGCCCATCATGCCTGTGAAGGCTCTTTTGAAAGAGCTGTCCTATTCAATTGATCTCCATAGCCCTGAAAATTCCCTTTTGAAAGTTACAATTGAATCTGCTCCCATCCTTTCAGGTAATTCTGTGTACATTTTTTTCCCCCAATGTGTTGTCTGGTTCTTTTGCCAATTATCTTAAATCTGTTTCATATATTACTTAGTCACCTGCCACTGAAAATAGATTTACCATATTTACTTTTCAAAAGCATGATTAGTTTTGATATACACGTATCGAATCATGAATCAAACCTGCCCTTTATTTCTCTGCTCTAGGAAGAACAAACTTGGCTTTTTCTAGTCTGTAAACATAATGGAAGTCCACCATTGCTGCTATCATTCTAATTAAACTACTCTACAGCCCCTCCAATGCTTTGACATCCTTCCAAAATATAGCGCATAGAAACTGCCACAATACCTCAGCTAGGGCCTAATTAACAATTTTATAAAAATTTAGTATGTCTTGCTCTCTTTGTATTCTATGCCCCATTTATAAAGCCAAGGATGCAGAATACCGTTTTAATCACCGTCTCAACTTATCCTGCTGCCTTCAAGAATTTTGTGTCTCTTTAAAACCTGTACAATTTAGTTTCTATTGTTTCTTATTCTTTGCATCAAAATGAATCACACTTCTCTGTTTTAACTACCATATGTCTGCCCATTTTGGTAGTCTTCCTGAAATCTGTTATGCTTACTGTTTGCCATTGCAGATGACACATCTCAAACATAGTAATGTGCTCTGCATACCTAAATCCAGGTTATTAATGTATATTAAAAAGAATAGTGGTCCTAATACTGACGCTGAGGCACACCACTGTATTATTTCCTCCCTCCAGTCTGAAAGACAACCATTCACTATGACTATAGATGATGCTTGAGAAGGACGTAAGTATGTCCAGGTTACTAAGTTAGAGAAAGGCTGATTTTGAGGAACTGAGAATAGAACTTGGGAAAATAAAATAGGCAATGATACTGGCAAACAATGATGTAGATCAACAGTAGCAAACATTTAAAATGATGAACAATGCAGGAAAAATATATTTTCCACTAAAAGGAAAGAACAAACCAAATACTAGTGGGACTCCATGGAGAAATAAAAACTTAAGGGAACAACTGAGGGACTGTGATAAACATAGTTAATAATTCATTAGTACTCTGGCACTACACCATTTTCTAGTGAGCGGCTAGTGTAATTCTTATATTTAAGAATCTACTAACTGGTCATTTCCTTTGTCTTTTGTTTTTTCCACATCCTTCTTGACAGCTTGCCTCCTGGCACTCCAGTCAGCCATGTATCGACACTGATCCTGGTCAACTTGAGATCTTGCTTGCAAACATCCCTGTATCGCAGATGTGGGTGACCTGTTGGTCTCATGTTGATAACAAGCTCATCATAGAGCATATCTTTGGGGATGCAGCCATCACCCATTCTGCTCATAATGACCCAGCTAACTGAGTTGTCACTCTCAAGAGAGCAAACATGCTGGGGACTCCTGCACATTCGTATACCTTTGTATTCAACACTCTGACTTGTTAGGAGACACTTGATGTTCATCTGAGTCAGCGGAGGCAGAAGCTGCTCAGCTGCTTTTCTTGGCTTGCATAAGTTCTCCTTGCCTCACTGGTGTAATGGAAGGTGCTGAGAACACACACCTGGTACATATGGAGTTTTGTAGTTTTATTTTGTAGGCCAGTCAGCCTAATATCGATAGGAAGAATAATGGAATATCAACTAAAGGTGAGAATAAAAAAAATCTAGAAAATAAAAAGATAATAGCATGGATTTCAAGAGGGAAATTCTTGCTTGACCACCTTTATTGATTTTTTTTTGAGGTAAGAGTAGATAATTGCAATGCACTATGTAATTTATCTGAATTATCAATAGGCCTTTGATAGGATGCCTCATAATAAACTAATGAATAAAGTCTGAGAATGTGGAGTTAGGGGACAAGTCGAATAATGGATTAATATTCAAGACAGAAAATGGACAGTTGGAGTAAAGGGTAGCTATTCAGAGTGGCAGAAGGTGAATAGTGGCATTCCACAGGAATGAGTGCTGGGACCACTGCTGTTCACAATTTACATTAATGAATTGGGCTTTAGAATCAAAAAAACAAACTAGGGAACAATAGTCAGTACTCAGGAGGAATGCAACAAATTACAGGAGGACACTGTTAAACTTGTAGAATGGGCAAATATTTGGTAAATGATGTTCAATACAGAAAATGTGGAGTAGCATATGTTGGTAGGAAGAGTAGAGACCTATTACTTGGGTGACCTATTACTTGGAAGTCATGAGTATAGCTGGGGCAGAAGAATAAAGGGATCTTGGAATATAAATAAACCAATCACTAAAAGTTAGATGATGGGTTAGCAAGGCCATAAAAAAGCAAACCAAGTTATAGGTTTTACTTCTATAGTAGGGAAGTTAGACTAAACCTGAACCAAACCTTGGTTAGACCACATTTAGAGCATTGTGTGCAGGTCCATTCGCCATCGTGGTAGGGAAACTATTGGAGAAATTTCTGAAGGAGAGAATCTATCTCCACATGGAGAGGCAAGATTTGATCAGGGATAGTCAGCATAGGTCATGCCTAACAAACTTGATTGAATTTTTTGAGGAGGTGACCAGGTGTGTAGATGAGGGTAGTGCAGTTGATGTTGGTTATATGGATGTCAGCAAAGCCTTTGACAAGGTCCCACATGGGAGACTTATAAAGATGGCAAAGGCACATGGGATACAGGATAATTTGATAAGGAGGATTCAAAATTGGCTTAGTTGTAGGAGGCAGAGGGTGATGACAGAAGGATACTTTAGTGATTGGAAGCCAGTGTCCAGTAGCGTACCACAGGGATCTGTGCTGGGTCCCCTATTATTCGTCATTTATATAAACGACATAGATTATTAAGTGGGGGGTAGGATTTGTAAGTTTGTGGATGACACAAAGATTGGCCGATGGTTAACAGTGCGGTTGAGTGTCTTGGGCTACAGGAAGATATAGACAGGATGGTCAAATGGGCAGATAAGTGGCAAATGGAATTTAACCCTGAAAAGTGTGAGGTGATACACTTTGGAAGGAGTAATTTGACAAGGAAGTATTCAATGAACGGCATGGCACTAGGAAGTTCTGAGGAACAAAGGGATCTTGGTGTGTGTCCATAGATCTCTAAAGGCGGTGGGGCATGTTAGTTGGCTGGTGAAAAAGGCATATGGGACACTTGCCTTTATCAATTGAGGCATAGATTACAAAAGTAGGGAGGTCATGTTGGAGTTGTATAGAACCTTGGTGAGGCCACAGCTGGAGTACTGTATGCAGTTCTGGTCACCACATTATAGGAAGGATGTGATTGCATTGGAGGGGGTGCAGAGGAGATTCACCAGGATGTTGCCTGGGATAAAACATTTAAGTTATGAAGAGAGGTTGGATAGACTTGAGTTGTTTTCGTTGGAGCAGAGAAGACTGAGGGGCAACCTGATTGAGGTGTATAAGATAATGAGGGGCATGGATAGGGTGGATTGGGAGCAGCTGTTCCCCTTAGTTGAAGGGTCAGTCACAAGGGGGCATAAGTTCAAGTTGAGGGGCAGGAGGTTTAGGGGAAATGTGAGGAAAAACTTTTTTACCCAGAGGGTGGTGACCGTCTGGAATGCACTGCCTAGGAGGGTGCTGGAGGTGGGTTGCCTCACATCCTTTAAAAAGTAGCTGGATGAGCATGGCACGTCATAACATTCAAGGCTATGGGCCAAGTGCTGGTAAATGGGATTAGGTAGGTAGGTAGGTCAGGTGTTTCTCACGTGTCGGTGCAGACTCGATGGGCTGAAGGGCCTCCTTTGCACTGTGATTCTGTGTTATTATAAAAAGGAGATAGAGACACTGGAGAGGGTGCAGGAATTTACAAGGATGAAACCAAAAATACGCACAAAATGATGGACAGGCACAGTCTTTTTAAAAAAAGTTGGCCGAGTGATGACATGCCTTTAAAATTATGAAAGGTGTTGATAGAGTGAATCAGTGAACAGATCAGCAAATGTTTCCTCTTGTGGGGAAGAGCATGACAGGTGGCTATCAATGCAAATCATCACCAAGAAACCCAATAGGCAAATCAGAAGAAACTTCTTTACCAAAGAATGGTGAGAATGTGGAACTCACTACCACATGGAGTGGTTGAAGCAAATAGTAAAGAAGCATTTAAGGGGAAGCTAGACAAACATGTGAGTGGGAAAGAATCTTTAAATGCGGAATGTTGGCGGGTGGCTCAAGTGGAGCATAAGTGCTGGCATAGACTAGGTGGGCTGATGCTGTGTTCTGTGCAGCCTATGTAACCAATATTCTGTACTCTCTGCTCCTTGGCCAACTTGGTTTCCACACAACCAATGCCCCTTTAATTTTGGTTTCAAATTTCTGTGATACATTAGTAAAACTTCTTCTGAAAGTCCATATTTGCAACAACTACCACATTATCCTCAGCAATCTTTTCAGGTGGCCATCGTCAACGAACCTGTTCAGCTATTGGAATATTAATTGAAAAATGAGCAGTAAAATACGGGTTGTCCGTTTGTCTCTGACGTTGCACTGGAGGGGGTGCAGAGGAGATTCACCAGGATGTTGCCTGGGATGAAACATTTAGTTAATGAAGAGAGGTTGGATAGACTTGGGTTGTTTTCATTGGAGCAGAGAAGACTGAAGTATAGAAGATTATGAGGGGTGTGGATAGGCAGCAGCTGTTTCCCTTAGTTGAAGGGTCAGTCATGAGGGGACACAAGTTCAAGGTGAGGGGCAGGACGTTTAGGGGGATGTGCGGAAAAACCTTTTTACCCAGAGGGTGGTGACGGTCTGGAATGTGCTACCTGGGAGGGTGGTGGAGGCGGGTTGCCTCACATCCTTGAAAAAATGCCTGGATGAGCACTTGGCACATCACAACGTTCAAGGCTATGGGCCAAGTGCTGATAAATGGGATTTAGGTAAGTAGGTCAGGTGTTTCTCAGAGATAAAAACAAAAAACTGCGGATGCTGGAAATCCAAAACAAAAACAGAATTTCCTGGAAAAACTCAGCAGGTCTGGCAGCATCGGCGGAGAAGAAAAGAGTTGACGTTTCGAGTCCTCATGACCCTTCCACAGAACTGTGGAAGATGTCATGAGGACTCGAAACGTCAGGTGTTTCTTAGGTGTCGTGCAGACTCGATGGACCGAAGGGCCTCTTCTGCATTCTGTGATTCTGTTAGTAGGTTGAGCAGTGTATCACCGATTGTGCAAGGCTGTTCAGTAACCGATAGTTCTGAAGAAAGCTCCATGTTAAAATCGTAAACTTGTCAGTTTGTTTCCCTGGATGGATGACCCGCTATGTCTTCTCAGCATTGTTTTGTTTCCAGCAATTGCGTGTCAGGCCGTACATGTAGTAAATTGGCGACAGCGCAGTATCACCTTCCACGTTTCCTGATTGGCTGTTTCCGACACTCATTCATTTTTTGAAACTCTGGACCGATTTGGCGCCAAACCCAGTCGGCGTGGACTGCGCAGTCGCAACAGGTACACCCAGGCTCTGCGCATGTCAGGGGCGGGAGGGGGTCAGAGGTTGCCTTTATCTAAGATGGTGGCGAGAGGGTTGTGGGCGGTTGGACCGTGAGGGGTATCGACTCCAACAAATGGTGGGACCAAACGCAGCCGAGTCCGAGGGGGGAACCGATCCCGGGGCATCAGCCGGCCCTGGGTGTGCTGTCGCCATCGTGACGCCGCTGCCCGATGCAGACAAGGAGGTGAAAAAGCTGCAGGATTTGGTCAAAAAGCTGGAACTGCAGAATGAGCAGCTCCGGTGTCGAAGCGGCCGCGGAGGGAGGGGGAAGGGGCTCGGCGGGGATGGGTTACCACCACCGGCTAACGGAGCCCTGAGCGAGTGTGCGGGCGACATCCCGGGTGTGGAGCTGAGCCCCAGCCACCCGCTCCTGACCGACTGTGAGGTGCTGTTGAGCAGTTGGAAAGCGGAGATACCGGGCAGCGTCTTCTCGGGTGTCACTCGGTGCTGCTCCGAGCAGGAGATTGAAGAGCAGCTGCCGCCGCCTGCTTACCTGGAGGAGGATGTCCTGGAGCTGGAGCCGGACCTTGGCACCGTGGAGGAGGACAGCTGGTAAGTGCTGTCGGTACATGGCTGTACTAGCCAGTCTGTAGCTCGCACTACTCTCCCGACGTTTTAAACTGTCTCATAAATTTCATGTTGTCAAATTCAGGAAAGTTGCTGTTCGACTGATGCAGCATCTACCCCCCTCCACCCCGATCTGTTTTAGGACATTAACTGTCAAAGTGCATTCCTTCGGCAACAGAATTGCGGTAATCAAATATTTGGAGTTGCCTTGATTCATTTGACTTCAAACTTCCCACATTATTTTCCCGTTAAGTAGGTAAAAGATAATTTGTTCCCTCGTTGTTCTTAATGTTTTAATCCGGTTGTAGATTTTGACGTTTAATAAAAAAGCGTAAATTGGCCTTTATAAGGCAAATATATTTTAATTCTGAAATATTGGCGGGAAGGTTATTATGCTAATCTTGGCGGCGGTGTAATATATGATAGTAATTTTAAATTCATGAATTGTGTTTAAGTATAACATTATGGAAGAAGTTTGCTAAATAAGTTCTAATTCATTAGGCAGTCGATCATCAGAAAGATTAGTTCCAAAAGGCCCCTTCCAAGGAAGGCAAGTTTCTTTTCCCTTCCCTATGTTTAAACTTGGGATGCAGCTACTTGCTAAAATGTTGGTGTAATCTGTTAATTTGATTTGAGTAAAGGGGTTTAGAACTAAAATTGAAATTAAGATTAGACTAACGGGCAGTAAATTGCTGCTGGGGTACAACAACTTGCATTTAAAGCATTAACACGGTAACACCAGAAGGTACCTCTCAGGGTGGGATCAGACAGATACTAAAAAGTGCCCAAAAACATGGTTTAGGAGAATATCTTGTGGGGAGAGAGAGAGATGTGAAGTGTATTGGGAAGGGATTTCTATAACTTGGAATGTAGACAGTTGAAGGCACAGTCACAAATTGAGTATTGAAGGAAATTGGGGTGTGTGAGAGGCAATAGTTAAAACATGTGCAGTTCTCAGGGTTGTTGGAACTTCTCTAAATGCTTCAGACCATGAAGTTCTTTTGAAGTGTAGTGACCGTTGTGAAGGGAGCTATGGCAACCAATTTGTGCAGAAGTTCCATAAACAGCTGTACAATAAATGATCCGAATTGTTTTTCGGTGGAAGTTGATCGATCAATATTGAACAGGATACTGGGTTGAACTCCCTTGCTCTTTAAAATGACCTGAGAGGGCTGATTGGTCTTGTTCACAAATGAGCGAGCATTCTAGAGGGAGGTGTGATGTAGGGTGGTGATTGTTGGTTTGCTAGAAGTTCAAGATGGCATTGGTGGCTTGGGTGAGCTGGCAGTCCAAGGTGGCAGTGTGGGTTGGGTGAGTGGGTTAAGGCAGTTGGTGAAGTTGTCCCACAGGCATGTTGGGTAAAAATGGTGAGAAGAGAGGATAGGGCAGTTGAGGTTGGCGCTTGTGAAAGAGCGTGATGAGTGTCTTGGTAGTTACGGCCTGCCTGCTTTTCTTGCTAGAGATTCCTTTTGTAAGTGGGATTGTCCTACAGTTGGCTGCTCTGTTATTCAAACACGATTGTGCAGACTATAATTATTGTACAGAACTGTAGTGTTTTTCTGAGGGTGAAGTGGTGATGAGAGGAATTGGGAGGAGGTAAAAGATAGGAAAAACAATCAAGTGCTTTTCAATAGAAAATATGACAATTTACTGGAAGAGATAATCCACCAAATGTAGATGTCAAAGGTGAGCTGCTAATAAAGTGCAATTAGGATCTCCTAATTATTAGCTTAGCTCAGATATGACATTTGTCCAATTCAGAAGATTGGGAATTCGAGCCTTACTCCAGGCCATGAGCATGAAATCTAGGTGATGCTTCATACAATACCGAAGAAGTAATAGCTTGGACCTTCCAATGGCAGCAGCAGTGAATGTTAAGACGTTTGCTGCTGTTGTGTGTTGGGATCCGGAGGAAGTCTGCTGACCTGTACACGTTCAATATTTACCTGGGAAGTTTCAAATTCCGAAGGGCAGAATTGCACTGTCTGGGCCCCTATGAGAATGTCTCTAATGCTGATCTTGGTGTCAGAGAATTGGGCTTGATACCTGGAATTTACTCAGAAATTTAACACAGGATACTCCTGCTTAATCACAGACGTAGAACTTGGGTTGACAATGATTACCATTCCTGATTTTTGTTGTTGGTAGGAGGGTTGGGCATTATCTGGAGAGGGGCAGGGAGCTAGGGAGTTGAGCATTATCAGAATGGTTGCAGGATTGAACACTCTCTCTGGGGTGGGGTGCAGAATGGTCAGCATTGTCTTGTAGGAGATAAGCACTGGGAGTGCAGAGTTGGTGGGGGGTGTAGCTGGTACCTAAGAAAGACCCCTCAAGGGGTATGACAATAAAGGGTGTCTGGCTTTGTTGCAATTGTGTTTCACCACTCGAACTCCTACCTCATGCTGGATTCAGGTTGGAGTCAGGGCAGGTCTGAAAGCGCCATCATAAAAATGTGCACTCCCGTTCCACCACTGACTGCAAAATCTGGGCCAGTATGTTGGGTGTCTGTGTTGTAGCTAAGATGTAAAATTGAAGCCATGTATGCTTGTTTAAATAGCATGTAAAATAGTTTGGCACTTATTTTCAAAAGCACAGAAATCTCCCAGTATCTTGTTCAACATTTGTCCAATTCCAAAGAGACATATTAGACTGTTATGGTACGGCAGGTGGCATTTGCCAGGCTGACCAAATCCACAAGGGAAACTTGGTCACACTATCGCAACAATTTTGCAATTTGTATTTATTACTAGAAGGCTTGTGCACTGAAGCCAGAAGTAATGAGTCCATTACCACCTTTAGAGGTTTTAAAGATTAAATTAAACCATTTATTAACAAAAGAACAACAAATTTAAACACACCAGATTACATTTACACAGTTATAACAGTTCCCAAAATTTCTACTTAATCAGGCTCCCAACGACACACCACCTTTAAGGCAACGGTCCTAGTAGTCCAGCAATATTACCACAAGCACCCACTGGACAATGGAATTTCATAGACTTAAAACACAACTTTGGTCACAGGAACAGCAAACCTCTGCAGGGTGGCTAGAGGTTTTTACCCCAAGTGTGTTTCACACAGTCACCTTTCAAGATCTATCTCAGCCACACACACACACACAGCCTTCTGTCCTTGTTTAAATATATTTTATCTGTTTTGATTTGCAAATCCCATTGCTTCCATTTGTCTTCCCAGAATATAAAAAAATCTTTCATCATTATGGCCAGCACTTTTGGGAAAAATCAATGTAATGACCTTGCCTTTTTTATCTTGCCAGTTGTAAACATATTCCATGCCCCTTTTGAAAATTAAACACCTTTCTCACTTATCTAAAAATGCAAATCTCATTCACACCATCTCTGCTAGGACCTCAACCTAATTTACTCGTCTCCATTTCAAATGCCTGCTTTACACCTAACTCCTTTGCTACTTTAAACCTTGCAGTCTAGTAGCCTCTAGTTTAATTAAATTAGCACCACACAAACACACACACAACCACTACCCCACCCCCCATTTACATACTCACACACACAGCCAAACATAAGCCTACTTTAAAGTATCCCACAGTAATATTAGGAAAAATATGTAGTTCCTTGACAGAACTCAAAATGTTAACTTTGTTTTTCCCTCCATGGTGCTGCCAGACCTGCTATGTTTTCCCAGTACTTTCTGTTTTTATTTCAACATTTATCCTTCTGCTTTAGTTGTGTTGGCATCTCAGACTAATATTCGTATTCCACCAATATTTACATGGGTAGTGCTAGCTAAACCAGACATGACCTGCTGAAACTAGACCTGATAATGAAAACTTAAATGGAGATAAGCTAAAGATGGGTCTTGAAGATTTCAAGTGATGGGGCTGTTACTATTTCCTTTGGTAGCTTATTCCATTGTGGATTAAGCTTGGAAGAAAGTTTGTTGATACACTGACTTGGAAGTGGGTGGTCTTTGTAGTTTTGTATTGATGACTACCTTCTGTTTTGTCATTGCTAGAGGGCATCAGGTACTTGATGTGTCAATTTCCACCAGTTTGTTCCATATCATTTAGAACATGGTCAGTCTATTTTTCTCCTTCCTTTGCTCTCGTAATTCCTATTCCACATTTTTGATCAACGACGTGACACTGGTGTGTTTCTCTTACTTTGTGCAGCACCACTTTGGATCGCTTCAATCTTATTTATATCTCTCAACACATAAGGATAAAAGCAAAATACTGCAGATGCTAGAAATCTGAAACAAAAACAAAAATTGCTGGAAAAACTCAGGTCTGACAGCATCTGTGGAGAGAAAGACAGAGTTAATGTTTTGAGTCCAGATGACTCTTCTTCAGAACTCCCATAAGGATCATATAAGGATCCCATACACAGCTTGCATACTCTGGAATTGGATGAATAGCCCCTCCAAAGCATGTTATTATCTTGTCATTTTATCACCTAGTTGTTAATTGGACATATTGTGTACAAGTTGGTGACTGAATTTACTTTCTTAAAAAAAAACTGGTGTCTATTCATCAAAAGGAACTCTTTAGCTGTGAAGTACTTTGCAATTTTCGGGGGTATTTGAAGTATGTTAAAGTTTGTTTTCTTTCGTGATATTATACATGGCTGCAATATTGGCCTGCATTTTGTGATTAGCGGCGAAGGAGCACTCGTGGTTCGCTACTCTGACAGCTGCCCACAGTTTATCCATGGGGTTTTGAACATAGACTTGCTTTCATTGGGCAGCATCCTCCACAGGATCTGTGGCAAATGAGAAGGGCAGGAAACAATGATGCTCTTTAACCAATCAAATTGAAGAATCCTCAATGAATTGGACAAAATCCAAAACATGAAATGTAAAGCAACAAATACAAGTTAGATTTAAATCATGCTCAGAGAGCAAAATAAATATTGAGAAAGAAAGATGGGATTGAGAGAGAGAGAAGACAGAAAAAGCAGAAAAAAATTGAAAATCTAATTAGTGTGGAAGGTTTTAAAAGAATGAGACTCCACACTTGTAAAATGAAATTTTCAGGGCCGGAAATGTTCAGCAGTATTTATGACTGATCATGCTATTAAAAATTCACTTAAACATGTATGTGCCAACCCTAACCTTTTTTCTGCTGTAACTAGTGGGTAAGTACCACGATGTCATGCCTTTACGTTAATTTCATTGCAGAGTCTATTGGTAAACTACTATTATTCTCTATCCAATGGAGGTGAAGAATAACTTGGATTTTGGTGTTTAACTGTTCTCATATACTTGAAGTTCCTGTCTAATTTACTCCATTATAACAGTGAGCATTGATGACCCCACTGCTGTTTTAACTCATAGGGTTAAACCACTATTAACTAGTCTCAATGCGCTTCAAACCCTAATGTAATGTAGGTCGTTAGACTACATATGTTCTAATCTCCTTGAAACACACTTTTTCCAAAGAACTTTGGCAAGAATTCAGGATAGGTTCCTCGATTTATAGTTCTGGAATGTAGACTAACCATCTATTGTAGATTTAGACAATGAGCATTGTCTCTTAACATATTCCTGTTGACATTGCACTGTTACAAACAAAGTCATTTGGCAAACTTTAAAAGCTTAAAGCATTTTGAAATTTTCCACAACCTACTGGTGTCAGAAATTGAAAAGTCACTGATATTTTTAGTTAATCTACAAAGCACCAGGTCTTAAATTGCCAATTGTGCAGTCAAAAAAGGTTAAGATGGATCAATATTAGTGAGATAAACTATATTGGTAGAGACATCAGGATATTGGGGTTTAAGATAAATTCGATGATTATTCTTGTACGTTCCTGCTGCCCACACTTAATGCAAGTTGTTCTGAAGTTTTCCCTCTGGGGAAGAAGCTTTCATTATCTGCTTTTTTTAAAAAAGGTTGTATGTTTCACCAAAGAAGACAGTGGCAACAGACACCGATCAGAAGACACAAAACCCTCTGAAATGGTGCAGACAGGTGCTTGATCATCCTAGCCCAGAGACTGAAGCTGCCTGCCGCAGTCTCATTTGTAGACTTGATCAAGGTAAGTTGTATGTGCAATCTAGATTAATCATGCGTTGAAAGTGACGTACACAGAAGTATTTTATCTTTTAACAATCCATTTAACAAATGGTAGAAAGTTATGTATTTCTAGATGGATCTGCAGTTCTTAGAGGAGAAATTGTCATTAAGACTTATGTTTAGTCTCCTGAGTGGCAACAGCTCTGGCTTTATGGTTCCCTGTAATTGGCAGGTTGACAAAATATCAAATGTAGGAGAGTATCTGAATTGTCATTTAGTAAAATCTTAAATGGCAAGTCCTTTTTAAAGATGTTTTTGACTAAACTATTTGTAGATGATAACTTCTTGACTGCTTTATCTTAACCATGAAAAAGTCTGTTCTAGGCTGTCTAATAATTTCTTTTTGCAAGTCAATTTACTTCATCTAGCCATTCTTTCTCACGCATTGAGTCTTTAAAAGGTTCACAGTTAACTTGTACAATTGTTAGTAAAGTTTAGTGACCACAGTGTATATTTAGTGGAAAGGTAACATATCTTCCTCAGTTTTTTTGAGTACATGGAGTCAATTTTAAAACATTCCCACATTAGCATTGTGCCTTGTGCGGTCTCAGGAATGATTCTGCTTGCTTTGAAGTTTCTGATATAAGTCTTTAGCAGATGCAACTTTTTAATGAGTTTACTTCTTTGAGTTCTGTTTAATTTTATGCTAACTAGGATGTAACACTTTTAATTTTTGTACATAAATATCTAATTCCCCATGCTCCTCTACAACTCCTAGTTTCTCCCTATTAAGAAAATAATCTTTAGGTGGTTAGAATTAAATTTTGGAGCAGTTGGGAGCCAACTGTGCACAACCAAATCCTACTTCACAACAAATGAGAAATTGGTAGTATCCTGGTAGAAATCCTGGGATTTCTTGTCTCCACAGGAGCAGATAGCTGGAGAAGGTAGGGGCCTTCAATACAGCACTACTTCAGTACTGCACTGAAGAGTCAGCCTAGTCAATTTCCTGGAGTGGAGCTTGAACCCATCATCATCTGATTTAACAGCAAGAATGCTATTAACTTAGCAAAGTTGACATGAATGTCTTCAGAAACCTTCAGTTACGTTATGAATGCATGAAATTATTCTGGTCTTGGTCTTTTGGGAGTCCTGATGATTCAAAACCAATGCATGAAATAAAGTAATAAATAAATAAGTGCGTTGGCCATGATAAAATTGTCAATGAATTAAAATTATAGATATAATGAAGTGACTACACTTCAAAATGTACCTCATTAACTGTAAAGCACTTTGATTCTGTTCCGTAGGTGGTCATGACATGCACTGTATAAATGCAATCCTGTCTTTCTATTTCTGGGACAAGAATTTTTCTTTACCAATTATCACCAAGCAATTGCATTTCATACCAAGCTAAACAGTAGGGTGGCATATTTGAAAATGACTACCCTCCTTCATTAAGTTTTATGAAGAATGTAAACGCAAGAATTCAATAAAATTCAGTAAAAATCTGTAATGAAAAAGTTTAATGATGACTGTGAAACCATTGTCGATTGTTGTTTAAAAAAAAACCCATCTGGTTCACTAATGTTCTTTAGGGAAGGAAATCTGCTGGCCTTACCTGGTCGGGCCTTCAGGTGACTCCAGACCCACAGCAATGTGGTTGACTCATAAATGCTCTCTGAACAAGGTCATTTAGGGATGGGCAATAAATGCTGGCCCAGCCAGTGATGCCCACATCCATGCATGAATTTTTTTTAAAAAAAGAGACTCAATGTATTTCACTGCTTATCCTCATCCAGTGCTTTTTCACCTCAACAACTTCTATGACTCAGGTGATTTTTCTCCAATTAAACTATCCATTGGGTGATTTCAGATAGATTTTCTAGAAAGAAGGGAGACGGAAGATGGGGAGCTATTGGCATCAGAACAACAACAACATATATTTGTATAGCACTTTTAGCACAATAAAATATTCCAAGGTGCTACACAAAGCATTATAAAACAAAGTATGACACCGAGCCACGTAAGGAAATATTAGGTCAAAGAGGTGGGCCTTGATGGAGGAGAGGGAGGCAGAGGGGTGTATGGATAGTATTCTAGAGCATGAAGCCTGGGCAATTGAAGACATGGCCACAATGGAGGTATTCTAATTGAGAGTACACAAGATGTCAGATTTAAAGGCGTGCGCTTATCTTGGAATGTTTTGGGGTTAGAGGGAATTACACATAGGGAGAGGGCAAGGCTATGGTGGGATTTGAAAGCATGGATGAGAATTTTAAAATTAAGCCATTGTTGACCAGGAGCAAATGTAGATCACCAAGCACAGTCAGGAATGGGAGACCAGCCAGGAATACCATGGAATATTTGAGTCTAGAGCTAATAAAAGCATGCATGAGGGTTTCAGCAGCAGGTGAGATGAGATGGGGGAAAGTTGGGTTTTCAGAATATTGCAGAAACTGAAATGGGCGATCTTGGTGGTGGCACAACTATGAGGTCAGAAGTCAACTCAGGACCAAATGTGACACCCAAGTATTGTGAACAGACTAGTTTAATCTTAGACTATTGCCAGCAAGAGGGATGAAGTCCGTAGCTAGGGAACAGAGTTTGGACCTGGGACTGAAAACATTTGCTTCAGCCTTCCCAATATTTAATTGGAGGAAATTTCTGCTCATCCAGTACTGGATGTCAAATAAGCAGTCTGATTATTTGGCAATAGCAGAGGTGTTGATAAGAGAGAGCTGGATATCATCAGTGTGCATGTGAAAATTAATGCTGTGCCTTCGGATGATGTTGCCAAAGGTAGCATGTAAATAAGAAATAGGAGGGGGTCAAGAGATACCAAAGGTAATGGTGTGGGATCAGGAAGAGAAGCCATTGCAGCTACTAATGAAAATACTAGAATCTGTTAAGCACATGGTAATGGCATTTGGTGTTACGTAAGCTGTTGCACAAGATTAGGGCTCATGAGAGAGAGGGAGTAATATATTAGCATGGATTGAGGATTGGTTAACAGATTAAAAAATAGATTAGAAATTAACAGGTAAATTCCAGGATAGCAAATTAAAACTAACAGAGTGCTGTAGTGTCCAGAGTTGAGCCCACATCCCATGAACAAATATATTGAAATTGTGCCCTGTTCAAATGATTAATATAAATAATGCAAAGCATTGGTCCAATTACTGACCCTTGTGGAGCACCTCTCTATAACTTCATCCATCCTGGAAAAAAAACAACCATTCAACGCTATTGTTTCTTGTCACTTAGTGTCTGTCCTTTTTTATTATATGGGCTTCAACTTTGGCAAATCTATTTGATCCTTTTGGAAGTTCATCAGCCACATTACTCTCCTGAACCTTCCCTGTTATCTCATCAAAAAGCCCAGTCAAGTTAGTTAAGCACATAAGGTTGGTTACCTTATTTGGGCTTCATATTTCTACTATTAAAAGGACCTATAATAAAAGATTTAATATTTGCAATTTCCTTTCGCAGATGTTTCTGATAAGAAGACCTAATCCTGTCTCAAATATTGTGAAGATAATGGATTCTGTGGTTACTGATCTAATTGAATTTGAGTATACAAATGTTCTGTTTGCCTGTAAGATGTGCTGCTTTGACTGAATTTCCATTTTCAGAATTGTGGGCTTGCAATTTTCCATCTGTACTGATCAAAAGAGAAGGCTATGGTGAATTCCAGAGCCATACATAAAGGTTATGATTTGGTTGTAACTAAGTCCTTTTATTGTGGTTGACTGTAATGTGAAAATTGTGTGGGGAGCACTTTGCTTCATTTGAGTTAGATGACAATGTGGGCTTTTTAAACCTTTTTGGGTTGCCTACATTTTGAATATGTTTTGGTCATTAAGAGTCTTGACCATTGCACACTGGAAAAGTATAGGAATGCTGTCTGCAATGTTTTGGTCTGTTTGTGGGCAGAAAATTATGGCATACTGTCTGCAATGTGCACTCAAGGTGTGAATGTCTACTTTTTTTTGAATGAAGCATCTGGCAGGGGGAGATGTCTGATTATTTTAGGCTGAACTTAAACCACTGGTTTAGGAGCCTTAGCATATGTGTCTCTGTTGTAAATGTATCTAAAGAATATTCAAAACAACTGGAAGAGGGCAATTTTGGCCAGGAATGGAAGTATCCAATGCAGAAAATTTGAGCTTTGGATATGCATAGTCTGAGCAAAAGTAAATTACAAAGAAAATTTCAAAACAAAACAATGTGTAGATAATGAAATTTGATTTGGTAATGAACAAAATATATTTTCAAAGTTGTGTGGTACGAGCACCATTTCATGTATTGAAAAGAGTTTAAATGACATGTGCTACTATATCCAGGATGTTGCCATGTGCATTTTTTATTATCTGTAGTGGGGAAAAAATTGTAGTTTGTATTTCAGATAGAAAGCGAATGGACCAGGACCTTTGCTGGGTGACCAGGTCATTAGATTTAGTTACCAAATATGCAATATTTGTGCTAGAATGTACTATCTATAAATATGACTTTCTATCTGATTTTTGTAGCATGTATAGAGTGAAATAAGTAAACCCAAAAGCTGGAAATACATGAAGTATGATATAGAATATATAAAGGAAATATATTTTGTAAGCATCAGGCTACAAATTTTAACGACAGACTTCTCTTCAGATTAAGCTTATCTTTAAATGTTTTTTGCATTGACTTCTTATGCTAACATATAGCACAGATGATAAAGGTGAACCAATAAAGCTGTGGTGACACAGGGTTTCAAAGTACAAACTATCACAGCACCACATTGCTAGTTTTCTGTAGCTCTTGTTTGGTTGAGTGATGGTACAATGTGACTGAATCTTACCTGAAATAATTGTAATGTAGGACTAAATTATGACTTAAGCTCAAATCACTTTACAAAAAGACTGAAATCGGGAAACTGACCATAACTATGACTTCATTATTAAGAATTACTGGTTCTTAGGTGGAAGAGATGCTAGTGAAACCAAGTAATGGCAATCCTGTATGTGAACTGTGCAGATGAGGGCCATATGACACTGACTAGAAAACTGGCTCCTAGTTCTTGGCATTCTTGATGCTATTGCCTTCTGGTTAGTATTTCTGCATGCACTTTTGGGTTATTTTGGGGAAGATTTAACAGGGATCTGTGCCATTGAGGAACAAGTCTCCATTTAATATTCTTCCTGAGAATTGGCATTACATATCCAATGTAATCGGTTCAGATTAAATTCCATATTACCCTCTCTCAAATTACAAGATATTGATGCATCAGGCAGTGATTTTTCCAAACTTCCTGTGGTTTCTTGGACATTGGTCCCTATTATTGCCACAAGTAAAGGGAGGTTTTGTTTGGGTGGAAATGGGTGTTTGCTCTTAATTGGTCAATTAGGGGCACAGCAACACCTACCTCCTTAAAACATATTTTCAGAACATCTAATCAAACATGGAGTACTGTGTTCAATTTTGCTGTCTGCAGGTAAGGGAGTATGCACTTGCCTTGGATGGGATGCAAAAAAGAGTCAAGACTGATTCCTGGAATGAGATTAAGTAGAATGAACCTATACTTATGAGTTTAGAAGAATGAAAAGTTATCTCACTGAAAAAAGATTCTGAGGAGGCTTGACAGGGTATATGCTGAGAGGCTGTCATCCCACTGTTCTTCCTGGCCAGAGAGTCTAGAACTAGGGATCATGGAGTTGATCAATAAGGACTGATGAGAAATTTCTTCACTCAGGGTTGTGAATCTTGGGGATCATCTACTGCAGAGGGCTGTGAATGCTCAAATATTGAAAATACTCAGAATAAGATTGAAAGATCCTGAAATCACACGAATCAACTTTGGCAACAGCCTCATTCCCAAAACTTATTCCAGCCTCTGCTTCTTGTAACTCAGATTGGCTATGAGTGCCAAACTACCTAGTGCATAGACAGCTACTTGAACAACTTCTAAGAAAAGCAAAATACTGCTAGAGATCGAAAATAAAAACAAAGTGTTGGAAATACTCAGGTCAGGCAGCATCTGTTGACGAAGGGACAGAGTTAATGATTCAGGTCGACTACTTTCGATCAGAACACCAGTTAATTGTTAACCCTTGTTTCTGATTCCACAGATGCTGCCTGACCTGGGTATTTCCAACATTTTTTAATTTTGTTTATACTTGAACTCTTTTCTTCACTTTCAGAAACCTTGTGTCCGAAAAAGGCAGCTGTGACCCAAGTAAGTTTATAGTCTGAAATGAAGTTTCCAAATTGTTAGAGCCCCAGCTTGAAGAACTGTTTTCCTGATGAAACAAATGCCTGTATGCATTTTCTTAATTGTGTTTGATTAAGTGAATATTACTTTCGCAGGATAACAATCTTCATTAGCTAAAAACTAGCATTTTGGTTAATCCATAGTATGCTTTTGTTATCCTTTGCCATTAAATTGTGTTTCAGATGGAATGTTGCTAAGAACAAATAGAAATGGAGGGGATATCAATCACCCAGAAAAAGAGAAGAGTACAAAGATATTATTTGAACAAGGCAAAATGAAGTACTGGTTCACTATTTGGGTTCAATATATTGAGAGCAATGGGGGATTTATTTATTTATTTGTGTATTCTACAATAGTTTTGATGGTGGGTAGGGGTTACTGTCATCTAAACGGTATACTTGAAGAAGCTGGCAGGGTATTTTTCTTTCACAAAATTTCTCTTGTACCACTATTTGCAGGAAAGGTTCCCAAGCAATACTGTCAAATTTTGTGAAAATGCCTTGGTATAGCAAAGAGCTAGGTGTGTTTCACATAGTTTTTATATCTACCTTTAATGTTGTATATCCAAGTGTGTGGGGTTATTGTCAATTTTTAAACAAAGCCAGTAATTTCATTTTTGGAAAAAACCTAGCTGGATTTTAAATTGTGCAGTTTCCCATATTGGTTTAAATGGATGGGTGAATTCTATGTTAAAGCTTCAAAGATCAAATTTATTTCACTAATTGTGTGTATGTTTAGAAGACTTGTGTGGCATAATACAACCTGTGAGAGAGCTGACCAGATTAGTGCTCTAGTACAAGAAAAATTAACCACTGAGTAATGCAAAAAAAAAAGTTTTTTGCTTTGGTATGCACCTCCAACGCTCAATTCCTCAACTGCCTGTGTGTTGTCAAACTACTTGTTCAGCATCAGTTTTTGGATGAGTTATAACTTTAGTGTTTGAACCACTGCAAGACTACTTAGGTTGAATTGGAATTACATTAATTTGGTACATAGGCAGCAGAGTGCAATCACCTTTATTTAAAGACAAATAAAGTAGACTGCTCTTTACATAAAGGAAAACTTGCACCTTGCTAAATCTTTCATAAATGTTCTAAAGTGCTTTGAATTACTTTTGTAGCAATGTCTATCAAACAGGTGAATGTGTCATATTCTGGGCTTCTACAATAGCTGCAAGTAGAAATATGACCAATTAATTTATTATTATTGCTGATTTGAAGCAATACTGTTGGCCAGGATGTCAGGAGGACTAGCTGGTCTTCAAATGGTACTAAAGGGTTTTTAATGTCCTCCGGCACAATCAAATAATGCATTGCTTGGACAGAACGCCAACATGTTTCCTTCATGTTGCACTAATGTCAGTTTAGATTATGTACTAAAGTCTTGGAGTGGGATTTGAGCTTGCAGTCTTTTAAGAGTGCTACCATTTCAGCCAATCTGAATTTGCACCAATATAAATGGTTGGCACATTTCCAGTGGTCCATAGGCTATAGCTTCTATAAGTATGTTACTTGGTGTGATGTGATAGATTTTGTTTTGTTGCTTCAGTGTTTCCATTGAGTGATGATCTGGGTGGAGTTAATCCACCTCCTTCTGACAATCAATTCTGACCAGTATCTCTTTAAATTGGAGGTAAGGAGCAACATTAGGTTTTTCATCCAAGCATAGCCTGCCATATCAGCCATGAACTGACTCATTGCAGCATAGAGGCAGTGTGAGTGCCTCCACAGTAACCTAAATGTAGATCTGAATCAGAGCCAGGTTACTTTTTGAAGCACAATGTCAATGCAACCCTCATGCCTGTTGCATTTGTGTCTAACTGTGCATGCATTTCTGATTTTCCATTCTAGCCAACAGATGGAGAAACATCTATTGCACTCCGTTTTCTTCTGCCTGTGCTTATAGCTCCAATACAGATGTCACTTCGTGTAGCAATCTCTTAAACTCTCCTGGTTTCCTCAAAACGTCTACTAAACCAGTACTAACCCATGGCAGTTCAGGTATGGTACACCTGTCCATTAATGACGTGCAAATTTTATAAAGTATTTTAAACTGTTAACAATGCTTTTTTTTAAACTTTGTACAGACTGATGCATGTTCTGTTGGAGCTTCTTCCAGGTTTCATCAGTGTAAGATTTTAAAATAAATGCATGATGGGCATTGCTTTTTGCTTAGCTGCATGGCTCGATGAAAGCACACTCTGTTAGTCCCAAGACATTTGCATATTATATTACTTTCAAAATAGAAAATTATTATTTTCAAAGTTTGCATTATTATATTACTTTGCATATTATATTACTTTCAAAATAGTCTTAAATTAGAAACTAAAGGTGCAGGCTACAACAGCATTGGTTAGAAGTTGGGACTTTAGATGAACTGGGATTCAACTTATTTTGATAACATTGCCAGAGGTACATTAAATGGAATGAATTTGCCAGAATAGCTATGTACAAAGTTATTATTAGTATCAATTTATTGGCCAGTTCCTCCATAAGGAGAATGTTTTTTTTCCTAAATTAAAAATGATTGTCAAAAACCAATGCCTCCTATATATTTGATGCATTTGTTACTATGCCCTTCCAAAACATACCTAAATGTAAATATTGATTTGCAACAGAAAATTGTTTCCTGCTGTTCCCTTCAAACAATGATCGAGCAAGCTAGTTTGGCCTCTGCACTTATAATTTCTTCTTCCAGAAGCTTGTTGATTAGAGGACCTGTGTTACTGCAGAAGTTATTTCCTCATCTTTCCTGAAGGCATTCACTTATGCCAGAGTATGGTCCTATGGCTGTCCCCCAGTGCCTCAGCTGACTATTTGTTTAGTGTGAGCCTAGGTGGTGAATGTCAGCAATGCTGTTTGACCTTGGGAGACATTATTTCTGAATCTTATCCTGTCCGTTACCAGATGTCTACGTGTAATATCAGTAGGGAATGTGGGCTAATGAACAAGTACAGAATCCCTGGCCTTGAGTGCTAATGCAAATTATGCTGTTTCCATCACTATTCTGCTTTGTGATCAACTAAGTCATGTCAACTTCCAGATTAAGAATTGAATGTGGAGCCTTTGTTGTTTGAGTAATTTAGTGCTCAACCATATAATGCACCGAACTAATGAGAATGTAATGGATATCTGTTGTATCAAAATTAGACATTGGATTTAAAAGTCACTGAATGCTGTGTTTCACATTTAGCTATTTTAATTATAGATGGTGCTTGCTCTCATTCAATGACCTATGCATTAAAAACAAATTGAGTTATATTTAGGATAATTAATTGGAGGAAGCCAACTTCGATGGGATGAGAATGCATCTGAGTCGAGTGATTTGGAATCAAATGTTGGCAGAAAAATGGTGACTGAACAATCTGGGCCACCTTCAAAGAAAACGTTTTGCATGCTATGTCAAGATATATTCACTTGAAGGGGAGAAGTAGGACAAATAAATCTAGAGCGCTTTGGATGACGAGAGAGATGGAGGAAGATGAAAAGGAAGAAGTGTGCGTACGGCAGATGTCAGGTAGACAATACAATGGAGAATCAGGCTGAATATAAAAAGACCAAAGGGGAAGTGAAAAAACTAAGAAAAGCAAGGACAGAGCATGAAAAGAGACTGGCAGCTAACATAAAAGGGAATCCCAAGGTCTTCATGAGCATATAAAAAAAAATGGTGGTAAAAGAAAGAGTAAGGTTAATTAGAGAAACAGAGAGGGTTGATAAGGGGAACACTGATGTGGTGTATATGGATTTTTAAAAGACATTTGATATAGTGCCACACAACAGACCTCCTGAGCAAAATTCTAGATCATTCAATAAAAGGGAAAGTAGGCACTTGAATAAGAAATTGGCTGAGTGACAAGACACAGTAGTAATAAATGGTTGTTTTTCAGATTGGTCTAAGGTTTGTGGTGGAGTTCCCCAGGGTTCAGTGTTGGGACCCTTGCTTTTCCTGATATATATTAATGACCTAGATTGTAGTGTTCAGGGCACGATTTCAAAATTTGCAGATGATATGAAGATTGGCAGTGTTGTCAAATGATAGTCTTGAACTTCAAAAGGACAGGCATGTTGGTGGAATTTGGCAGACAAGTAGCAGATGAAGTTCAATGTAGAGAAGTGTAAAGTGGTTGATTTTGGCAGGAAGAATATGGTGAGACAGTATAAAATAAAGGGAGAAACTCTAAAGGAGGTGCAGGAACAGAGAGACCTCGGTGTATTTGTACATGAGTCATTGACGGTGGTAGGGCATGTTGAGAGAACAGTTAATAAAGCATATAGTATCTTAGGCTTTATTAATAAGGGCATTGAGTGAGTATAAGAGTAAGAGGTCATGTTAAACTTGTATAAGACACTAATTCGGCCTCTTCTGGAATACTGCATCCAGTTCTGAGCGGTGTAATTGAAGGATGTGAAGGCATTGGAGAGACTGCAGAGGAGATTCACAAGAATGATTCCAGGGATAAAGAACTGTAGTTAAGATAGATTGGAGAGATTGGGGTGATGTTCCTTGGAGAAAAGGCTGCGAGGAGACTTGATAGAGGTATTCAAGATCCTGAGGGGTATAACAGGGTAATTAGTGAGAAACTGTTCCCATTCAAGGGAGCATCAAGAACTCGAGGGCACATTCAAAATAATTGGAAAAGGAGTATAAGTGATCTGAGGAAATTTTTTTTCACCCAGAGCGTATTTGAAGTCTGGAACGAGCTTCCCAAGAGGATGGTGGAGATAGGTTCGATTGAGCATTCAAAAGGGAATGGATTGCTTTTAGAAAAGAGAGAATGTGCAAGTTTATGCTGATAAGGCAGGGGAATGGGACTAGATCGAATGCTGTTTCAGAGAGACATTGTGGAGCCAATGGACTGAATGGCCCTGGAGAGGGTCCAGAGGAGGTTCACGAGAACGATCCCAGGAATGAAAGGCTTAACATATGAGGAGAGTTTGAGGACTCTGGGTCTATACTCAATGGAGTTTAGAAGGTGGAGGGGGGGATCTGATTGAAACTTACAGAATACTGAAAGGCCTGGGTGGAGTGGATGTGGGGAAGATGTTTCCATTAGTAGGAGAGTAGGATGGCACAGCCTCAGAGTAAAGGGAAAACCTTTTAGAACAGAGATGAGGAGAAACTTCTTTAGCCAGAGAGTGGTGAATCTATGGAATTCATTGCCACAGAAGGCTGTGGAGGCCAGGTCATTGAGTGTATTTAAGACCGTTAGATAGGTTCTTGATTGGTAAAGGGATCAAAGGTTACGGGGAGAAGGTGGGAGAACGGGGTTGAGAAACTTATCAACCATGATTGAATGGCGGAGCAGACTCGAAGGGCCGATTGGCCTAATTTCTGCTCCTATGTCTTGTGGCCTCTTTCTCTGTAAAGATTCTGATTAGAAGGACTAATCAAAAATATGTTCAAGATGGCTGGTGAAGGAAACAAGTCTTGTCTGACTGCAGTAGGGGTTGCTCTTCTGATGGTGGGATTAAGAGAGGTGCGGATGGGTGTCATGTATGATCTCTTCTGCTTTTGTGTAATTAATGAACAAGTGCCTTAAAATTGTGCTTTTACAACAAAATTAGTCTTGAAAGAAGCAGTGAGTGGACAGGATATTGGTTCTATATTGGTATGAGAAAAGTAATTCACAATGCCTCTCACCTCACTTATAAGCAACATACACTACCCTTTGAGATTTTTGAACTGTCTTGATTCTGATGTACAGGAAAGTTTAAAAGATGAGGTTTTCAATATTTGATCCTGTGGTATTACTCTCCCATTCCTGAAGGTGCAACTCATGTTTGTAGTATGGCCTTACAGACAGGTCATCCAATAACACAGTCATTGTATTCATTCTTTATATATGAGCCTAAGAAGAAAACGCTACATAAGAGCCCAATACAGCCTTTGTCCAATATTCACAAGTTTTTTCAGGAGGAAAAAATGTATCTAATAATTGGGACAAGAAAGTTCTAGGGTTTCATTCCAGCTACTTGAGGTTAGGACCTACCTAGAACCTCCGAGTTCCAGAGCCCCATGTGGCTCTTTTAATATCCTATTTGTGGCTCCCACCCAAACTTTTCCTGCTGGATTGCATTAAAATGAAAAAAGTTAAGAGCTGTGTTTTTATTGTGGGAATAAAAAACTCATCATTGTGCTGTAAATAGACCTGTTCAAGTGGTATAGCCATACCATGGTTATAGATAATGCCTTGATTCAAGGATCAGGTTTTATGGTTGCGACCATTAATGTTTCTATTATAGCTGAGATAAATTCTTCTGAATGTGCTATAAATAGCATTTTTTTAATCTTGACAAACAATTGTCATAATTCTACACGTCTTTGGTTAAAATTAATTTACAAAGTTATTTTACTGACAAAATAATAGTTTATAAAAGTTTTTAAAAATGATGGGTGAGAGTTTAAACTATTTAAATTTTTTTTCTACAGATACATAATTCAGCACTTTGTAAATTCAGAATCACAGAATTGTTATGGCGTAGCAGGAGGCCACTCAGCCCATCTTGTCTGCACCAGCTCTCTGAGCATTTTAACTTTGTGCCAATCTCCTGCCTTTTCCCATAACCCTGCACGTTGTTTCTATTTAAATAATCATCCATTGCCCTCTTGAATGCCTCAATTGAAGCATTCAAGAGGGCATTGGATGATTATGCATTCTACCTGAGACACTTGGCAAATTGCTAAGTATTTGGTTTAAAAATGCTGAATGTCTGTCTTGTAGCTCTGTTTCTATTTTAAGCAACTTTTTTTTTTAAAAAGGCCCTTCAGGTAAAAATGTTGCTGACTCCAGATGCAAGTTGCCACTGTGATGTCATGCTATAAATAGGTACCAAAGTAGATTTTATGATGTCAAACCTATCCGAACATAGGAACAGGATTTAGGAGCAGGCGTAAGCTATTAACCCCTTCGAGCCTGCTTTGCCATTCCAACAAGAAAGACCATGCCTAGTGAAGTTTGGTCTGATTGATTTGGAGTGGGTACTATATATTCTGTCCAGACTTTCATTGAGAATGTTTTCTTTTACTTGATTTTTGCCCCATTTTTCCCTTAAGTTATTGACTTTTGTTAAGGTAGTCTCATAGGTGCCAGGAACCCTCCAATAACTACAGTACCCTATATTTCCATTTTTCATATCAAAGCCATAACCCAATTGTTAACCTTTTTTGCCACACAGGATCTTGGGAGGATAAATTACTCGTTTTTTTTCTTTTAAGCTGTGTACTACATTTTTTTTTAAAGCACCTGGATTGAAATATAGTAACTAAACAAGTATTTCATTGACAGCTTAAAAAGCTAGAAGCTGGGGCACAGGCAGGGAAAGGATTTTGAAAGATAAGATAATGTAACGGAAGCTTTAGTCATGCTCAAACCAGAAATGCTGGTGGAAACAAAATCCAACTGCCTATATCTTAAACATTCATGTAACTAAAATACCAATTTGTCTAATAATTTACTAACAATCCCCTGTTGTTAGACCTCCTTAAACTTTGTGTTTCACTTGCATCTACTGGTAATTTGGGCTATTCCACTTTTGGCTGCTGACCCGTGTTCCTTTTGAGCTCGAAGTTCACTAGAGGCAGCATCTAACAGTTGGTGCATAAACGTGCATGTTCCAACCAGTATTGCCATCATGTAATGGGAATATTGATCATTAACCAGTAGCCTAGAACAATTGGGTAAGACAAAATGCTGTAAAAGAATGGACTTTGTGAAAATTCTGAAGCCCTTCCCCTAACGTCACTGTGGGTGTACCTAGACCACATGGACTGCAGTAGTTCAAGAAGGTGGCTCTACCATTTGTCTGGGGGAAGTTGGATAGGCAACAAATGCTGGCCTTGCCAGTGGTATTCACATAGAATAAAAATTCTAAAACAAAACTAACAGGAATGAGATTGTGATCTGCTGGATCTGGGCAGAGGAGAACTCCATTCCATGCAGATGTGACTCTAGTGCAAATCATGTTTCTGATCATGTTGAGTTATCCCAGCTCTTAAATATGTCACAAAGCACACCTCATTAGATGTGAAGCCCAAGCACGCACAAAGGCAGTCAGGTTTTTTAAATAAATTTAATATATTTCCAAAAGCACGATGTCTTTTGTATTGCAAAAGAGGTTTCTCTTTCTTGATGTCATAATTGTGGAAAGAATTTTGAATTGCACCCTAAGGTAGTCTTATTTGCAAACTGTTTGAGTAGAACTTTGGTCTGCCTGGACTTTCAATTCCTGTCTGAAGTTGAACTCGAGTTCTATTTAATGCTGGAAATCATTGTTCTAATGCTGTTCTCTTCAGTCCTTCCTTACTGGGCAGAGGCCCATAATCCAAGATGCAAAGACTTTTTAAGTGAATTTTTCATTTGAAAATGAACCCCAAACTTGTCAATGGGGAATCAGCATGTTTCAAAATGAAAATTTAGCAAAGGAAAAAGTACTTAGAATATTTTTTTTTAAAAATCGCATCAGTGTTCATTTTACCAATATGACTTGAACTTCTCTGAACACTTTTTCGAAGTGGAATTTGTCCTTTCATAAAAGGAAGAATGGCTGATTTTTCTCAGCAATTGCAAACTCAGAAATCTCTCATTTCAATGTGTGCACTTAGGGATTTATTAGTAGGTCATTATTGGATAACTTGTTAAATTGCCCAAGCAGGCCTCTGACTTACAAAAGGATATGTGTAATGTTTTGTAAATTTGGAGGTTTGGAGCATAGAAGTGAATGCCACGCAAGTTAATCAGATAAATGTGGATAGGATTGGTGGTGTTTCTTTAGGAATGTGTGTAGTAGGTTCGTACAATTCCAGATGTCTCCGTACTCCACAACAAATCATCAGGCAGAAAAATAAAAGCGTTCAACTAAAGGGTAATATTACCAAATACCGTTGAATAAATCGAATCTTTAATAGTTTGAGATTCCTGCCTGTTTCTAAGATGAGGCTTTTGGCTACATTGTTCATTAGCATTGTTGGTTCTGTCTTTTCTCTAGTCATGTGCCCATGACGTGACAAGGTTGAAGTGAAATATTCACATCAACTCAATTGGTATTATTTTGTCAGGAGTCATTAAACTTGAATATTTGAGTACAATAGGTTTTGAGTGCTCATCCACGATGAGATACCTTGCACATGGCAAATGGACATTAAAAAATAAAAGGCCGTGGAGAGAATTGTTTTATGCGAGGTATATTTAAAGGGCTGACTTTTTGCAGTTGATGTAGGTCCAAGTGACATGAAGCTATTAATGTATATAACGTTATTGGAAATTATTTTTTTACATAGAGGGTTAGTCTGTGGGTGTGTCTTAGCTGGCTTTAATCCAATTAGTCTGGATGCTTTGATGTATACTAGTTTTGAGACATGAGAGAAATAGAGTGCATTTGCATTTTCTTGAATAGAGCATTCAAGAAGGGGAGTGAGATCTGGCACCCAGCTAGCAGAGACCAAGCAATGTTTATATTACTAATAAAATTGGTACTATGAAAGGGGTTTTATTGTTAGAAGAGGTGGAGTTCAAAGGGGCTGATGATACAATGAGAATTTATATTCAATGAGATGTGCTGGCTATAACAGATGGCAGTTTTGTGTGTGCAGGACAGAGGCATGTAACGTCAAAGCCTGTAAGCCTACCACTGTGTCATGAAAGGAACCTCACTTTGAACTTTTAAGGTGAAAATGCTCTGCCTGGTGTCCTCTTGAAGTCTAGGGTTTCTGTTGCCTTAATGGAGATTAGTTTGGGAATTTATGATAGTAATTTGTAGCCATTTGTATATATTTAACTTGTGTAAATTATGCAATGTCTCATACCTCTCGAGAACTGGTAGTCTGATTCCTGAATTTAGAGCTGCAACTCAAACATACCACTTAAAAATCTTGGTTATGACAGTTGTTTAAAGTTTCCCTCTGGGATTTTTAAATAACTCAGCTTTACCAACTGTTGTGTCATAACACTAAGATAATGGCTATTATGAAGTAATACTTGCTATGCATAATGTAATCTTTGTGTGCCATCGTGTTTAATTTATAATGTGTTCATGATCTTATTAGAAGGCACCAACTTACATTTGGTACACCAGGAAGTCGCATCTTCGGTGAAAAATAAAGCTCCCTCTACTTTATGCTTAAATGTATAAACTTGAGTCACTCCTATTTCCCCCAGTGTGATTGTTGATTTTCTCTGATGCTCACACCAGCCATTCTGGCTGAGCTTGCCAAGGTTACTAGTAGCTGCTTATTCTCTAGGCTCTTGCCCTAATGGATTTCAATGAACAGTTCACATGGGAGTCTCATGGGTCAAGCAAACATTTATCTCACTAGTCTGGGTTGCAACTTGAACTCAGATTTCAATAGTGAAAGGCAAGTGTCTAACCAGTTCGGGCACCCAACTCTCATATTCCAGTATATTTCTTCTTATAAACATTGGTTGTACTGTTTGTAGTGCAGTGCTGTGTATTCTGCTAGAATGATCTTGTTAATAGTTAAAAAATAACCCAAGCTATTGTACTTAATTTGCTTTGTTTATTTAATTGTTGTTAATGCCTTTAAAGGCTAATTTAAACGATTATTGGTTGAAACCAGCAGGTAAATGGCACTGACTGCACTTAGATAGAAAAAGATTTGCATCCTGCCTCATATCCAACCATTGGAGTTGACTACTTCTGTAAATTGCTTCTTGTAACTCTGTTTTTGTTGGCTAATTACCACCTTTCATGTTTTTGATCTATCCATCTCTTTGTCCCTAAAGGATATCCAACCATTCATTCGGCACTGAGTTCCCAGTCATCTATTGACAGTGAGTTAAGCACCTCTGATGACTCTATCTCCATGGGGTATAAATTGCAAGATCTTACAGATGTCCAGATCATGGCTCGATTACAGGAAGAAAGTAAGTGGAAATGTACAAAGTAGTACAATATTCACCTACTTTCATTGTGTAATATGTCTACAGTGAGACAGTCAGTCTGTCTATGGCAGATGTGGAGTATTACATCAGAACATAAGAAATAGGAGCAGGCGGAGACTATACAGCCCCTCAAGCCTGCTCCATTATTCAATACAATGATGGTTGATGATCTCCTCCTTCAACTCTACTTTCCTGCTTGTTCCCTGTATCTCTTCTTTCTCTGAGAAAGCAAATATCCATCTCAGCCTTAAATATATTCAACAATGGAACATTGGTCTCATATCCTGAGACTGCTCCTGTGTTTTGTATTCCCCAGCCAAGGGAAACAACCTCTGTCCACTCTATCAACCCCCTTCAGAATCCTGTATGTTTCAATGAGATCATTTCTCATTCTTCTAAACTTCAGAGACTATAGGCCCAATTTTGTCAGCCTCTCCTTCACATTCCAGGGACCAATCTAGAGAATCTTCACTGAACTGTTTCCAAAGCAAGCATATCCTTCTTTGGATTATGGAGACCAAAACTGTCTCGCAGTACTCCAGCTCTTACCAACCCTTGTGCAAGAGTAGCAAGACTTTCTTATTCTTTTTCTGATATCAGTGGTTGTCAGGTGTGCTTTGAGATTGCAGTTTGTTGAGAGGGAGAAAAGAAACAAAACTCTGCGTATTTATGGACCTCTTGTGCTTTCTTTCTAAAGGTCTCCGTCAGGATTATGCCTCCAGTTCAGCATCGGCTTCCCGGCGTAGCTCCAGTGCCTCTCTAAATTCTCTCAGGAGAGGTACTTACAGTGATCAGGAGTTTGACACTTATAGCCTGGATGATGAAGATGAATGTGATTACTCTTTCCCCCAGCACAACATGCACAGATATTCACCTTCTCCACGAAATTCACCTCGATCACAGTCTCCGGTTAGAGGAGCAACAACTGCAGGCAGAGCTCGGCCTTCACGACGCTGCTTGCAGGGTCGCATGTCTGAGCTAATGAATTACACGAAAAATCAAGGTACCAAATCTATAGTTAAATTGAGTGGGAGGTTCCTGGAGTTTTCATATCAAGGGAGGGAAAATTTCCACAAATATTTTTCAGTACCATTCTTTCTTTCTTTCTACATTTGACTTGTGATTACGGAATATTGTATTTAGATACACTAAAAAGTATCTGTATGAAGCACCCCCACTTTGAATTATTTTATGGACAAAGTGCTTGTCTTCTACCGTAGGTTTCTTATGTTCCATGTGTGAAACAGCACTGTTGTTCTTGGGATGTGGGCAACTCTTTCAAGGTAGTATTTATTGTCCAAGCCTGGTTGCCTTGAGAGCATTAAGAGTCAACTACGTAGTCTTGGACTGGAGTTACATGTAGGCAGGATCAGCTAAGTCTTGTTTCACTTGATTCTATTACAGAGGAAATGCGTCGCAGTATGCCTAACCTGGCCAAGTCTGGGATTCGTTGTTCTGACACGGGCAGAAACAGTCGAAGTTTTGAATCTAATTTGCAAATGCCCGGCAGTCGGATTTCAAGGTTGCAGCAGTCTCCATCTGGTACGTTATGTTGATCTATTCTGAGAAATAGGAAAAAACCATAACTGACCACCCATGTTAAACATAAATCTTCAATTTCCTCAAATGTGAAATTAGTCTGGCAGATTAAACTTGTGGTATGTTAGACTGCCTTGCTTCCTGTTAATTGCTGAAAATTTCAAAGTAAGATTAAACATCTTATCCTCAATAACAATGATCAGTCCAACTAAGAAGTCACAAGACCAGGAACTTTGTGGTGTCTCAACATGGGGGATTGGATATCTGAAGGATTTTGGATTGATGCTTTAGCATCAAGTTTGATATGGTGTACTGTTCCTGTAACAAAGCTTATTCTTGAGTTTTTCTTTTCCTCAATCTAGTAAATGTTGCACTGACAAAATTCACATCCAGCAATTGGAAAGGTCTCTGAGAACATCCCCCTTGTTGATGGGATAGGTCTTTGTTTTAGGACTAAATTGGCCTCGCCATTAATGTGCTCCAATAGTTAAATGAGCCTGGAGGTATACAAAGTAAGATTCTTTGCCATCTGATCTTGAAACTTGGGTCTGGATGTCGTGTTCACAGCATGGTGCATAGTTGCTATAGCAACTAACTTGTGATCTAGAGAGGAACTTTCAGTCTTGGGTGTTAGCAAGTGGCTCACATTGCTGTGCAAATTAATTTGAAAGATCTTGGATGTCAAATTGGAGGGTGCAGGGTGTGGCTGAATTAAATTGAAGGTATAAAAATGTGAGTTGGGAATGTTTTTAAAATAGAAACAGAATGCTGAAAATACTTAGCAAGTCAGGCACCATCCATAGAGAGAATCAGAGTTAATGTTAAGTTCTGATGAAAGATCATCAACATGCAACTTTAATCCTGTTTCTCTCTCCACAGATGCTGCCTAGCCTGAGTAGTTCCAATATTTTTTTTATTTGAGATTTCCAGCACCTGCGGTATTTTTCTTTACATTAATGTTTTTTTAAGGTTGCAATTTCTTTCCTAATAATTCTCACTTGTAAAAGTGTATACTGAACTCTATCATTCTGCATTTTTGCAGAGCTAAATGCTCTTTCCTGCTCACCAACAAAACTGTTGAAACTAGGTCACTTGAAATTTGCAACTGAGATTGATAGATTTGTTGTGCAAGGGTATTAAGAGATATGGAACCAAGGCAGGTTAATGGAGTTGAGATGCAAATCACTCATTTGTTGGAATGGTGGAACGGGCTTGAAGGACTGAATGGGCCTCTTCTGTTCCTATATGACAAAAGCAAAATACTGTGGGTGCTGGAAAAACCTAGCTGGTCTGGCAGTGTGTATGGAGAGAGAAACTTGAGTTAATGTTTCGAGTCCAATATGACTCCTCTTCGGAACCCCTCTTCTGTTTCTATGTTCTGTTATTACCAAATTCTTAGCCTTCTGCTGATTGTACAACGTGGTGAGATGAACTCCCTGCCAAAATTCTTTAACATCAGAGCAGGTAGTGATGCAAACAATGTCAACAAATTGGGAAAACATGAGGTTGGAACCAAAGGCCAGAGGTGGCAGTTCTGGATGGATTTGGAAGATTGAAAATAAATTGCCTTTGACACTGGTTTAGTATTATGGAAAAGATCAAGATACAACCAATTGACCATTCCACCAAGAGAAATGAAAGCTGTGTAGTTTAGAGGCAAGGTTTTTGAGGGAAGCTGCTGATTAAAGTAGAACCAGCAGCGAATGTGTGAATAGGATTCAAACATGAGCAGAAGTGTAGTTGGTTTGGAGGAAAGAGAGTCCTTGGCAACCCTTGAGACACTCATTGTGAATAAATCTATGTACTATAACTGGGAATACTCAGAGGGTCAGGTAGCATCAGTGGAGAGACAAATGCAGCAGTTAAGGTTTCAGGCCAATGACTTGCCATCACTATTTATCCTGAGCTATAGATAGTGTTGTGAAACCACACCACTGAACCAGTGATGAATCATCAGCTGATTAGTACGGATTTAAATTCAACTCCCTCGTTACTTGGGTAACATTCATGACAATTTATCAGATGTTATTAGCATTTACTTTATACAATATATCCAAAATAAAACAGTATGGTTGTGCACGTGAGAACACAGTGCCAGAGTGGGAGAATGCAGGAACAATCTACCACTCTAATTGTCTATATGTGCCATGCTAGGAAATGAGAATAGCCTACCCTTAGTAGACTATTTTCAGGTTCCCCCTGATGGCCAGGTAAAGAATGGCACAAACTCCAATCGAGAGCAATTACCTCTTCTGGAAAAAGTGAACATTTACAAATGCATCATGCAGCCAACCTACGCTCTTCAATATTGACCCTCAGTAACAAGAAGCGGTCTATTGCCCAGCACTGACTGACTTCATTTACATTGAGCACAATTGTAATTATATAACTGAGTATGCGGATTTGTTTTTTTCCATTTTCACAGCGTTTTAAATTGATACTTTGCAGGTCTATTAGTGCAGAGTAAATTTTAATTTTTAAAGGACCCCAGTGGGACCAAGAGTTATATTTTTCTTCTAGTTTCTGGAAGAATGATAAGTGTAAAGCAAACAACATTTTAGACTTGCATATAATTTTTTTTGCAAAAACTTGTAAATTTACTGAAATTTTAACATGCTATCTAATGTATCAGAAGTTTATCAGTGAAGTTGAATGGATACATTCAACCATGTTTTCTTTATTTGTGTTGGGAATTTGTGATAATGCTGTTCACCTTTTTGAAAATTTAGTTCTTCAATCCATTTTTTAGATTTAGCTTTCAGGTCAGAGGCTAGGAATGCTGCGGCAAGTAACTTGCCCCCTGACTCCCCAAAGCCTGTCCGCCATCTACAAGACACAAATCAGAAGTGTGATGGAATACTCTTCGCTTGCTTGGATGAGTCAGCCCCAACAACACTCAAGAAGCTCGACACCATCGAGGACAAAGCAGCCTGCTGATTGGCACCCCATCCACAAACATTCACTTCCTCCATGAACAGTGGCAGCAGTGTGTACCATCTACAAGATGCACTGCAGGAACTTTCAAGGCTCCTTAGACAGCGTTTTCCAAACCCATGACCCCTTCCATCTAGAAGGACAAGGGCAGCAGACACACGAGAACACCACCATCTGGAAGTTCCCTCCAAGCCACACACCCTCCTCACTTTAAGCTACATCACCATTTCTTCACTGTCGCTGGATCAAAATCCTGGAACTCCCTAACAGCACTGTGGGTGTACCTACACTATATGGACTGCAGCAGTTCAAGAAGGCAGCTCACCACCACCTTCTCAAGGGCAATTAGTTTTGGGCAATAAGTGCTGCCCTAGCCAGTGATGCCCACATCCCATTAATAAAAATAAATATTCAAAAGCTATTTAAAGTAGTTTTATGTGGAAGATCCTTCCTAAGGAGGACAATAATGAGAGTGCCTTGTTAATCATTTCTTTTATCATTTTATCTAGGTCCATCTTCTGGTAAGCTCAGGTATACTACTGGTAACAACAGCCAGATTCCCCCCTCGAACAGACAGCCAGTGAAAGCTATAGTAAACAATAACTCTCCCTTGACAGCAAGGCATCCAGTGAAAACAACAGGATATCCAAGTTCTGGAAGCACAGTTCGTAGAATCCAGTCTCCTCCTTATTCAAGCACTTCTTCTCCAACCGGCATTGCTTCAGCTGGAAGATCCTTTAGCTCAGCTCCTGCCCTTAAGAACACCCCTACAAAGTCACGAGTTACTGGCACTTGCACTGCCACTGCCACAGTTTCTAAGAGCAAGCTTTTGCAGCCAACAAGGAGGCAAGTCTAATATATTGATTATTTCAGATTAAAGGAGCATGATGGTGAGTTCTTTTTCAGCATTGTCATTTATGTACATCTCATGATTAAAGCTATTTTAGCTTGTTTTTTTTGTGTTACAGTTGCATTTTTTGATACTATCTAATCAGGAAATCTTTTGAGCTTTTTATTAAAGATTGTGAACTACATGCTACATATCTTGGTCCTTGGGAATAAGAATGAGAAAGGATCATCTTTTTCAAGATGAGAATTTTGTGAAAAGCAAATTTCTAAATCTTCAGATATATGGTTTGGTGACTAACTCAAGTTTGTTCAAGGACTTTCTAAGTAGTTAAAAGTTAATTATTTTCATTTTTCTGCCTTAGTCAAAAACCACTGGAATACCCAGGGAACTCTATTATATAGTTCATGACGTGAATTCTTAGAGAGCATACCTATTGTCTTTATTAGCTCAGCTGGACATTCTTGAAATTTGTTCTCCTAGACCCAACAGCTGATTAAATGAGGAGCAGCCTGTTAATGATCTGCTGATGCATTGACACTTTTTATAGGAGTAATGGTGTTGCTTCACATTTCAGAAGGTGCTTTATCCAAGCAGATATGGGGCTCTTTAGAAAATTATCACATGGAAACTCTACTTTTCAAAACACTGATGTGCTAAGTTGACAATTTCAAACTATATTTAACTTGCAAACAATTTTTACCCCTCAATGTGCATAATACTTCCTTTCCTACCTGTTTTGTTAGCTCTGAGCCATTATTGGCCAATAAACAATTTCAAATACTAGAGATGAAGAGATCGTAAAATATCAGACTAGGGAGGTGGAATTAGGAAACAGCAAAGAATGCAAATAAGAGGCTTGGTAATTCAGGAATATCCAGATAGTAATGCAACTGATGTACAACAGGTTGATTTGAGATGCGGGGAAATGAGAGATAATCCTAAGGTAATGGGGGGCGGAGGGGAGCGGCGGTAGATATAGTGGTTTTGTGCTAGTAAGAGGTTGCATGCTGCGTAGGGACTGACCATCACCAGTAGACTTCTACAACATACGCTTGTTTATTGAAACCGAACAAGCTACTTTTAAGTTTGTGAGCTTGTTCTTGTGTTCTGTTTTAAAATAATTGAAACTAACTGAACTGCTCTTATTACTAGAACTCTGCAACTACCGAAGACACACAGCACTGTGACAGAAGACAAGTGGAAAGAAGGTTGCTATTGAGGAAAGCCCAAAGATTCACAAACTGCTGGCACGTGATGAAGTGAAAGCCCAGCTGGCTGGGCAGAAGTCCAATTTAAATCAAACACAGTAAAGAAGAGTCAATTTTCTGGCAAAGGAACAATATTTTGTAAAGACTGGTTTTAAGTGCTAGTGGCCATCTGTGCCAGGATTTTGACACTTGGACCTCCTGTTGATTTATATTATCAGCCCAGTTGTATAAAGCCAGGTTGTGCCATGTGGCTACTAGTTTACATATTTATGCATTGCAAATCCAAACTCTCCAACTGGCTGTGAACTTGAAGTAAAATTATGTAACAATCAAAACTTTTAAATTGCAAAAGCAATCACTGTTTGCCTTGATACTTTATCATCTAAACCTTTTTTCATTCCTTTTTCAAATGTAAGCATATAATGGAAGGCAAAATAACTGGGGTCAGTGCTTGGAGGTGTCTAGTTGCCAAGTACTTGAACGTTTCTTTGCTCAGTTCTATTCTGAGGCTTGTAATTTATGTAGTAATTGTTTCACAAAAGTCACAGCATTTTTTGTATGTGTTAGTGTTGCAAATAGCCAGGATATGTTGCATGAACAACAGTACTTTATGTTCCTTAAGTGTTTGTTACATTGTACAGGAGCAACTGGAAACATTCCTTAACTTTCACAAAGTTGAGGCATATCTAATAACATACTTGCAATGCCCCAAATGTGCAATGTGTAATTAAACTCTTGACCACTTCAGATTGGATCACTGGAGATTTATATCCAAGTGTGATGAAGTTTAAAAGACAGTATTCATTGAGAGACGTGGTGCAGTAAATATGTTTCAAAAATATTAAGTTGCTGACCCTTTTAATGAAACCAAGGGCTTATAAATCTACTGAATTGTGAAATAGGGGCTTAAATAATGTATTATATCTTGAGTTCTGTGGTGGTGTTGACCAATCAAAGTTGGCTATTTCACTAAATTAACCATTGGTTTTCATAGTGCCAAGACCCTCACTACTCAGACGTAAGATATTTCATGTATGTACAGTGAATTTCTGATCTCTGGGGGTGTTGTCAACCCAAGGGGAAATTGACTGCACCATGCTCACTTGCCACCTGAAGTGAAGTTGGAACACAATGAGGAAGATCAGTTGGGGTAACAATTGTAAAATCTAAGAATGAAGGGTTGGGAAAGATGGAGAGAAACTTAGCCCATCAGTCTATTTCAGTATGAAATTAAATATTCAATTTATTTAAATTCAAATAATTGACCAATACCACTTCAGTAGATGCCAGTCCAGTGTTATGGCAAATATTTAATTGGCTGACTGTGTATCTGAAATGGATTGTATTAAAACTTTGATGATTTGTGACTATTTGGACTGTCAATTTGGCATCAGTCTTTTTCATGGTATTTTTTTGTCCTGGTTAAAGATGCAAAATTTTATAAGGTCTTCTTACCACATCTTTGTCCCCACTCTTCCAGCCCACACATCTTCATACTTAGTTACAGGATTTGCAAAGGAATTACTTTACCTGATGGAAAAACCATTTTCAAACTCATTTGTTGCCTCCTAATCCCAGATAATCTACTGAATAAGAAGCTGGTTAAGTTTGGAGATGAGTAATGAAATGTTGAAAATGTCATCTCATCTCATTAAAAGCACTGTACGCTTGACTCAAGTAATTAATGAATTTGACAAGCAGTCAGTCAAGCAGACAACTTGCTGCAGTTGGGAACAGGTGCAGCTACTTTGCTTAACAGTTTAAGCTTTATAATCAGTTTGGCAGAGAGGAGAATATTTGTGATGCAGGAGTCTGTAGTGTGTTGTAATCCTAAACAGATCAATACAGGCTTTAATTTGGTCAGTATGGCTCAGCCACAATCAACTTGTCTAGTCAGGAATGCCTCAATTACACTATTTCCTTGGAGTTGAGGGAAAGTATTAAAATTGTGCTGGTCAGTAGCAAATCGGCTGGAATATGGGATCCAGTCTTCAAACTGTTTCTTAGACGACTAATCCCACATTGTGAATTAGTAGTGAGGTCAGTGCTGTGATGTGAATTTTATTATTGCCATTCTCAAGCAGCTGATTTACCCAACTAGCTTTGTTTTCTATTTTAGTTCTTAAAGGACGTTATTGAAGAATCTTTGAATTTGTGTATTGCGGAGTCTTTATAAGATAGAAGCGTTAACAGTCTGCTTATCTTCAGTTGTATACTAGCATGAAGTTGTGTATGTTTTTATTTCTTCACTATGCTGGCATTGATTGGGTGAATGTCAGTAGTGTAAAAGGCACATTCCACTTCAATTTCTTAATTAAATGAAACTTTTTGAATTAAATTTTGAGTCCTCTTTTTAATCTAACGTGCAGAATGACTTGACATTTTTCTAAACCCCTCAGTTGGACCTTCAAATAATGACACACGCATAGGTTCTGACCTAATTGCCATATGACGCTTAGAGGGTGGGAGCAAACATTAGAAAACAATGCTAATGTTAATATACAGCAAGTAAAATTACTTTTCCCATTTCTTCTCTGGCCACCACTAATGCTGGAAAGGCTGCATTTATTGCCCACATCTATAACTGCCATTGCAAGGTTTGTGGGTCTTTTCCTTGAACTGCTATGGTCCTTGCAGTGGTTGGTATTCCCTCTATGATAGGTAGGATATTCCAGGATATTAACCCAGCACTAATGATGGAATGGTAATATGTCTGATTTACAGTGTTCCCATGACATTGATGTTCTTGTCCTCCTTTTAATGATTGATGTTTATGGGGATTTTGTGTATGATAAGAAAATAGCTCCATAGTATTTAAATGATTTGTTAGCTTCTCCAATTCAAAAATCTCTACAATTTAGCATTTAGGCACTTATGTTTGTCTCACTTACACTATGAAAATCCTGTTGCAATGAATAATCAACTTTTATTTACTGTTAAAGATAAAATATTGTAGTGCTACAAGATAGTTAAACTTAATTTCGTAACTTGCAGGGCAAGGAGCCCATGAATTTCATGTTGTCTTCTGAAAATCTGAATTTAAGCTGTGGTGTGAATGCAGCAGATAACTTATGTGTTGTCTAGACATACTGATGTTCCTGTTAGCCTATTCAACCTATTCTCCCTTTCAGTGAGATCATGGTTGATCTGTATCCTAACTCCATCCACCAGCCTTAGCTCCATATCCCTTAACACCCTTGTCTGGCAAAAATTCATTAACCTAATTTTAAAAATTAATTGAGTTTCCACATTTCTACTACCCTTCGTGTGAAGAATGGTGTCCTTACTTCCCTGAATAGCCTGACTCTGATTTTTTAAGATTATGTCCCTATCTATAACCTCCAGCCAAACAACCCTTTCATCTCCGCACTCCTGTTTTGGCCTTTTGCACATCCCCTGTTTTGATTGTTCTACCACTGACTGCACCTTCAGCTGCCTAAGCCTTAAACTGTAGAATTTGCCCCCCGCCCCTGCTCAAACAGGTCTACTTCTTCCCCTTCACGATACGTCTGAAGAACTTTATTCTTTGATGAGGTTGTCTTTTGGCGCAATGGTAGTGTCCCCATCGCTAACCAGAAGTTCAGGTTTCAAGCCTCATGCCGGGGCTTCTTGGCCATGGAAGAAGTGTTGATCAGCCTGGGAATCCTCCTACCACTTGCCGATTGTTCCCCAAAGAGAGAAACAGTGAAAATATCTCCTCATGAAGTGCCTTGCTACATTCAAGGCACTATATAATTGAGTTGTTAAATGTGAGTTGTACTTCTAAGACTGATATATCCTTCCAAAGGTGTGGTACCCCTCTGAGTCTATTTAATCTACATCCATACATACTCTCCTGTCTACTATGTTAGTTACTTCCTCAAAAAATTAAAGTAAGGACTTTTGCACATGACCTACTCTTTCCTGATCCATGTTGTACAGTAATCTAAGGAAAGAAGCTTTCTTGGATGCAGTTTGCATCTGATTTATCAGGACGATGATGATCTCATCCAATTTAACAGGAAATTCTGAGAGCAATCCCACAGACTAGTCAAGCAACAGATTTGTCTGGGAGTTGAAGTTATAACTTTGGCTGGTTTACAAAGGTAACTAAAGTTACTGGAATTGGTTAAAAATTACAATTGGGGCTACCTGCAGGGGCTAAGAAGGCAGATATAATTGAAGGGATAGCACAGCATTTAAAATTGGAAGTGATACCTGACACTAGTGAGTCACAGCTGGAGGTAGTGAGACTTTAGTTAGAAATGAAGTAGCTTGCACTTGAACAAGCAAAGGAAATGAAAAAAACTTGAGGTAGCAGAAAAGGAAAAGGCATTTCAAAGGGAGCGAGTGGAAAGGCAGGAGAAAGAAAGGAAGCTGGAACTAGAAATCCAGGCAAGAGAGAAAGTTGAAGAAAGAAAGGCAAGAGAAGGAACAAGCAAGGGCATACCAGCTTAAAAGCCTGGAAGTTAAAAAAGAGACCTTGGATTCTGAGGAAAGTTCTGATGATGAGGAAATCTTTAACTTAAAAACCCAGCGGGGAGATGTTTAAATTTTTGTACAAGCTCTCCCAAAGTTTGAGGAAAAAGATGTTGAGGCATTCTTTATTTCATTTGAGAAGATAGCCAAACAGATGAAATGGCCACAGGAAAACTGGAAATTGTTATTAGAATCCAGGTTGGTGGGTAGAGCACATGAAATTTATGCTTTGCTGTCAGAAGAAATGTAGGTGAATTATGTTTAAAAAAAAGTCTATTTTGAGTGTATATGAGGCATACAGGCACAAATTTAGGAATATATGAAAACAGCCTAGGCAAACTTGAGTTTGAAAGAGTAAAACAAAGTAATTTTGATCAGTGGATACAGGCATTAAAAATAGAGACAACATAAAGAAGTAATTCTTTTGGAAGAATTTAAAAGTTCAGTTCCTTGGGTAGTGAGAACTCGTGTGGATGAACAGAGGGTTCAAACGGTAGGACCAGCAGAGACATCTGATGATTGAGTTAGTTCATAGAGCTAAACCTTTTCAAACCGGAAAAGGATAGGTGAGAAGGTGAAAGGAAGGTGGGTGGTCAGGGAAGAGGTTGAAATTCCCAGCAAGTTTTTTCTCAAAAAGGTGCTGAGGGTAGAAGTGACATTCAAAAATTGAGGAGTTTCATTGTAATAAAGTTAGACACGGGGGAGAATTTTCTCCCCACCAGGCGGGCCGGTTGGGAGTGGACATGGAGCTGATCCCCACCTGTGATTGGCTGTGTGCCGCCATTTTGCATAGGCAGGCCAATTAAGGCCTGCCCAGTGTGACATGCGCCTGGAAGCGCTCAGCGCTACCTGTGTGGGAGGAGGGAGGGTCTGGGCCTGCACTCTTTAGCGCGTGCACATGAAAGAGCGTAGAAATCTCTCTGAGGCAGCTCTGCGTCAGGCAGCTTAACTTCAGTGTTAAAGTTGGGAAAAATAAAATTATTCATGATACCGTCACATGAGCTGGGACATGTTTATGAACTTTCATTAAAATTTTTCTTTCATTTATAAAGCCTTCTTGAAATCTCATCCTGCCTGTGGATGAGGTTTCGTGTTAAATGCGGAGGCCGCCTGGGCTCTTCGCCTGCCCGCCAACCTTAAGGTTGGATGGGCAGCTTTCTCAATAGGGCTAATTGGTTTTTAAGTGGCCTTAACAGGCCTTTGACAGTTCGACAGGCACACAGCTGACTCTCTGGTGCGCGCCCGCCAAATGGAAGATCAGAATGACTAACAGTGATGTCAGGACACACGTCCAATGTCACCGCATGTTGTTTTACATGTTGGCATGCGGGGCCCGCCCCTGCACGCTGAACAGAAGGTTCTGCCCATGAAGTCAGTGTGCTGGAAAATGCAGGGAAAATCTGTTAGAATTTATAGGGGTGCAGATAAGCTCTGGAAGTAAAAATACTGTGGGTTCTGAGCTTCAGGCACAGGAAAAACCAGTGGTTTGTGTACAGGTAAAATGGGGAGAATCAGTGATAGGTAAAGAAGTGGGAACATGTTCACAGTTTATCCAAGAGAATTCGGAAGAACAGCTTGCAGAAATGTTTATAGATTTTGTATGTGAAGGGAAAGTTTTCATGTATACAGGGTGGAGTAGTTGAAGATCTTAGAATTTTAAGAGACACAGGGGCTAGTCAATGTTGTGGGGTAGTAATATTTATTTTTCAGAGGGAGTATTGCAGGAACAGGTGATAATGGGCGGAATTTTCCATGCCCACTGACAGGCGGGAAGGCAGATCGCAATTGTCCACTCAGCCTGCTGACAGAGGGCCAAGTTTCCTGGCATCAGCCTTCGGGGATCCTATTGTAATACATCAGCATATTCTTATAAGGCCACCCCATTAGGCTTTTGCACCCCCCCCGGATCACTCGTCCATGTTGGTGGGAAAGCACGCCACCATGTTTCACAACAGCACAGAGATGGCGTGCACTTCACATGGCAGCCTGCACTTTGGGTGAACTGGAGGTGAGTGCAAAACAATGTTCTACAGATCTCGCCAGGGTGGCCTGTTGCTTTGCAGGTGTCAGGGGCGCCGGGATTAAGTGCTGCCCTGCCTGACTGGTGAGTGGGTGGGGGGGGGGGTGGGGTGCGGGGGATCAGAGGGCAAGTGCAGCCCTGCCTGTGAAGTGACTTTTGAGGGTGTGGGTAAGCATTGTGACAGGACTTCAGGGAGCGTGCCTCCAGATTCCTCTTCCAAGGTTTTTTCGGGGCTTGATTAGAGGCCTTGGGTCATGGGCTGTTTGGCAGATATGCCTGCGAAAGCAAGGAGAGATAACGAATGCATGGCAGTGGCCTGTGAAAGAAGCCACATCACTCAGGCAATGGTTGTCTGATGGATATTGCACTGCTGGATCCTCACTTAGTAGAGCAGCACAGGACTGGTCCAGATCCTCACTGGCCATCTGGATGGCTCTGTTTTCAAAGTTCATAAAGACCTTGATTTTGGGCATTCCAGCACCGGTCTACAACCTCTCTTTCTTGCACTGCATGGATAGAGATGGAGAAATTATAAGCAGGATGCCTGCCAGACCAGATGACAAGTATGCCTGGTCTGTGTGGGTGCTGAGTAGTCCCATCAACTGGATGAGGACAATGACGGTGAGTGTGAGAGAGTGATTGGTGAAGCCCCTTGAACCGGCAGTGAGTGCGGGCCTTGTGAATGTGTGATGGCTTTGTGAGTGTGAATTGAGTGATAAGATGAGTGACTTACCCTGGCGGAACAGGGTAAGTGGAACATCCTCTTGCGGCACTAGGTGACTGTCCGCTTTTACAGGGCATTGGCACTGGCCACTGCTGTCACTGCCTCCCAAGTTGGGTTAGTGCTGTTGCTGCCCACCCTATGGCCAAAGTGGGGGTAGAGGACATCCTGGTGGGCCTCCATGGCATCCAAAAGTTGCGCCCAAGAGACACACAAGATGATTCTGTGCGGCAGCGGTGAGCTGGAAGCACTGAGATGTGTGCTTGCGGCTGGACTTTAAACGTAGCTCCTGGCGTAATGCAGCGGTGGGGCGATGGCTGGCGGGCGAATGAGAGACCCTCCGTAGAAACAGTGTGTTTCCCAGGAGTGCATGAATAAGGAGGTGGGTTTGGGATGATGTGGCATGAAAGCTCACCATCGTGGCCAGCTGGTAAAATGTCGTTTTGCCCGCCCACTAGCGCACTTAGTACAAATTCTGGAAAATTCCACCCATGTGAGGTCCATGGCGATGCTAAACATATTCCATTGTGGAAAGTAAATTTAAAGAGTAAGTGGAAAACTGGAAAAGTGACTATTGGGGTGGTGGAAAAATTGCCCATTGCAGGGGTTCACTTTAATCTGGGTAATGATATAGCAGGATCACAAATGTAGGTGATGCCTATGGTAGCTGAGCAGCCTGTAGAGGGATCTTCAACAGAAGTGTTACAGAGAGAGCATCCAGGATTGTTTCCAGATTGCCTGATAATGAGATCACAGGCTCATAGGTTGAAAAAAGAAAAACAGGTAGGACAGGTAGATCAAAGGTAAGAAGGTGTTGCAGTCCAATTAACTGACACTGTGTTTGATAACATTATTCAAGAAGGAAGACTAAAGGACAATTCAGCTAACTCAAGATAGCGGAGTTACAGAAAAAAGATTGCTATTACAACATTTATATCAGACAACTTACTCAGAAATAGAGGCAAAATGTATTCCAGAATGTTATTAGCTTAAGGGTAATATTTTAATGAGAAAATGGCGGCCATATCATGTTTCAGCAAATGAAAGCTGGAGGGAGGTACATCAGATTGTTATCCCATTAGGGTATAGAAATTCCAATGGGGGGACATTTAGGAATTAGAAAGACACAGGTGAAGATACAGAAACATTTTTATTGGCCTGGATTGCATAGCCAAATTCTTTAGAACATGCCACTCATGTCAGGTGATAGGAGAATCACAAGCAGTGATTAAGCTGGCAACTTTAATTCCAGTTCCAGCATTTGAAGAGCCTTTTACTAGGGCCATGATTGATTGCGTAGGACCCCTCCCTGAGACTAAAAGTGGAAATCAGTATTTACTGACAATAATGGATGCATCCATCAGATTTCCTGAAGCAATACCTTTAAGAAACGTTACAGCAAAGAAGATTGTGAAAAAGTTAACTTTTTTTTTAACAAGGCATGGTTTACCTAAGGAAATACGACCAGATCAGCATTCAAATTTTACATCACAGCTGTTTAAGGAAGCAATGAACAGTTTGGGGATAAAGCAGTTTAAGTCAACAGCTTATCATCCTGAGTCACAAAGCACTTTGTAAAGATGGCATCAAACTGGCATGAGAGTGCAGAGTCAGGGTTATCCACAGGATTGGTATGGATTAATTCCATTCTTGTTATTAGCTCCTAATGCATCAACTGGTTTTAGTCCTTTGGAACTAATCTATGATCATGAGGTAAGGGGACCACTGAAATTGACTTATGAGAAATTGGTGGGTTAAAATTCATAAACTATTCTTCTGGATTATGTATCAAACTTCAGAGAGAGATTATACAGAACATATGAGTTGGCTAGGGAACATTTAAAGGTATCACAGCAAGTGATGAAAGTGAAAGCTGACAGGAAAACTACAGCTCAGAATTTTGTTGCTGGGGAGAAAGTGCTAGTTCTGTTATCAGTACTGGGTAACTCATTAAAGTCAAGGTTCAGTGGCCTTACAGGGTTGAAAAGAAATTGAGGGAAGTAAATTATTTAATAAATACCCCAAATAGAGGAAAGAGCAGAGGGTGTGTCATGTAAACATACCTAAAAAGTACTTTGATAGGGAAGAGGACCAAAAGCAGGTGTTAGTGGTGGTAAATAGAGAGAAAGAGGTAGAAATGCAGGATTCTGAAATTGATTTTCCTCTAATCAAATTGGATAATGAGGGGTTACTTGAAAATTTAAATGAAATATTGAGTTACCTTCCAGACGAATGTCAAAGTGATTTAGAAAAGCTATTGCAGTTACACAAAGCTATTTGTGGAAATAAGTTAGGGAAGACAGATTTAGCTATACAATGCATCTGTAGAAGTTGTATCTTTGGTAAGGCAACATACTTAGATTAAATTTGGCAAAGTTATCACAAGTACAGAAAGAAATTGAATTCATGCTTCAAAATTATGTCATTGAGCATAGTTGCAGATTGGAGTTCGCCTATTGTACTGGTACCGAAACCGGATGGAACACAAAGATTGTGTGGGCTGTCGAAAGGTGAATGTGGTGAAAAAAGTGGATTCATATCCTATACCATGGTTGAAAGATTGTGATAAATTTTGATTGTCCCACTTTCTCAATACAAAGATTCACTTGCTAAAAGGATATTGGCAAGTACCATTATCGGACAGAGCAAAGGAGATATCGGCTTTTGTGATGCCAAATGGACTATAACAGTTTGAAGTCATGCCATTTGGAATGAAGAATGCACCTGTGACATTTCAAAGACTGACGAACAAAGTAATTGGAGATCTAAGCAATTGTGCTGTTTATATTGACAACTTGATAGTTTTCAGTCAGATGTAGGATGAGCTTTTACAGCATCTGAAAGTGTTAGTTACTCGATTACAAGAGGCTAATTTGGCGATGAACTTGACTAAAAGTGAATTTGCAAAAGCGCAAGTTACATATCGATGCCATACCATTGGACATGGTAAGCTGGCTCCAAGAGATGTGAAATTTAAGGCTATTGTGGATTTCCAAGTGCCTCCAACAAAATGAGAAGTTTTGAGATTTCTGGGCATGAGTGGGTTTTATCGGAAATTTGTACAAAATGTTAGCAGTGTGGTTGCTCCACTGACTGAACTATTAAAAAAAGAACAAGAAGTTTCAATTGGCACTGGAGTGCCAGGAGGCATTTGAAAATTTGAAAATTGCATTAAATATGACACCAGTTTTGACAGTACCCAATTACGCCAAGCAATTTAAGTTGGCCATTGATGGAATGATATAGGCATTGGGGCCATACTGTTACAAGATGATGACACTGGAATTGAAAAAAGGGTATTTTTCATGGAAGTGGAATGCACAACAGAGAAGATATTCAATGATCGAAAAGGAGACTTTGGGTTTGGTGTTAGCATTTTGGTCGCAGCATTTTGAAATTTATGTGACAAACAATTCAACAGAAACAATTGTTTATACAGGCCATAATCCTTTGAAGTTTCTGGACAAATTTTGAGACAGGAGTGCAAGGCTAGCCAGATGGAGTTTATTGCTACAACCATTTAATTTACAGATTATACATGTTGCTAGATGAGAAAATCTGATTGCAGATGTTTTATCAAGAGTTTGAAGCTTAAAGGGAAAATTAGACATTTAAAAACCTGGACTCTGAACTGGAATGATTTCTGTTGATGCGAAGGATTTAATGTATATATATTATGTTAATGCATGACCCTGGTAATGTAATAGTGTAAGTACGTAGATAAGTACTGGAGAATAGTATAAGATGAGTTAATAAAAATGAAATCGTCTTTTTAAATTATAGTGGTTCATTCTTCAATATGGAAGGAGATGTCAAGAAAAAAAATAATTCTCAATGTTATTGGAATTTATTGTAAAATAGAATAATAGTGGGATGTGTCTATGTGTGTCTGTGAGATTTAATTAACTTAGAGGCAGCTAGTCTGGGTACTTTGATCTAAGGAGAGAGGTTAGGTTTGAAATGTTAATTAGATAAACATAGGGAAGTTTAGAAACATGGGTGCCAAGCGAACATTTGCATTTTGAAATAAACCAGACTAGATTGTTTTCAAAGGAGGGATGGAATGTGTCACCTAGCCAGGTGAAGTTTAGAAACTGTGTGTTTATGTTATCCAAAGATTATTGGTAAAACTTAGTGCTATGAGAGAGTTTTATTATCAGGGAGATAAAGTCCAAAGATATAGCGAAACAATGGGTATTCGTATTCAAAGGCAAAGATTTGTATAAAGAAGAGGAAACTGTTTTGTAAGAAAAGGCATTTTTAAGATCTTACAAGTGTGTGAAAAGCCTTCAGCATCTATGCCTCAAGCTGCTGTCTTCAAAGGACCGAAGTTAAGAAAATTCACTTGGAAAGCCACTTGTTCAGGGTATCATGTTTCTTTGCCTGGGTCTTTTAAAATCTATGTCTTACTTTTGCCTTAACGAAAGTGTTACTGGGAGTTAGATTGATTAGGGGATTTAGAAGTTATCATAGTAGTAATTTGTAAATCTATGTATGTATTTAAAATAATTTCTCTTTTAAATAAACGTTTAATCTAGTTTTATAAATAACTATAAGACTTAGTGGTCTTATTAATACTGAATTCAAGGCATGCATCTTGAAATTTATACAAATTGAAAATTAATCGTGACAGTGACAGTTGTTTCAAGTTTCCCTCCAGGATTTGACCAGCTCGGCATTTACCACATGCTGTGTCATAACAGTGGCCAATATGTTACGTTCACAACCGATCAGGTCATTCAGGCTGAGGGGACAGTTGGTTTCAGGGCTGTGGCTGGATTTCCCCAGGTGCAGGGGATCATTAATTGTAGTCATGCGGTCAAGACTTCCTCTGAGCAGCCAGGTGCCTTTGTGAATAGGAATTAGTTCCACTCCCTGAATGTTAAAGTTGCCTGTGCCTAATGTAAGTGGATCATGCAGGTGTGCTCGAGGTTTCCGGGAATCTTCCAGGATTCCTGCATCTTTAGACAATCCTAAGATTGTCAGTTCCAAATGCCGCCATGGTTGGATCCTTGGGGGCAGTTAAAACATGGCTGCTGAACCCTGTACATAATCCTCATTCTCAGGCAAAGGACACATTCAACTACTGCCATATGGCCATAAGGACCATCTTCAAGCAGGCCATAGGCATTCTGAAATCAAGGTTTAGATACTTCGATAGTTCTGGAGGAGCCCTGTAATAAAAAACCTTCAAAGGTATCCTGCATCACTGTTGTCTGCTGCGTTTTGCACAACCTGGCGCTCCAAATGGAAGTAGAACTGGAGCCAAAGGAAGACATTGAGCGAGCCATATCCTCCGAGGAAGAGAATGTGCATGAGGTGTCTCAACAGGTGCCAACTAATGAAAATGGAGCCATGGGGCCTAGCTCACTGAACAGTGATATTTATGGCAGGGAAACTTAATTTTCTGATTGGCAGACATGTGAAATATGCAAGCAGTCATCCAAGCAAGAAGGTGGCTTTACTGGCCTTTCATTAAAGACCTCTACCATCTCTCTGTGTCCATCAACAAGTGCTCAGGTAGTGTTCAGCTTTACAAGCAAACATCTATATGTTTGGTTCCAGATGTGGCCACTGTCACTGAAATAAAACAAAATTAAGTACATATAATTATACATAGCATGTCAAGACCACTAACTCTCCTAAAACATTAACAGCTTCTGCATTTAAAAATACAATCACCCAATAAAATCCCAAGTGCTAGTTTATGCATTTATGCACTTAGTTTACATCTACCTCTGTGCCTGGAATTGATGTGGGGGCAGGTTACTGTCCTTCTTGCTCTGGTGCATGAGATGGCAGCAGCTTGCATCCTGAACCCTACTGGGGCCTGGCATATTTGGGGCCACCTGCATCTGTGGAGGAACTGCCTCAGTTATCAGACCAGTATGAAGCATTGGTGCCACCAAAGGGGTGAGGATTTCCCTTCAGAGTTTGAAGTGTGTTCAGAGGACTCCCGATTACCTTCATCCTGCCCTTCCTCAAGGCCTCACAAGTACTCTCGTGGTTTCCTGCAGTGATTCAGCTCCCGGGAACATGGAGGTGTGTGGTTGGTCCAGCTCACATCCATTACTCCATATATTTCATGGGCATTACTGTGCTATGGGAGATCTATATGTACTCCCTGCATCCACTCATTACTATAGTCCATGGAGGTTGTTATGCAGAGGATGTTACATATTCACATGAGATACAGAGAATCCATTCATCCCATGAGTGGCTCTATCATTTGTGCACGGAACTGCACTACCTCTAGAAACTCGAACAGACATCTGACCCTGCTACTAAAGCATCTGCTGCTTTGTTGATGTTACCAGAGGCTTGTCATCTGCAAGAAACTGAGCTTTGCTGGGCCTGTACTCGCTCCTCAGAGGGGAAGTGGCCATAATTGTCACTACCTCTGTTACCACCTCCTGCACATCAGTGCAGTATTCACTGGATTATGGCACTTACTCTACATGCATGAGAAAACCCATAGCTATGAGCGTGCAGGGTGAGCTGGAATGAAGTGATCCTGTGGCTAGAGAGATGGTGTTGCAATGGTTAAGCTTTCTGGTGTAGCTGAAGCCCTCATCTTCTAAAGTACATGGAGGAAAATATTTAAATGAAACAGCTGCTACTAATAACCAAGCCCTGGTGCCTCCCCTTGATCTGGATCTTCCAGTGGTGTTAATAGGCCCACGAAGATACAACAACTCACAGCTGTTTAGGGAATTACAGACAACCATCATTTTACTCACTCCATAGTTTCAATACCTGCCTCATCCTCAGCAACAAGCTACCCAGCTGTGACCCATCTGGTCTCCATGGCCTCTTCCAACAGCATCACTACTTTAATGAATGGCATTCCACCCCCATGCACTCCCTGGCATCATGAATGTACTTCTCCTGCAAACATGGAAATACACAATATTGCTCCTGTCTCATGGCCCATCAGTGCTGACACATTGTATAGCACTGTGTTATGACTGATGCAGTTAGTACAACTGAGTTATTTCAAAATTCCAGAGGGAAATTAGACAACTGTCATAACCTATAATTTTAAAAGTGTTGTTTGAGATGTGACTCTAAATTCAGGAATCAGACCACCGGTTCTCAAGAGGTTTTATGAAACATTTTAAGTTACAACACATTAAACACATATACATGGCTACAAACTACTAAAATTCCCAAACAAATCTCCATTAAGGCAACAGCAACCGATAAACTTAATCAAACACCAGGCAAAGCATTTTCATCGTACAAATCCAAAATGAGGTTCTTTTTACTTTGGTTCCTGTGGAGACAGTTGAAGGCTTTCAGCTGCTTTTGGTCTCATTTCCTCTGCCCTGCACACACCTAACAATGAGAATTTACATTCAATGAGCAGTGCATTACCTGTCTCTTATAACAATAAAACCCCTTTCATAGTACCAATTTTATTAGTAATATGAACATATTGCTTGATATCTGCTAGATAGGTGTCAGTTTTCATCCCACTTCTCAAAAAAAATACAAATGTACTCTCTCTCCCACATATCACACGAAACACCCAGACTAGCTGGCTTTAATCCAATTAAGACACACCCACAGGCTAAACCTCTATTATTTTAAAAGAAAATATTTTCCAATACGATTATATACATTAATAGCTTCATGACATCCCCCCTCATCACAAAATGAACTGCCATAATTCTAAAAGATAGCTTCATAACACTATTACATTACCAGAAGCATTAATTTAATATATACACAAATCCTTGGTATCAACAGAAATTACTCCAGTGTCCAGGTTTTTTTTAAAAAATGCCCCATTTTCCTTGAAGCTTCAAACTTTTGATAACTCATCTGCAAACTGATTTTCTCTTCCAGCAATATGCATAATACAGATTAAATGGTTGTAATAATAAACACCATCAGAAAAGCCTCGCACTTTAGTCTGTATAAACAATCGTTTCTAATTGTTTGCAATTTTCAAAAAGCTGCAATGCTAACACCAAACTCAGTCTTTTATTTTTAAACCAATTATTGAAAATCTTCTGTTGTATGTTCAGCTTCCATGAAAAATACCGTCGGGTTTTTCAACTCCAGTGGCATCTTCTTGTAACATCTAACACTTCTAACATCATTTTGTAACAATACAGCCCCAATGCCTATATCACTTACATCAACAGCCAACTTGAATTGCTTGGCATAATTCGGTACTGCCAAAACTGGTGTAGCTAGTTTTCAAACTATCGAATGACTTCTGACACTCGTGTCCATTGAAACATTTTTTTTTTTAAATAGTTTAGTGGACAACCACTTGGCTAAAATTTGGTATAAATTTCCAGTAAAACCCAGGATTCACTGGCAGTAACATTCTGATATAATTAGTCCAATGATATCTGAAGTCATGAAATAATCCAACCATTTGAAAATATTGTCTTTGTTGTCTTGAGCTATTTCCAAAGCAAAGTTTCCACACACACTAAAATGTCCCATATATTTTCAGAACAGTCTGTGGATTCAGGTTGTCTGATAAAGTCATTGTCATACAGCTGAGCAATAATCTGCAAAACTGACTTCTGCTATTAAATCAATGTTGTTTGACAAATACTAATGTCAATTGACTGAGTTCCTTGGTCTTCTGCTTTCCAAACATTTCTCTCTTCATTTCAAAGGCTCACTATCAACTCCTCAGCAATGTTTTTGCTTTAGCAATTTTCTGCTTAAAATGAGAATACAAGGCTGTGGATTTCATTGTTTTAATACAAACCAGTTCCTTATATTTTCACAAAAAAAATGCTGTTTGTCTTTATAGATTTCATGCTGATGTATATATAAAAAAAATACCAAATTATAAAAGTTCAGCATCCAGGTCCTCCATTTTCAGAAGCACTGGGGTTGAAAAGACAATTCACGAAGAATTTAAACGACACTGGAAAATTCAACCAGTTTGCACTAGAGGGAGGACCTCCAGTATATTTGCATAGTGAAGGACAGTCCTGGGGTTAGAAGTTACCAGAGTGAGAAAGGAAAATTACAGAATTACAGTTTCCAGAGCTAAGAACTATGTTGGACAAATCCTGGGAGAATTCAATGTCTATTTAAAAGGACAGTGTAACGAAGACCTGTGAAATGTTTACTCAGTTATGCTAAAATAAGGGGGTATTTCATTCAATGGCTTAAAGTATAAGCGACCTACAAAGATAATGTTTAGTCATTGATGCTTCAGTCAATGGTGCTTTTAGTCATCTGTTACAGTAATAGTCTTAAAACATGAAATCTTGACAGGTCACCCATTTAGCTATTAACGTTTTTTTAAAAAGAAATTCGAACTTCGTTATCAGCCTCTAGAGATGAAACCTGTTCTATATTACAAAACAATAATTAATATTTTTTAATCACATTGTTTCCAGGGTATTAGTAGGATACATTTGTGTCTCAACTGTAAATAAAACAGTATTTTCCTCATAGCAGTAGTTATTATGCCCAGAACATTCAAGATTGGAGCCGAAGAATGACTATATGCTGATGATTTTGAGGCTCTGAACAGGTAGGTGACACTTTGAACAGAACCTGAAGAAGGTTGAACTTATTGCAACTAGAGTTGGATTCTCCTCTCAGGTCTGACCATTTTAATCCAAAGGTAGTTATGGTTCTCAACATATGACCTCATGTTTCAATGAGCAACATCTTTTGATTTAGTTGGCATCTTACTACTTTTGTCCCAAGCAGAAAAGTACACTTTAGGTTGGGAAGGTATTTTTAACAATTGCTACAAACCCTGGTTTAGGAGTTTAACATTAATGAATACTGTTTGCATGAGATAGTAACACCCATCACCCAAGTGAAAAGGAAAATAAAAGGATCCTTCATTTGAATTAGCTCTATTAGCAATTATTTATTTATATACTTTGTTCATAGGTCAATTTCAGTTGGGTTTCAATACTTCCTAGTTTTTACCCAAATTGAGTTTATACAAGTCATAAGAAATACAGAAGAATAACACGGTTGTTACAGAAGAGAGCAAGTTACAAGTGAAGAGAGGGTATTTATACCTGTAACCATTCTTTTGGTAGTATGAATCAGAACAAGTCTCAGTAGAACTTTTAACCTGTCAATGTAATTTTAATTTTCCTTTGATATCAGCACATAATAAATCACAGTAACTGATAGCAATCTGGTTGATAGCCTGTACTAAATATTGAAAATTTTAGTCATCACACTCTGACACACTAGTACTCGAGTGTTCTGGTCTCCATCTCAGAAGGACATATTGACACCAGAGAAAATGCAAAAAGTATTTACTTGATATCACCAGATCTAAGAGGTTATACTGGGGAAGATTGAACAGGCTGGGGCTCTTTTTAAAAAGAGAAAGTGCTGGAAAAACTCAGGTGGTCTGGCAGCATCTGTGGAGAGAGAAAGACAGTTATCAAGTTAGGTATGACTCTTCTCTGGAACTAGAGTTTTTCCAGCTCTCACACTATTTCAGATCTCCAGCATCCTCAGTATTTTGCTTTTATTATTCTGGGGCTCTTTATACTAGATTAGTGAAGGCTGAAATACAACCTCAGAGGTTAAGTATTTGAAAGGGTTGATTGGGTTGGTGTAGAGATGATGCTTCCACTTGATAGAGGGTTGTGGGGAAGGGGAAGAGACCAAAACTAGGTGTGATAAATATAATATAGTCACTAATAAATCCAATAAAGAATTAAGAAACTTTACGCAGAGTAATTAGAATGTGAAATTTGCTACCATGGGAAGTAGTTGAGGCTTATAATAGATGCATTGAATGGGAAGCTAGATAAACATAAATTAAGCTGATAAAGATTAGAGTAAGGTGGGAGGAGTACAAACACCAACATGGCCTAGTTGGGCCAAATGGCCTGTTTTTGTGCCAAAGATACTATATAATGCAGGACATGGTCCTCATTTGCTCCTTGCCATTGTCACGGACTGCTATAGGGTTAGACTAGATTTACTACATTTTCCTGAATGTCACTTTTAATAAAACATGGTGTATTTCAACAAAAAAAAAAAGTGCAAACATCATTGAAAGTTTTCACATCTTAATGTCATAAGATAGTCCTGTTATCTTAATGCAGAAGGCTGGAAAACATACCAGATGGAGAGAAATAATTCAAACTGTAACTGCTTATCAGAGGGGATACGAGGAAGAGGACATGTTGGGGATAAACTATATAGGGAGCGTGGAGAGAAATTGTATCAATTAAAGTTGGATTATTTAACATAAAAGCTTATATTCTGAAAGAAATTCAAACACCCCAAATGGTCTGCAATAATTAATGCTCACACGGCAACAACCATTAGGGGAGACTACCTGATGTCCATGGACCCTTAATCAATTTTTAAAAAAACTCTTCCAGTGGTACGTTGCCTAATTGTGTAATCCAATTTAATCGAAATCAGAGGTGAAAGTGGAGCACAATACCTTTTCCCCCCAGTAGCAATTGATCTTCAAGCAAACAATTGTCATTAGGAAAGTAGCAACCACAAGATAAATGCAATATTATAGAGGCATTAAATCCTTCTGTAAGCTTGACATTTAATACATAAAATATCATTGGCTAATGTTAATGAAGTACCTCAATCTCTGTACATTACAAATAAAATTAAAAAGACAGTAATAACTAATATCAATACAAATGTGGCTATGTGTAATAAAATAATCTCAAAGATTTGGACAACACTCACCAACCCTCTCTGGAGAATTGAGTCCAGATGGGGCTATGTCCGTAGCTTCACAAATGCTTACATTTAAAATGCTGTACAGCACCAATTATCAAAACAAATAAAATGTTTTGAAATTCAATGCACATGAAGTTCTATGTTTAAACAATTTATTTTACCATTCAATATAATGCAAAGTACAAGAGCGAAAGCTTCTTATACACAGCCACAATTTATACATTACAATTGTGATTAACACATTTTAACAAGAGCAAGATTCTATGATTTTATTTAATACATTTCCAATTTAAGCAGTTTTAAAACTTGGACAGTGATTTGAATACACATCCTCTGAGTCTATTGGAAAGTGTTATGGTGAAGAGTGTGAGCATATCAGTAAAATGGGGCATGGGATGTACCAGTGAGCTAGGACTATTACCCTGTTAATTAAAAAAGGACAGCTTTTATAACATCTAGGGTTGCTTTCATCTACACAATTGCTTGAGATGCCAAGTATGAAGAGAACACAAAGGAACCCAAGCATAAGTCTTGATAAAAATAAATATAAGTCACTAAATAACATTTGCTTCAGAAATCACATGCTAACTCAAAGCCCTCCTTCTGTAAATTTGTGCTTGTTAAGGCAAGGATGTGATAGCACAAACGTAAGTTGGAACACTAATGACAGCCCATTGAGCAGATTCTTTAGAAGTGGGTGTTCATTAACAGATTTGCTATTAAAATATAGAACTAAAATACAAGTGTAACACATTTGTGAAAAACAGCAGTGTTTTAGCTCCAACTGTGAGAACCCAGTTACCAACAGGCTATGATTTATGCTTGACAACAGCTCTTAAAGAAATAATGTTTATAATCACAGGTTGGTACTTTGATATTACCCTCCCATCTTGTTAATCCAGTACTGATAGAAGACAGTATAAATGCTACATTTCTCTTACCTAATGGACCAAGTGATTAATAGGAATCATTCTGCACAGCATTTTATCCAACAATTGGCACAACTATGACCCAAGTGTTTGGCGACACAAATCAAATGAAAAACATTTTCTTGCACTCGAGATTCATTCATAGTATCAATATAAGTACTAGGAATTGAACAAACGGTCTAAGCACACACTAGCTAGGAGCTTTACTAGTTCTCTCTCATGGAGCTGAGCTAGATACAAATCAATATCTCATATTTGAGAAGCATTCATAGCAGAAAGATTGGGAGGTGAAGAGAGGGATGACCTTCATTTTTCTTGAAATGGATGTAAATCCAGATCTCAGACATGAAAAGGCAGTGCGACTTTTTTTTAAAAAACACATCATGAAACCATGAATCCCTGCGTAATCTCCATCCACTGAAGAACCCAAATCCACATAATACAGGAATTTAAGGTTTTATGACTTTAAAAGCTTGCTGCCTCTGGGTCCAGAAAACATGCTTAGAAACTGCATCCTAGAGGCTGCTCAAAAAAGTCGGTGCAGTTTTATAAAAAAACTCAAACATTTAAGCTGACACTCATTCTATCTGCAAAGGGATCAAAGCTGTACAAATACAATGAACCATAAAAAAAATATACAAAGAAGTTTGGCTAACAAAAGCTCTACATACAGCAGCGTTACCATTTGGGTTCACCATGGTATTTGTAGCACATTTATGATTTGTTTGCTGGGATGTACTGTACATAAATACTGGCCACATGACTGGCATAATAAACTTATTTACATTTATACATTGGTCCAGTAAGGATTTCCATTCATTACGGCTTCTTTCCACATATCTCTACTTTTGCTTAATACTGTGTCTCAGTTCTGAAGATATGCAACACTCATACACTTTCCAAACTGATGTAAAATGGAGCAATTTATCATTACTGTTCCCCAATTTGCATCAAGAGGTGGATAGAACATTCCTGGGCGGATCAGAGGAAGCAGTGGTTTTATTATCTGTTTCCACTCAGATAACTCAGCATGTTGCATTATTCAGATTTTACTGGGGGTAAGAGGGGGCACTGAAGAGAAAAGGAAGGTAATCACAATTGACTTAGTGCTACTCTAAAGGAATGACGACAGGAAAGTATCCCTGCACACAATTTTAGAAAGTGCTCAACAGGTTGATTCAAGTCACTCAGAATAATGCACTATATTAATTTTAAAAAGTTTAGAACAATTATTTCACAATCACTGAATATGCGAATAAAATATGGTTTTGTATTTCAGTTGTAATGCAGTAACTCCTTCAATTAATATGAAAGTATAAAAATGTCTGAAATAAGGCAAGCAGAAACTATAGCCTTTCAATGCATGGTATCTGGAGGCAGAAAAGATGAAATATTACACGCAGATCTCCAATGAAATCCTTGTGCCAGTGGTTAAAACTAGATTTCTTCATTATTCCTTCCAACGAATAGAACTATGGCTCCTACTCATTTCTTGATGCAACTTGGCCATGAGAGACCTCCACATGCTGCTGACACAATGATGTAAATGACAACCTGCAACACAAGGTATTTAGTTGGTAATACAAAGCAGAATTATATAGCAGGTTTCTTTCTCCTCCACCCACCCTACCATCTTCACTAAACAATATACTTAGCCGCACACTGGAGAGAAAAGACCAAGCATGAAAGCATGTGCCAACATTACATGTCAAGTAGAAACAAATTGTATACTTGGAAGCCATAGGATTGTGTAACTTCAATACAAATAGTGAGGTTCCACAACACTAATAATTTGTGAAATTCTTGCATTATTTTACTACCGAGTCTGGTGTCTGTCTTTCTGAAATGCACTTTTCCCCTAATGAAAAGTCTCCGATAAAGAACTTGATTAGTTTAAAAAAGCCTTTCTGTTAACCACTGGTTGTTTCTACCATTAGCGATCAGTGTGAATCGGCAGTTCTTTGAAGAGCTAAATATTAGGCCAAGAGCTGACAAGCTTGATGAGCTGAAGGTCCTTTTCTTATCTTTGATTTTTTTCTAATGCTCTTTAGTTTCAGTTGTAGTTTGAAAAATGCAACCAATATGGATTACATCTTGAGGAAAGCCCAACATTTTGAATAGGCCCTTGACTAGCATTTAAGTGGTTTAGCACTAAATTTAAAGAGCTTTCACTATCAGCAAGAACACATTTCAAAACTTCTTTGGAAATTTGATAGTGGTAAATATTAATATTCCTTTGGGCACTTTTCTTGCTTATTTTCATCAACCCACTCCATTTAGCACATCAAGGAAATAAGGCTCTAATTAAAAACGGGAAAATATCACTTTTTGCAAGTCTGCAAACACATGAGGAGTCATATATAAACTAACTTTAGCATTTGCCAAGGAGGGATTGCAGAGGTTTTCACTTGGAGCAAGCAGTCTTTTGACCAGTTGAAGGGTCAGTCACAAGGGGGCCCAAGTTCAAGGTGAGGGGCAGGAGGTTTAGTGGGGGTGTGAGGAAAAACGTTCTTACCCTGAGGGTGGTGATGGTCTGGAATGCGCTGCCTGGGAGGGTGGTGGAGGCGGGTTGCCTCACATCCTTTAAAAAAGTACCTGGATGAGCACTTGGCACGTCATAACATTCAAGGCTATGGGCCAAGTGCTGGTAAATGGGATTAGGTAGGTAGGTCAGATGTTTCTCACATGTCAGTGCAGACTCGATGGGCCTCTTCTGCACTCTGTGATTCAATGTGAGTTAGCTCTTATTTAAATCTCCACCTGCCCTTCACCACCCAAAAATTTTGAATGAGGCTCTTCAGTGGAGATCTGACTTTCCCATATCCAGTAAATATTGGATTGAGCCACAAAATTTGCAATGATTCATATATTACATGACCTCAGGAAATCCAGAATGGCTGAACAGTCAATGCAGCACTTTTGATTAATGGAAACTGACTTGAGTACAGGTTTCTTCCTTGATTAGGGTCATTTGATAATTGTGGAAATCGGGAAATGGTGAACCTATCACTGCTTATCAAAATTAAATTCACTCCATTTTCTCCATCAGTAACTCAATCTCTTTTGCAAGTTAAAGAGGAAGGACACATTAGCAGATTTGTAATGCAGCTGAACAGCCATTTTAAATCTTATTTGCTACACGTCATGTACAGGGCCCCAGATAGGACTTTTGTACAAATGAATTTCTGAGCAGAAAAGCATTGTCCAATATGGGAGAGTTCATTAACATGCTTTTGTAAACCTTAAAGGCATCCACATTACAAAGAACAGAGAAATATACTTACGATCGCTACAATGGCAATAATGATTGTAAGCTTGAGGTTTTTCATACACATCGCTCTGGCCAGGTTTCTACTGGTGGTTTTAAATGTGACTGACTACAAAAACAAATAAAAGCTACACTTGATTTTTGATTCCAAACAAAGCAGAAAAAAATGTAACATGAATGCTTTGAGGGAAGCAGTTGAGATGGGGTGGGGTCAGGGATGTTCTCCATTCACTACCTTCTTTTAGTGCTTGAAAAACCAAAGGCAAGCCAATAAAATGAACATATTGAAAAGTAAATGCTTGTATTTAAGCACATTTCACAATCACTGGATGTCTTAATGCGTTTTAAAGCCAATGAAGTGCTTTATGATGTGCAGTCAACTGTTGTAAAATGTGTTTGAGGAATTGATAATGGAAAGTAGGGAGATGGCAGATGAATTAAACGGGTAGTTTGCTTTGGTCTTCACTATAAAAGACACAAGTAACATAGCTATAAATCAGGAAATGGAAGGGAGGGAGGAACTCTGGGAAATTACAATCACCAGCGAAGTGGTATTAATCAAATTGTTGGGGCTGCAGGCCGACAAATCCCCAGGTCCAGATGGACTTCACCCCAAGGTCTTGAAAGAAGTGGCTAGTGAGATAGTTGATGTATTGGTTTAATTTTCCAAAATCCCCTAGATTTAGGGAAGGTTCCATTAGATTGGAAAATAGAAAATGTAACTCCTTTATTCAAGGAGGGAGGGAGACAGAAAGCAGGACACTACAGACCAGTAGCCTAACATCTATCGTGGGAAAATGACAGAAGTTATAGCAGAGCACTTAGAAAAATTCAAGGCAGACAGGTCAACATGGTTTTGTTGAAGGGAAATCATGTTTAACCAATTTATTGGAGTTCTTTGAAGGTGTCACATGCACTGTAGATAAAGGTGAACCAGTGGATGTACTGTATTTATATTTCCAGAAAGCACTAAAGTGCCACATCAAAGGTTACTGCGGAAGATAAAAGCTCATGGGTTGGGGGTAACATATTGGCATGGATAGAAGATTGGCTAGCTAAAAGGAAGCAGAGCATTGGCATAAATGGGTCTTTTTCTGGTTGGCAGAATGTGACGAGTGGTGTGTCACAGGGATCAGTGCTGGGGCCTCAACATTTTACAAGTTATATCAATGATTTGGATGAAGGAACCAAAGGAATGGTTGCTAAATTTGTTGACAACACAAAGATAGGTAGGAAAGTAAATTGTGAAGTGGATGTAAGGAGGCTACAAAGTGACATAGATGGGTTAAGCGAGTGGGCAAAGATCTGGCAAATGAAATATGTGGGCAAATGTGAAATTGTTCATTTTGGTAGGAAGAAAAAGATTATCTAAATGGTGAGTAATTCCAGAGCTCATATTCAGAGGTATCTGGGTGTCCTAGTGCATGAATCGCAAAAGGTTAGGATGCAGGTACAGCAGTTAATTAAGAGAGCTAATAGAAGATTATCACTTATTTACAGGGGAGTTGATTACAAGAGTGGGGAGTTAAGCTTCAGTTGTACAGGGCATTGGCGAGACCACATCTGAAGTATTAGAAAGCTAGGTAAAGGTGGAGGAATAGCACTATTAATCAAAGAGGGCATTGGTGCAATAGTTAGAGATGACCTTGGTTCAGGAGATTAGGACGTAGAATTGGTTTGGGTGGAGATGAGGAATAGTAGGGGGGAAAGTCATTAGTGGGAGTGGTCTACAGGCCCCCTAACAGTAGCCACAGTGTAGGACAAAGTATTCAAGAGAATATATTGTGTGCTTAAGATAAAGGGACGGCAATGATTATGGGTGATTTTAATCTACACAAACTGGAAAAATCAGATTGGCAGCAGTAGCCTGGATGAGGAGTTCTTAGAATGCTTTTGAGATAGTTTCTTAGAGCAGCATGTTCTGGAACCAATGAGTGAGGTTATATTAGACTTGGTATTGCGTAAAGTGATAGGGTTATTTAATGACCTCAGAGTAAAGACACCGCTAGGTAGCAGCGACCACAATATGATTGAATTTTACATCCAGTTTGAAAAGGGAGAAGAGTGGGTCTAAGACTAGTATCTTAAAATTAAATAAGGGCAACTATGTGGGGATGAAAGCTGAGCTAGATGAAGTGAACTGGGAGACTAGGCTAGAGGATAGATCAATAGAGAAGCAGTGGCAGACATTTAAGCGGATATTTCAGAATTTTCAGAATAAGTACATTCCTACTATAAAGAAAAATTCCAAGCAGAGGACCCACCATCTATGGTTAACTAAAGTAGTTAAGGAAAGCATCAAACTTATGGAAAAAGCATACAATTCTGCAAAGATGAGTGGCAGGACAGATGATTGGACAGTTTATAAAAACAGCACAGAATGGCTAAAAGGTTAATCAGGAGAAAGAAATTAATACGAGAGGAAGCTAGCTAGAAGTGTAAAAATGGATAGCAAGAGTTTCTACAGGTACTAAAAGGAAAAAACTAAAGCGAGTGTTGGTCCTCTAGGGTGAGAGCGGAGTTAATAGTAGATAATAAGGAAATAGTGGAAGAAATGAACAAATATTTTGCTTGTGTTCACTATAAAGGATACAAAAAACATTCCAGTAATATCTGCAAATCAGGTGGTGAATGGGAAAAAGTAACTTGGTGAAATTGAAATCACTAGGGAAATGGTACTGAGCAAATTGATGGAGCTGCAGGCAAGTCTCCGGGTCCAGATGGACTACATCCTAAGGTCTTAAAAGAGGTGGCTAATGAGGTGGTCAATGTGCTGGCATTAATTTTCTAAAATTTGCTAGATTCTGGAAAGTTCCATCAGATTGGAAAGTAGCAAATATAATCCCTATTCAAGGGAGGCAGAAAACAGGAAACTAATGGCCAGTTAGCTAGGCGTCTGTTGTAGGGAAGTTATTAGAATCGCTCTTAAGGAAGTTATAGCTGGGCACTTAGAGCTCAAGGCAATTGGGAAGAGTCAGCATGGCTTTGTGAAAGGAAAATAATGTTCAACCAATTTATTGGAGTTTTTTTCAAGGAGTAACATGCGCAGTGGATAAAGGGGAGCCTGTAGACATTCTGTACTTGGATTTCCAGAAGGCATTTGATAAGGTGCCACAAAGATTATTATGGAAAATAAAAGCATATGGTGTGGGGGTAACATATTAGCATGGTTAGAGGATTAACTGGCTGGCAGAAAGTATGCATAAATGGGTCTTTTTCTAATTGGCAGGATGTGGCGAGTGGAGTCGCACAGGGATCTGTACTGGGGTCTCAACTTTTTACGATTTACATCAATGACTTAGATGAGGGGAGTGAAGACATGGCAGCTAAATTTGCAGATGACACAAAGATAGGTAGGAAAGTATGTTGTGAAGAGGATGTGAGAAGGTTGCACATGAATATAGATAGGTTGAGTGAGTGGGCAAAGATCTGGCAAATAGAGTTTGGTGTGGGAAAATGTGAAGTCATTCACTTTGGTAGGAAGAACAAAAAAGCAGAGTACTACTTAAATGGAAAATGGCTGCATAATTCTGAGGTGCAGAGGGATCTAGGTATACTAGTGCCTTATGAGCAAAGGTTGGACAGACTGGGCTTGTTTCCACTGGAGCTTAGAAAAGTGAGGGGTGATTTGACTGAAGTATACAAGAACCTGAATTGTCTTGACAAGGTAGACATCGAAAGGATGTTTTCTCTTGTGGGTGAGTCCAGAACTAGGGGGCACTGTTTTAAAATTAGGGGTTGCCCTTTTAGGACATATGAGGAGAAATTTCTCTGAGGGTTGAGACAATTTGGAATTCTCTGCCTCAAAGTGGTGGAGGCGGGTCATTGAATATTTTTTAAGGCAGAGGTAGATGGATTCTTGTTAGGCAAGGGAATCAAAGGTTATTGGGATTAGATGGGAATGTGGAAATCGAAACACTAGGAGATCAGCCATGATCTTATTGAATGGCAGAGCAGGCTCGAGGAGCCAAATGGTCTACTCCTGTTCCTATTTCTTATGTCTTGTGTGTACAGTATTGGTCTCCTTATGTAAAGAAAGATGTAGGTGCGTTAGCAGTTCAGATAAGGTTTACTAGACTAATACCAGGAATGGGCAGGTTGTCATACGAGGAAAGGCTGGACAGGTTAGGCTTGTATCCACTGGAATTCAGAAGAATAAGAGGGGATGTAATTGAAACTTTTAAAGATCCTGAGAGGTCTCGATAGGGTGGATGTGGACAGGATGTTTCCTCTTGTGGGATAATCGAGAACTAGGGGTCACTGTTTAAAAAATAAGGGGTCGCTCAGTTAAGACAGGTGAGGAGAAATTTTTTCTCAGAGGGTCGCGTGTCTTTGAAACGCTCTTCCTCAAAAGGCAGTGGAAGCAAAGTCTGAATATTTTTAAGGATAAATAGATTCTTGATTAATAAGGAGGCGAAAGGTTATCGGGGGTAAGCAGGAATATATGAGGTTCAGGTTTCATTCAGGTCAGCCATGATCCTATTGAATGGCGGAGCAGGCTCGAGAGGCCTACTCCTGCTCCAATTTGTATGTTCATAAAGTAGGAAACGGGGCAAAGGGGGCACCAATATCAGAATAACAAGCTCACAAATAACAATGTGATAATAACCAGACAGATAATCTGTTTTTGTGCTGTTAATTGAGGGATTAAATACTGGTCAGGACACGAGGAGTAACTTCAAAATGTGCCATGGGATCTGTTATATCCACTCGAGCAGGCCTCAGTTTAACGTGTCACCCAAGAGACAGCACCTCTGACAGTGCAGTGTTCTCTCAGTACTGCACTAGAGTGTCAGCTCTGATTTTTGTCCTCAAGCCCTGGACTGGGACCTGAATCCAGAATCATGTGATTCAGATGAGCATGCTGCCCACTGAGCCTTGGCTGACACTCAAGGAGAGGGGAAAAATAAAGAAACAACTCAAATAATACAACAGACATACTTGCAGTCTCAAACTGTTTTCTCACTCCACAACTCCCATTTCCAGAACAAGACTGCACTTCAAAATATTTCAAAAAAGGCAATAAGTTCTTAAATGCTCTCTGAACAGGGCAATTAATGCTGGCTTAGCCAGCAATGCCCACATCCCATGAACAAAAAAAAATCTAGTATTTATACAGATAGGATATGCTATTGCTTGAAATCTCAGTACATGATTTGATTTCTGACAAAAACTTCCCAGAGTGTGGGGGAAGATTTGTAGTCAGAATGGAAAACTAATGTGTTTATACCTTCAGTTATTGGCTGCCTCCATGGATTTTTGGGGTGGGGGGTGGAAAAGAGGAGGTGAAGTCACCTTGAGGCAATTCTAGGTACCTTAAGAGGCACAAGTTCATCTCATTCCTTTGACAGCAGCACACAGAATGGAGAGGGGCCATAAAGAGGGATGTCATTATAATTTTCCCTGTTCTACGCAAAATATTATTTTTGGAGGTGATCAGAGAACAAGGAGTAACTTTTACTGAGGAACTGAACATCAACCTATATTGAAAATTCAGAAGAGGCTCCCACCCATTAATGGGCTCCCTGAATATTACACACCCCCCCACCCACCCTCTCAACAATAAATATTGGACGGAATTCACCCAGTTTTAGAATGTTCTTTTCCGAGTCAAATCATCCTGAAATTCAAATGTTTGCTTTGTATTTTTCTGCAAGTTGTAAGAAAGGCACTTGATACTCACAGAATCCACTAAGTTCTCAGTTTTGTCGATCAACAGCTCTAACTTTTCTCCTCTTTGTGCCACCAAATCTATTGATTGGAAAAGTTGCCAGGTCATGTCACAAAGAAGTCAAAGCAACAACATTTCAGGCTATTTATGAAATCAGTTAACAGATTTCAGATTCTACTATTGCCCAGTGCATAGTTTGCAGCAAGATGTTTATGCTAACAGTTTTCAAAACTAATTTAAAAAAAATTGCCTTTAACATAGGAAACATCCCACAGTTCCTAACTTGGTTAGTCAGTGCTGAGGGTGGGGAAGGGGAGGCAGTGGCAGGGGAATTTTGAAGAGTGCAGGACAGGATACAAGGTGAAGTAGCGGAGGGATTTAAAATTTAATATGCTGCTGGAAAGCAGAGCCAGTAAGGGTAGGAGTGTGCCTTAGGTATGGGAGTGATTACGGGCACATTTTGAAAAATTGTACCTTACATTGTGTGGGTTGGGGGGAAGAAGTGGCGCAGTGGCAGGTGGAAATAGGAGCCAGCAAGAGGACTTGGATACAAGAATCGAGAGTCAATAAAAGTATGCACAAGAATTTCAGTGGCAGCAGGGGCAAGTTAAAGGGTGAAGTGGGATGAAATTTGCAGAGGTTCTTGGTGATGTACGAGGTTAGATTTGAAACAGAATTGTGTTAAACAGATCAATGGGGATCAAAAATAAGAGGAAGAGTATAGGCCCTTGCAGGGGTGGCGTTGTGGGATTCATCTCTGGATAAAGTGGATGACGACATTGCAGGAAATATGTTGGTTGAGTTTGGATATGTAGAAGTGGAACAATTCTATCTCAGCCCCACGGTGTTGGGCAACACAGGAGGAGCAAGTGGTGGTCAAATTTATTAAATGCTGTGGACAGGTCAGAGAGATAATATGACAAGGGTAATCTTGGTGCACTAAGCAGGACAGAAACTGGGAAATGATCAAACCGGAGTTTGAGACACAGATGGGGCTGGACCATAACACATTTGAGGGCCTTAGTGATGGAAGATCTTAGTGACATGCTAATTGGACCACAGGGATGCACGAGGGTAGGCCTAAGAAGATTGGGTGAATACTCTGGGTTATAAAAGGGAGATGTTCCTGAAATTAATTGATTCAGCAAGCATAGTTGAATCATCACAAGTTCAATGTGGAAGATCAAGGGAACAGGAGATAAATCTCAGAAGAGATGAGCTGAGAAGGGAGGAGGAATAAATTGAAGAGAAATTGCATAGTGATAGGAGAATTTAGATAGGAAAAGGTAGGTCAGGAGGATTGGAGAGAGGAAGGAAAGGCAGATAGAGTACAGATGGTTTCAATAGCAAAAATATGCACTTGGCTTTGAAAGGGAAAAGCATAGAGGTAGGGGAAAAGAGCATAAGTTAATGTTTCAACATGCAGAAAGGGAGCTATAATATTGTCCTTCCCCTTTAGGATCATCTTGGAGTAAGAGGCACAGTAGCACTTAACAGCCAAGACAAGCCTAACCATGAAGAATTGAGAGAAGATGGGGACCACAGCAGAGAAAATAGCAAGGGTAAGAGATAATTTGTTGGAATGAAGCGAAAGGCATTTTGAGTGAACAGAGTAGTTAACAGTATTAAAGTATTGAGCGAACAATCTGAAAAGGAGTGGCAAATTCATGAGTGAATGAAGGCATTCACTGATGGAGGTTCTCACTGGGATAGATGTTTGGGTTTGTGAAAGGTGAGGGAGGGTCTCTAAACAAAAACCAGAGGAGACAGCCTCCTAGATCAAGAGCAAAGAGGTCACAAGATATGGCAAAATTGAGGGGCTGGTCATGGGCAGGACAGTTTATATGAAAGGGGAGATTAAACAAGGATAGGATGGAAGAGAAGTTGGAAAATATGTTGGATCAATGTTGTATAATAAGAGGAAACTAGGCAGGTATCTACTTGTTGAACTTGGAAAATAAGCAATAACACAAAGATAATTAGTAAGCTCAATTAGCTCCTTTTCCATATTTACTTATTTTTCTTCAAACGAATCATGTTAGGGATGCCCAGAGAAGTCATGTGCCATTTGTGACAGATATGGACGAAAGACTAAAAGTCTTTCAAATGTATTTTAAGAATTACTCTAATAAAATGATGCAATAGTAAAGAAAATGGTTTCAATCTTGCAACTACTGTCATAGATCTCTCAGCCTCACATTAATACTGATTAAGGCTGAGAAGAGATTTGATACAAGTATTCAAAATCATGAGGGGTCTGGACAGAGTAGACAGACTGTTCCCACTCATGAAAGGATTGAGAAAGAGGGCATAGATTTAAAATAATTGGCAAAAGAATTAAAGTGACATGAGGAAAAATGTTTGTCATGCAGTGAGTGGTTAAGGTCTGGAATGCACTACCTGGGTGTGATGGAGGCAGGTTCAATCAAGGCATTCAAAAGGGAATTAGATTGTTATCTGAAAAAGGAAGAACGTGCAGGGTTATGGGAAGGAGAGGGAATAGCACTCTTGAATTGTTGGAGAGCCGGTGCAGACACAATGGGCTGTGTGGCCTCCTTCTGCACTATAACAATTCTGTGATAATACAAATACCACTTCACTTTGCACAAATCACTAATTCCTGTGAATATTAACATCTGTGGCACGCACTACTGCCCAGTTCCTATGAATGTTAAAGGATTAAAAGTACTTAAAAATTAAACTTAAAAGCAAAATACAGATGTTATAAATCCGAAATAACAAAATACTGGAAATAAACACTTGGGTCAGGCTGCATCTGGAGAGAGGGTTAAAATTTCAGGTTGAACAGATGAAATGTCATCAATTTGAAATGTTAATCGTACCTTCCTCTCTGTGGAGATACTGCCTGACCTGCTAAGTGCTCCCAGCATTTTGTATTTTTGTTTATTTAAGTCAAAAACATCAGCGTGAACAGGGAAGTGTTTTTCTTTGAAGATTTTAATCATACAAGATTTCACAGATTCACAATCACTAGAAACATGCAATGGTACAAAAACAATAACAACTGATATACTAATGCAACATTTGACCATCAAATTGTAGACTGGTATTATCAGGTGATCAACTCACCACTTGATAAGTTGTACAGCTCCCTTGGGGCAGGGGTGCTGGTGTATTTCAATGAGCTGTTATCACAAATCTTAGTGGTTAGTTATAAAATAGTCAGGCTGAGAAAACTTGGTGTGCAACAACTCAAACAGAGAAGACTAGTTTTTCAAAAATTGAGTGCCATATACATCTCCATTTTCATACGTACCAATATTTCGGACCATGATTCCTTTTAACTCATCTACTTGTGCTTGAGTCTCTGAGATACGTTCTGAGTTCCTGTTTTCTGACAAGTATTTCTGAAATCATATGTGGCAAGTTCAAAATTCTCTATTTAAAATCCACATGACATCCATATAGTCTTCATTCAAGTTGCTTATTCAGGCACACAATTACAAAGAGGTTGAGTGACTGCTAGCCTAGAATTTGAACTCAGCATCAACATATCGTCCTGTCCCCTTGTTCCTTATACTCAAGAATTATTTATTTTTTTTAAACATAAAAATCCGGAGTAGTTGTATAAATTTGTTCAGTGTACTGGATGCACACTTACATAGTGGATCAGTAACATTCAATAGTGACAAATTTTAAATTCTCATACCTACATTGTTACAATAAGCTTACATAAATGATTTCAATTATTACACTTTAGGGTCAATGAGCAAATTCACAACTTCAGAGTTAGTGTCTTAATTCAAGACCATTTGCTAAAACTAAGCAAGCTTTAAGTACAGAGACTACAAGAGTCAATAATCAGCTATTTTTCAGCTCAATGAACAACTAAATTGTATACCATGTGTTTGGAATCACAAGCATTTTTCTTGTTCTATTAATGCCAACTGTTCCTCACACAACTCTCCCTTATTTATCATCCTACACCTCAAAATTCTCATCTTCATTAGTTTATGGCATCCCATTTATATAGTGTACACAGAACATGACTATACTATTTGACTAAAACATATGATCAACAGACCTTATATAAAGCAGTAATGACATGAGTTACTAGACTTAAAATAGAGGTAACGTATTCAGAACAGATTTCCTCCTGAAGGCACATACTCTTCTGGTCCAGTTATACTATGCCAGGCAATCTCTGGTCCTTTCCTCCACATCTGGGCACGATATTCAACTATGTGGAGCATCAGTCAATCATGGTTTTTTCCCTCACTTGTGCACATATTCTACACAAGGGTTATCAATGGATACCATTCAAGAACCTGGGAACCGAGATCATTGTCTCCCTTCCCAGATGTGGAGGCAATTTTAGATCTTCACCGACTGCCATAGCTGGGATCAGCTAACACAATATGGGCAGAATGGAACTTGGAGCCGTCTAGTAAACATAGCTTAGCACTGTGTTGAGTGGTGACTTTAGCTACCATACCTAGAGGGGTGATTACAAGAATCAGGTCATCAAAATATTCAAAAGCTAATAGTTAAATCTATTCTGTTGAGGGGGCAGGTAGGGAGGTAAAGGGAGTGATTACAATACAAAATAAAAGTCCTGTACCAAGCCGCAAGTATGTTACTCATAACTTTTGGAATAGAGGCAAAAGATACTGTTTGAACTGAGGCATACAAGAAATCAAAACAATTCTCCTTTTGTCAAAGAGTAGTGAAACACAAAGTTGGACAAGACAGGATGAAGGGAAGTCAAAAAACAAATGGGACGATATGACCAGCCTCTCTGCATTTTTTTTTGTTTTAACTGGTACGTGAAGAACAAACTGCCCAGTCTTTCAAATCAAGAAGGAACTTGTTTCTCAGATGGAACACAACTGTCTTTTCACAGTTTCTATGTATCACTTACATATGAAATTGAAAGGTGCCACACACTCACCATTTGTGCAGCCAACACACTGGAAAATTCACTGTTCATTGCATAAGGCAGTGCGGTTTGTGCCCTTGAACCATATGTGGTTTGAAATCTCCTCTTTATTTCATTTAGAAAGGTAAATGCTCGTGATCGTTCAAAATCCTGAAATGTGAAACAGAACAATTTCAACTAATTAAATGAAGTTCTAGCATTTGAGATAAAAATCTAAGTTTCATAGGACCGCATATGTGTAGCATGAAAGACACAAGAACAAGCGTCCACATGAGCTTTCCTCAGCAGGAACTGATACTAGCCTTCCCCTTCTTCTCCCTAACATGACCATTACAAATCAGTCAGAAGACTTGAAATGCCTAGAGACTGAAATCTAGATGATCTGCTATAAAGTGTACTCTTATAACATGTAAAGAAAGCTGTCAATGTAACTTAATTTTAAAAAACTGTTCATTAAAAACAAACTCAATGTGTAAGTCTTCACACCACGTTTAACCACATGCTACCAATTTCCCAAGGTTACCTGTTTAGATTTCATACTTACATCATCTGTGATACACAGGTATATTATCCTCTCTTGACAAATATAATGAAATAAGTAACTGTGGAGAAGAAAAAATTGGATAATATGCAAAAGCTGGTTAGGCGGAACAGTTTATAGTATTAATTTAGCAATGATTCTAGCATGTTCTGAGACTAACCATGTAAGATATGTGGCCAGATTTGTAAATTGATTCACTGGGCACAAGGAACCAGTAGAGCGGTTAAGGGGAGAATCATGAGTTTGTAGAACTCAGTACAGGAGGAAACTGCCGATACTGAATTTGAATAAATGAAGTTGATTCCAGATGGAGGTGGCCAATGAGGGCATGCATTAGAAAAACTGATCAGATAATGTAAGGTACAGGTGGTGGTAACAATAAAGCAGATAATTTTCTAAATATGGAAGACTTGGTGACAGACCAGATGTAAGCTGGGAAGGAACGCGGTACAATGTTGTGACATTGAAAGGGATTAGAAAACACTACACCTATAATGAAAAGCTCTAGTAAAAGCCACAAATGCACAAAATACAGGCAGGCTTGCTCAAATTTATGCAGATTCCCACCTCTGTTACATATTAGCAATTGGTTATTATAACAATTGAGTTTTACCATACACTTTCAAGCTATAGAACATTTAAGATGCTTTAAAACAAAGTTATAAAGTTTAAGTAGGATTTAGTGGTGCATACCATGCATTATCCCTTCTCCTTTGGGTCTGAGCTCAAACTCAGTTCTGGTTGCCTGGATGAAAGTCTCTCCTACCATATTCCTATATAATGAGCCCAAATTCATTTGACAAGTTCAGGAGGAACATGGCATTCTTACTGAAAGGCCACAGGTAAGCCGATATGGAAAATGTTATCTTGGTACAACAGGGGTGTTTTCCTAATGCTAAAATACTACGAAGCAGAGTCGAGACAACTTTACTTTGCATCCAACAGCTGTCATAACCTCAGACTGTGACAGGTGCCTAGAAGTATTAAATTCCTCACATTAGTAAGCAATGTGCATTTTTTCATAGTAGCAAATCATTCCACTACTTCAAAATATTCTCCAAAGAGTGTGAAGATGTGAAAACAAGATCAATCTTAGTAAACATAAAAATGAGAAAAAATAATCCTAGTCTAGGGTCACACTGAGGTTAGCTTACAGGAAAATAAATTTCTGTAGAACTAAGTGTTCACATAGAAGAAAAAGTCTAACAAATATAGAAAGAATAATTCACTATCTGAACAGTCTTTCCATATATAATCATATTGCTGAACCTAGTACTTACACAATTACAGACCCAAGATTTTGGCACTTACTTTCCATGGGAATAGGTCAATTTATTATTTTCTGATGGAATCTTTGATAGTATCTGTTCAGTCACTTCCAAAAAATTCCCTCCACACCAGGCATTCTTTGCAAGTATGGTAGTGCCTCTTGCAACTACTGCAAACAAGATAGCCATGGCTCCTCCAAAAGGTGCTACAAAACAAAATTACTTTGCAGTTAATATGCAGCCACTGGACTTCAGAATAAATACTCTCATTGTACGATCAGAGTTCTACATTCACATCTCAATGAATGAGGCTTGATTTAAACTTGCCTCTCAATGTCTATCGAGGAGGCGAGTAAATAATTGAACAGTCAGACTTAAAACATTGCACATGCAGCAAAAACAAACTGGAATACAAAATGCACACTATTGAACAATAATACTTCCAGACCAAACAGGAATATCTCAACAAACTTGATGCACATCAACATACACAAACATAGAAAAAAATCGCAAACCACCTCAGACAAAACTTTAAACAAAAAAATGGATGCCAAATAAGCGATATAAGGAGGGATTGTCAAAATTTTAATCAAGGGTATGTTTTAAGGAGGTTCTTAAGGGGGGAAAAGAGGGAAGTGGAGAGGCTGGGGAGCGTAGGGCAGAAGTCTAGAGTTAGATAGCTAAAGGCATAGCTGAAATGACAAGTAAAGGGAGGAGAGTACAAATGAGGTTTAAAAACAAGAGATAGAAAGTTTGAGAAAGAGAGAATTGTAGAGTCAGAAGGTTGTTAGAGATCAGAACAGCAAAACATTGAAGGGTTCTGTTGAAGGGTCATGAGGACTCGAAACGTCAACTCTTTTCTCCACCGATGCTGCCAGACCTGCTGAGTTTTTCCAGGTAATTCTGTTATTGTAAAGCACTGAAGGGCTTTAAATACATTTTACTTTGACCAAGACTCCTTTACTGACAGTATCAATTTTAAAGAGCTTGTTCTAAGTAATGTTGGTCTAGAAATGGATTAAATTAAAGTTTGCCTTAATTATTCTAAAATATAATTAATTTCAACATATACACTCAACATTTGCCCAAAAGAAAGGTACCTATCCGTCACAGCATTATGTTCTATGTTGCCCTAATACCAAATTGTAAGTGCTAAAGTATAAATTCAAGGTAAAAATAAGTTATAGAAAATAGGGACAACAATACAAATCTAATCTTCTCTCACCCTTCCCCAGCGAAGTCATTAGGTTTACGTAGCATATTTCCACTAAAACCAAAGTCACTGTAATTATACAAAATACTCCCAACTACAGTGACAGACCTATAACAATCAGTAATTCACTTTCGTCTTATTCAGTTCTAAAGGCTCTTCGCAACACACCGCAAGTTTCAAAGTCGAGTTTGAAGATCTTTCAACTGACTGCGCTTTCGAGTGCCAGCTTCTTTGATAAACAACCATCCGCATTTCGCAATATGCAGTTAGCTTGTCCGTTAGTTTGGTGGTAGGTTTTACAACAAATGAAATAAATGATGTAATTTGGGAACGATCAGCAGCTGAGTGGAATCTCCACTCAATTACTTAATGACACCAGCTGCACCTGAGTCTGCATGCTAAAGAAACATTCCCCAAATTGGAAGCTCGACTGCAACATTAGATATTTTCACTGTGAAAGTAGACAGAAAGGAAAAACTTACACCTACTATTCCACTTGGCTGAAGTCCTACTGACAACACCAGTTAGCCGGGACTATCTCCCATCCAACCTGGGCTACCTACCTCCCTGAGCCTCCTCCTGTCCGAGGCCTTGTTGTCCTCAAACAGCTCCTTCTCCACACACTTCCGGTCAGCTGAACACTGCTCATCACGCAAGCGCATACCGGCATGGCCCGTCTTTACACACTGCGCTTGCGCAGAATAATCCTGGAATTATGGGAAATGTAGTTTGGGCCGGGAACCGGTGGTGGACATTGACCGGAGCCGCCTTAGACAGAGAAAGTGGCCCAAAAGAAACTTTTGTTTCAAGAATGCGGAAAGTTTATTTTCCAATGCAGCTGTCCCATGATTATTTGGAGAGGTTCTTCGAGACAACGCAGGCGCATTGGGCCCAAAGGAGACTACAACTCCCAGCATCCCGTGCAGAGTGACGTACAATCAGTGCGCCGCCGACTGCGGTTCAGCTCGAGCCTGAGAGCAACAGCGTGAGCATGGCAACGGCCGAGGGGGCAAAGAAACCTGTACTGGAAGTGGTGAGTATAAGGTATTGATTCAGTGGCAGAATCCGGTGCTCTTGTTGGATCGACCTTATTGAAGTTTTTGAGGTGATAGAGTAGACAATGATAATGCAGTAAAGATAATTTATCTGGATTTTCAAAAGGCCTTCGATAAGGTGCTCCATAATCAACCAATGAATAAGGTCAGAGAATGTGGAGTCAGGTGACAAGGAGCAGAATGGATTACCAGCTGCCTTCAAGGCATACACCCTAAGGCACAGCAGAATCTAGAGGAATATTTACTGCTCAAATCGAAGCTCAAAGAATAACACTAGTCACCAGGAATAAGTGGCGGGTAGAGAAGGCGAATGGAATCCAACGCTATGCAGTTGTCCATGACAAAGCAGTGGCTCCTTCTTTCTCTGAGCAATACTCTTCTCAAAGAGGATGCAACCATCCCAGACTGTTGGAAGGAGCATGACTAGAACTTTCTCAATTGGGAGTTCACAGTATCTGACAAATTCATCAAAACAATCCCTCAACAGCTAGAGAGATTAAATTTGGGTATACTGCCAATATTTGCTAAAATACAAAAGGCTTCATCAAATAATGAATAACAAGGTGTGTGATCTGGACAACATTTCTGCAGAGATTTATAAAGATGGTGGTCACAAGCACTCACTGAAACTCTGATATCTTTTTACAAAAATCTGGGAAGAAGTACTACCTTCAGAATTTCACAATGTCATCTTTGTTTCTCTTTTCAAGAAGGGTGATGAATCAATTTGTGGGAACTGTATCCCTTCTGTCCACTGTGGGGATGATTCTCACATGAATCTACCTGATCCATCTTCTATCTGTCAGTGAAGGCATACTTCCAGATACCCAATGTGGTTTCCAGCCATCCAGGGAACCACAGTATGATGTTTGTCACTCAACAAATCCAAAAAAAGTGTCGGGAACAAAGGAAAGAGCACTACTTGGCCTTAATTCATCTGTCAAAGGCCTTTGATTCCTTCAATAATGAAGTCATTTGGAAAGTCCTCCAGAGCAAAATTTGTTACTATCCTGTGTCTCCTGAATGATGGTATGACAGCAACTGTGCTTTGTAACAGATTAGAGACTGAGACCTTTCGTATCTTGATGGGCGTCAAGCAAGGCTGTGTTAACGCGCCAACTCTCTTCACTATCTGCACAACCTGGTCATGGAGCTAATTCGTGACCAACTTCCGCAAGGGGTCATGATTGAGTTTTGACTCGATGGGAAGCTTTTATATCTCAACAGGCTGAGAGCTAATGCTAAGGTGACCCTCCAGCTTATCCATGGTTTACAATATGCTGACAACTGTGCAGTGGTGGTCTACACTGCAAGTGACCTTTAGACCACCCTCAACCTCTTCAACTCTGCATACGAAAAGGTTGGGTCTCTCACTCAACATCAGCAAAACCAAAATCCTCAACCAGCCCTCCCCCATACAAGCACCTACATCTTTAAATATTGTTATTGATGGGGAGACTTTAGATGTCATTGTATGCTTCCTATATCTTGACAGCTTCCATTCTCAAAAGGTCCTCATCGAAGAGGAGATCCAGCACAGAATCAGCTGTACCAGTGCAGCCTTCCAAAAATTATGCAACCAGGTCTTCGACAATAGAGATCTCCATAAGAGCAGAAAGGCCTTGGTTTACAATGCTATTGTTGTCACCACCCTTCTACATGGCAGTGAGACTTGGGTTATCTACCAAAGGCAACTCTGGGCACTGGAGAATTTCAACCAGGAGTGCCTCTGCAGGATACTCAAATTCAAGCGGGTAGACAGGCGAACAAACTCCAGCATCCTCACTGAAGCCAATTCCTCCAGCAATCATGATCGTGTGAAATTGGTTCTGCTGGTCTGGATATTGCATCTACATGCCAAATAATCGGTTTCTGAAACACATTCTCTTTTCACAATTAAGGATGGCACCTAATCACAAGGAGGAAAGAGAAAATGTTTTATGAACACTTTAAAGGCCTCATTGACAAATTGACATTGGTATGTGGAGGAACTTGATGCTAACTTTGTGGTGGTACCTCATCCAACAAACTGCAATACAGTCAGAAACTGATCACATAAACTGTGCTGCAGAGAAGTGATGAAAGCATACTGAGGGAGAGCAGAACCCCATCTTGAGAATCCCTTTCCCTCTGGGCAACTCTTGCCTCCTCTGCCCAAAGACCTGTGGCTCCAGGATTGGCTCTGCTGAGTCACCTGAGGACATACAAATTATGAAGCCTGACAGATGTCATCCTCATTTTGAGGGACTGATAACGATGAATTTATCTGGATTTTTAAAAAGCCTTCGATAACATGTCCCTTAATAGATTCATTTAATGAATAATGTCAGAGAATGTGGAGTGGCGGACAAGTGGCAGATTGGATTGCTAGCTGATTTCAAGACAGAAAGTAGAGAATGGGAAAAAAGGGTAATTATTCAGAGTGGCAGATGCTGGGAAGTGGTGTTCCCCAAGGATTGGTGCTGGGACCACTGCTGTTCACAATTTACATTACCAATTTAGACTTTGGAATCAAAAACATAATTTCTAAATTTACAGAAGACACCAAGTTGGGGGGGATGGGGTATAGTCAATACGGAGGAGGACTGCAACAGATTACAGAAATCTATTAATAATTTGCAGACTTGGCAAATAAGGTTCAACACAGATAAATATAAGGTAGAAGATTTTGGTAGAAAGAGTAGAGATATCACTTATTACTTGGAAGATGCAAGTCTAGGTGGGATAGGGGGAAAAGAGGGATCTTGAAGTACACTAAAACTTGTACCATGGGTTAGCAAGGCCACAAAAAAGCAAACCAAGCACTAAACTTTTTTTAACCAGAGGGATAGAAAGAATTGAAAAGTAGGGAAGTTCTGCTATACCTGTATTGAACCTTAGAGTACTGTGTGCAGTTCTGGTTGCCATGAAATGAAAGGATGTAGTGAAACTTGGGTGCAGAGAAGATATTTAAGGCTGATACTAGAAATGGGTGGGTATACATATCTGGACAGGATTAACAGGCTGGGTCTCCTTTCTCTTGGGGGGGGGGGGGTGGGGAAGAAGGCTGAAGGGATGACTTTAAATAAACCTTAAAGGAATCAATATTTGGATTTCTTTTGTCAGTAATTTTTTGTAATTTCATGCTTGTGGGGAGTGACCTTTGGTTGACTGGCGATTGTAACATTTGGTTTACAGAATGTGCACTAGTGTACAGAAAGGGTTGATACTTTAAATTCTGCCTCAGAACATGGGGCAAAACCCTTTTTGGAGGTAATAACAGGGCAGATTGGTGAACAGCAGTTAGTGAACAGTGAGTCGGGAGCAGATGGAGAGGAGAGTTGGCTCCATGCAGCTGAATTGCTGCCATTAGCTCTGTACTGCTGAGGGGCTGGTTCTCAAGAAGTGCTGGAAGGTGTTGCTAGCTCCATGCTGCTAAGAGTTGGGGCTCAGGCAAGCCCAGAAGCGGTTGTTGGCAGCAGGGTGGCTGAGCAAATGGGTCTCTGGGTCTCTGCCAGTGTTTAGACACTGGAGTGTAGCCTGGCCAACACAGGGGATGTAGACTCGGTAGTAGGTCAGCTTAGCTGGAAAAGAGACCAAGAAGGCTGGACCTGGGAGCAGATTTGAGAGACTTCTGGAAGTGTGCCTTTTGGGTGAGGATTGTATCTGTGGAACTCTGGCAGAGTAGAGCTGCTGTCAGTTGGGGATTAGACTTGCTCTTGGAAGAAGAAGAGCTGAAATCCTTCATGAGGAAGACAGAGTCTTTAAGGTATTTTTGTAACTCAGAGTGATGATTGTCATCTGGGTGGGTTGCTGAGAAATTTGTGCTGTGTTCAACCACAATTTGCTTGTTAATTCATGTTTACCTCTTGATAATTCTGTGTCGGAATATAAGATAGAGTATTTGTGGAAAAGTGGAGTGCAGTGTGCCTTTAAGAGAATGTAGTTAACTGACCACGTGACTGTATTGACCAATCGCTATACAGCGTGGGCTACTTGGGTGACAGGAAGTCTAGAGCTGGAGGTGATTGAAGAAGCATACATTGTGTTAGTGTTCTGTTCTTAGTTCCAATAAACCACCAATGTTTGGTCAGTTAATCAGTTTCTTTGCCTATGTTGTTTTAAGCACCAACCAATGTGTTAATCTCAAGAGCGCAGCTAGCATTTGCTGGACAAAGCAAACCTGATAACCTAAATCATAAAAGTATTGATTGTTTGCTTTGTGAATTTTTGTATAATAACATTTCTTCTGTTTACTTATGTAGTATAAGGTTGTTTGGGCAGACCAAGGGCTAATGTGGGACTGGAGAACAGTGCTGCCCACATAGTGATGTAGAGAGCCACATGATGTTATGCTGTATGTCGTAGAGTCTGGAAGGAGCTGATATGGAGACAGTACCCATGCATAGCAGTACCTAGGATATGTATATAGTTACGGCTTATGTTTAACCATACAAGCCTCCAGACCTCTTAGTGAGACACCAAACAACCTTACAACAGTTTAAAACCATGGAATCTTGTGGCTTTTTTCTCTTAGTAAGTAACTGGGATTTCAGATTTTGTCTGCACTAATAAAAAAAATTTACTGGTCCCTAACTGGATTATAACAAGTTTGGAGGCCTTGGCCAAGATTGTACCAAACTACGGGGGTTGCAGCAACATGGAGAGAATGTTTCCTCTTGTGCGGAAGAGCATAACAAGAAGCCATCAACATAAGAAAGTCACTAAGAAATCCAATAGGGAATTCAGAAGAAACTTCTTTACCCAAAGAATAATGAGAATGTGCAACTTGCTACCATATGACATGGCTGAAGTAGATAGCATAGATATATTTAAGGGGTAGCTGGACAAATATATGAGGGAGAAAGGAATAGTGGGTTTCGAAGCAAGATTTAGATGGGAAAAGATAGGAAGAGGTTTGAGTGCAGCATAAATTCTGGCATGACTTGTTTCTGTGCAGTATATTCTATGTCATCCTATAATGTAGAATCTGTACGCTGTATGGACTGTATGTAGAGTAATAGGTTCAATGTAAGAGGATTACATAGAATCTACAGCACAGAGACAGTCACTCAACCCTACTGCTCTCTGCTGGGGTTTACACTCCACACCAACCTCCCCCTGCCTCTCCAATGATCCCTTCCACTCTATTCCCGTCTCCTTCATGTATATATCAAGCTTCCCCTTAAATGCGTCAGCACTATTTGTTTGAACCATTCCATATGACAGTTAGTTCCATATTCTTACCACTCTCTGTAATAAAAAATAACCGTGAGTTGTTATTTTATCTGCTGCTGGCTATCTTGTATTTATTCCCTGCTTGTTGTGGACTAACCAGTAAGTTTCTCTATATCCATCCTTTTGAACCCTTTCATGATTTTAAAGACACCTTTCACGTAGAAAAGAGTCCTAACCTGCTCACTCTTTCCTAGTAATCTTTTTTTGCGCATTTGTTGGTAAAATAGCAAGATAAAATTATTGTTTGAGCATCATTTCTTGAATGGTTTGCTTCCTTGGTTACTGAATGGTGATAGATGTTTGATATGTAAACATACGCACATGAAGTGTATCTTTCTTTACATTGTGAGAGCATCAAGCCGTTTCCACTAAAATTACAGTATATGGCTACTATGTTTAGCAAACCTGTGACTAGTCAACAATTTCTTTCGGACAACACTGCTGGCTTTGCTCATATACCCTAATTAATTTATTCCAAAGAATACGAGGCCTCATCGTTTCTCCTGCGAAAATTAAACACCTCACACCATTCTGTTAAATTTCATTTGCCATTTATCTGGTCTTGCTACAAGCCTGTATTTCCTTCCTCTCTTAATGTAGTCCTCCACCTTATTAACTATGCTCCCCAATTTGATATCTGTGCAAATTTTAACACCATAGGCTGGATTTTCATTTCCTAATGGAGGTGTGAATTGGGTCGTGAAATGTTGAACTTAGTCTTTTTTTTGCTGGGAAAACAATTTTCCTATGCCTTCCCGACCTCTCTCAATTTTTGTGTGGCTTTTTAGCAGGTCAGGAAGGCCTTCAGTGCAAAACGCACATGCACCTCTTCCTCAGAGTCCCCACTGTGAGGACCACAGGAAAATTGTATTTCCTCTCGCATATTATTTTCCTGTGCTGGTGTTAGTTTTGGAATCCCTAAGAAAATGCAATACCTTGGAGAGTTCATGACCACTGGGGAAAGCCTGCTGAGGAGTGGGGAACATTCTCAAATGGCACTATTAGATGCTGCATTGTAATGTAGATGTGGTTTTAATGTAGTGATTCATCATAGTGTTATCCCTGTAAAGACCTATAACTTTTAAAAATAAATTTGGATTTCCAATTAATAGCTGAACAGATGACTGGACAAGATTTTATGTTTTCAGACATTTACTGTAACAAACAGACTAAAAGCACTGTCGACTAACACTATTTTTGTAGATAACTTGTATAAAAGCACAGAACAGAACTTTTAACAATCGAAAAAAAAAACACTATCAGCTATACATTGCTTTATGTGGACATTCAATTCTCCCAGAATCAGTCCAAAATGATCCTTAGCTCCTGAAGGTTTACTTCCAACCTTTTCTTTTTCCAGCCTGGAATCCTTTAACTCCAGAACTGTCTTTCACAGTGTGAGTTTTTGTGGAGACAGTCCCCTCTAGCTAAAGTTAGGCAAGTCTTCCAACCTCATTTTAATTCCACACAAATTTGAACTTTCCAATCTGAACGCGAGCTCCCACCTGTATTCCTGTGCGGCGAACCATAGAGGCTTTTGGCCTCTAGCTGCTCTCTCTCTCTGGGATCCTGATGTATCAACCTGTCTGTGATATTCATTGATGTTTAAGGAAAACCTGTAACCTGATCTGACAATGGCTTCTCTGTACCCTTTCCATCACCATGGCAACATTAATCACATGGGCCTTGTATCCAGATAGAGATGCTGATTAGTTATCCTTGAGAGCCCAACTTTCTTTCATCTCGGAAATGAATGGTCAGTTCAAAGCACAACTGTTTACAGCCTGACATTCTCAACATTTTGCTGGACCTTGGACGCTCATAGTCTCCCCGCTGTTGGCATACAGGCTGCTGCCATTGTCTTCAAGCGTTAACACTGTGCACCTTCTTCTTGGTAAAATAATCTGAGCTCATTTTAATCTCTAACAATCAAACCACCCAGGCTTGCTCTCAGGCAAACTTCAGAACAGGCCATATGACCCCATTTTACCCTAAATTAAAGACATAGTCCAAAACCATCATCATCATCTGATAAACTTCATAATTGTAACATAATCATCCACAGAGATGTTCATGGCCTCTGATAATTCAGGAGTTCTGAGCATCCATGTTTTTATAGTATGGGGTGCAGCTTTTCAAATCTAAAACTAAACAGAAGGCCAGACAGAGGTGGGCAGTGATGAGGATTTGAATTCTCTAAACAAACTGTTCTCAAGCTGTTGGCTCCACTCCCCTTTGTAGCTACTGACTGAGAATTAACCAGACCCTCCCCAACCTTAATGTTGTATTTGACCCCAAGATGAGCATCTGACCACATATTTACTCCATCCCAAAGAACACCTACTTCCATTTTCAGAGCACTGCCTGACTCCACCCCGAGTCAACTCAGCTGTTATAGAGATCCTACTCATTCCTTTATTACCTCTAGATTAGACTATTTCAACACACTCCTGGTCGGTCTCCAATCCTCTGCCCTACATAAAAGAGCTGCATGTATCTTAAATGGTACCAAATCATACTCGTCCATCATCCCTGTGCTTGTTGACCTATATTGACTTCTACCCAGCAACATCTCAAATTCAGAATTTTCATCCTTGTTTTCAAATTCCTCCATGACCTAACCACTTCCTATCTCTCTTTAACCTCTTCTAGTTCTACAGCACTTTGAGGATCTCTGCATTTCTCTAATTCTGTCCCATAACTGCCACTGACAGCTGTGTGTTCAGCTACCTAGACCCTAAGCTCCAGAATTCTTTCCCTAAACAATTTAGGCTCTATCTTCTCCTTTAAGAAGCTTCTGAAAACCTATTACTTGGACTAAGTTTGGTCATTATCCTAATATTTTCTTATGCGGCTTGGTGACACATATTGTTTGTTAAAACTCCTTTGAGCATCTTGTTACATTAAAGGCACTATATAGTTACAAGTTGTTGCTACAATCGTTCTCCTACATGACATTTTCAAGCATTGGCTTGGAACTGTATTATTTGAGTAACATTGAAATCTCTGTTGTGTTGACTTGTCTTCAGGCAGTGTATCAATGGCAGAGCAAGTATATGTTTTGTGGTTATTGTCAGATGCAGTATGTTGGGCATAAAGCAAGGCAGAGAAGAGTATTCAAATGTGGGTACCCCATTATCACATATGGCTTGTTACTAGTAAGTTGATATTGTGCTGTTTTAATATAAGTTGGTTACAACTTCTATCATCTAGTGAGTTGTGATCCTGACGTAGGTAAAACTGTACACTTTCATCTAATAGTGATGTAGGATAGATTGGTGAGATATGCATTGTGTATTTGAATAGGTTACCTACTGGTTGGGTACCCTGTGCTCTATTATAAAGTAGTGGGGGAGCTTTAAGACAAACTCTGAGAAATTGGCTATCGTCAAGCCTGGGATATCGAAGTCCACAGGGATCTGGAAATATTTGGTGTAACAAGACTTTAATAAATCAAGATTTCGGGTCCTGGCCCTGTCGTGTTGTACTGGTAGTTGCATGGGGTAGCCCACTGCGTTGTTCTCCAGTTATTCTGTTGTACTTTAACTCTAGCTCCAGGATATCTCTGGTTTTGTTTATGTGCTAGGTTTGTCTCTCTCAAATTTGAGAGGTCTGTGGAGTGGAGCCCAAAGGCATACTGTTGTCTGAATGTGTGAAACTTCCGGCAACTCCTGCAGCCAAGGACCGGGAGATGATGGCGCAGTGGTGATGCCACTGGACTAGTAACCCAACAGCTCAGGCTAATGCTGTGGGAACACAGGTTCAAATCTTACCACGGCAGCTAGTGGAATTTAGTCTCAGTAATGGTGACCAAGAAACTATCATCAATTGTTTTAAAAACCCATTTGATTCACTAATGGGAAGGAAATTTGCTGTCCTTACCCAGTCTGGTCTGGGTATATTGACCCCTGACCCACACCAATGTGGTTGACTGAAATGGTCTCTAGCAAGCTATTCAGTTCGAGAGCAACCAGGGATGGGCAACAAATGCTGGCCTTGCCAACAATGCCCACATCCCATGAAAGAATAAATAAAAAAAGATCTTCTGGTAAAAGAAACATCAGTGAGGGAATGCTATTGCCAAATGCAAAATATGAAGTAACACTGATTCCTGTTCTTGTGCCAGATGCACTGTCTGCATTTAGGAAAATGAGAAAGCAGCAGGCTGGTGTTGGAGAGGAACTTCAATGTTTAACATAAACTGGGATCATGCCTGGGTTCCATCTAACAATGGTCCCACTAAAGTTTCATGCAACAACACTCCACTCTGTAATCTTAGCATATAATTTGATAAAATGTGTCAGATTGAGCTTGACAGTGAGTGAAGGCAGCATGAAGCTGGTGACATTTTTACTTCTGCTTGAGGACAATACACAAATCACATTATGGCCACATTTTAAACTCTTCCAACTTGCCACTGTCTACAAATAAAACTATTATGTAAAAATCACTCATTTCTATCACAATTGCTTGTTAAATTTTAGCAAGGGCCCTCGTCATGAATATTGCCTTGCTTGAGCCTCAGAAATGCTGTAATATGGAATGATGAGAAAATGGTTTGTGCATGGTGATCTCTTTTACTCATAGTACTGTAGATAGTGGCTAGAGAGCAAAAAGACCACAGGATCTGTTTTAAAAAGCCCTTTCACTTGTTCATTGCTCACTGGGATGACCTTCTTCCTTCCTTTTGCACAGCAAGTTAGGAAAAACAGTGGTTCTAAATCCCACAGTGTTCAATATTGCACAATCTGGTAGGCCCAGAAGTGGATGGATCAGCAAATTTGCAAAGAGTCACAAGCAGAGCAACTATGGGACAGTTAGAGACTGTACTGGGAGGATGGTAGGATTGTTATTGGAAGAATGAAATTAAATGGCCAAAGGGCCTTCTTTATCTTATGATATATTGCACAATGTCATTGAACGCTTGCAGATTGTGTCAATAGTAATATGATTAACTTTTTATTTTGCTGTCTGAGACCTCCGAATCATTCCTGTTATGCAGCAAAACTTTGTCTTGCCTGTGTTCTGGTAAGATTTGTCAACAACAACAACATTTCGATATATATAGAACACCTCTTAACATTTGGAAACCTTCCAAAATTTGGCACGAGAAGTGGGAAGTGAAGTAGTCGTCGAGCATGAGCTAGGGAGATAACCGAAGTTGTGTTTCAACAGGTAGATTTTAAATTACTTTTGAAGATGAGATAGAGAAGCAAGAGGAAAGGATTAGATAAATTTACCCAGAGAACTTAGTGAGGGGTTGTTACCAGGAAATGATGATGAGGGAATTGGCATTGGTGGCTTAAGAAAACGAGTGGCCGATATTGCTGTCAAAGTTGTGGATGATGCATAAATTGAAGTAGAGGGATGCCGTGAGCTCATTTTCTTTGGCTGATATCACAAAATAGAAGATATAAAATGCAGCAGGAGTTTAATGTCACTGTGTAGAAGGAAGGAGTTGAAAGGGCAGGTGTTGAGTCAGCTGCACTGCACAGGAAGATGTCATGGGCTGGGGTGATTGAAGAGTGGACCTGGAATTTGTAGATGGAACAAGCTCTTGGGAATGCTGAAAGGGGAAGGGAGGGGAAGATGATCCATAGAATGTGGAGGCTGCTGGTGTGGAAGGTAAGGATACAGGGAGCTTTATTGTGGTTCTGAAATGAAGGGGAAGGGGTGAGGGCTGAAGTGTGGGAAATGGGGGCCCTGCCAACCACAATGGAGCAGAATCCTGTGTTGAGGAGAAAGGAAAACTTATTCAAAGCACTGCTGTGGGCAGATACAACAGAGACGGAGAAACTGGGAGAATGTAATAGAGTCATTATACGAAACAGGGTGGGCGAGGAAGTATAATCAAGATATTTATGGGAGTCATTGTGCTTCTTATGATACTGGTTGACAGCCTATTGCCAGAAATGGAGATAGAGAAGTTAAGAGCGAAGAGTTGGGGGACAAGGGCAGCAGATAGATGGGAACACCATCTGGATGTTTCCCTCCCAAGTCACTCACCATTCTGACTTGGAAATATATCGCTGTTCCTTCATTGTCCCTGGGTCAAGATCCTGGAACTCCCTTCCTAACAGCACTGTTGGTGTACCTACACCACATGGACTGCAGCAGTTCAAGAAGGCAGCTCACTAAGACCTTCTTAAGGGCAACTAGAGATGGGAAATAAATGTTGGCCTAGCTAGCGAAGCCCACACCCTGTGAATGAATTTTAAAAAAGGTGGTCATATGAAAGCGAGGGAGGGTTGGAATTTGAAAACAGAGTTAATGCAATGTTCCAGTTTAGGTTGAGAACAGGAAGTGGCACTGATACAATCACAAATGTACCAGAAAGAGGGGAGGTGGCAGGACTGGAGCAAAAAATATTCCACATAATCCATGAAAAGACAGGCATAGCTAAGAAACATACAGGTTCTCATAGCAACACCTTTTATTTGGAGTAAGTGAGTGGCATCATAGGAGCAAGAGTAGGTCAAATAGCCCTTCGAGCCTGATCTGTCATTGAACGATATCTGCCACCTAACTCCATATTCTTGCCTTTGCCCTTTTCTCTTAATACCTTTTTGAGTATCAAAAATCTACCAGTCTCTGACTTATAATTAACAGAATTGCCATTTACAGAAGGGAGTTCCAAATTTTTACCACCCTTTTGAAGAAGTGTTTTCTAATTTCAATCTTGAAGGCCCTGGCTCTAATTTTTATACTATGCATCCTAGATTGCCTAAACAACAGAAATAGTTTCTCTCTACCAACCTTCCTTTTCTCTGTAATATCTTGAAAACTTGGATCAAATCACCCTTATCTTCTAAATTCCAGTGAATACAATTCTAGTTTGTGTAACCCTGCATTTATACAATGTATCACTTCACAGCTGCTACCATATGGCCTATACACAACTCCCACTAAAGTCTTAAATCCTTTTCTATTTCTCAATTCTACCTATAAATTCTTCAACACCTGCAAAGCAGTTGTTAATGTTAGAACAAGCCCAGCCAGGCAGAGGAGGGTGGTCAAGGCTGGGGGCTTGCTGGGCCTCAGTTCAAGGAAGAAGAGCAGGATCTGCAGGCTATCCTGATGGGGCATGGAGATGTGGAGAGACTGGATGAAAAAGAGAAGGTTGGGGCCAGGAAAATGCCAACTGTTAAAATGGTGGAGTGTGTTGGAAGATTCGTGGATGTAGGTCAGAAGGTATTGAGCAAAGGTAGAAAAAAATAGAATCAACATAGGAAGAAGAGATCTATGGGGCGAGAACAGGCTGAAACACTGGCTTATTAGGGCATGGGATTACACAGGATATCCGGAATTCCTATTTGGATTTTGGGAAAGAGGTAGAAGTGGGCTCTGCAGGTTTAGTTGGAGGCCGTAGTGGTGGGGAATGGGGGAAGTTCTCCAGAGGAGATGAGATTAGTAACGGTCTGGGAAACATTGGCTTGATGCTTGGTGGTGGGTCATGGTCCAGGTGAAGTTGGGAGGCGATGTCCGAAAGTTGGCATTCGGCTTCTGTAAGGTAGAGGTCTGTTTGCCACACAACAACAGTGCCACCCTTGTCTGCAGGTTTAATGACAATGTTAGGGTTGGACCCTGAGAGAGAGAGAGTTCAGAGCTAAGTAGGCTAGAGTGAGTGAGGGGAGTAGAGAAATTGAGGTGACCAATGTCACACTGGCATTTCCAATGAAAAGATCTCAAAACGGTAAGAGGCCAGAGGGTGCGGTCCAGGTGGAGTGAGAACTCTGAAGATGATGTAAGAATCCGCTGTTCAGAGGAAGACTCCTTGCCAAATAAGTGGGTGTGTAAGCAGAGGTGAAGGCAACATGCAGAGCTCAAAATTCATTTTTAGGGAGGTATAGGAATAAAGCCAAGGCTTTTACTGAGGAATGATTGCTCAGAGTTAGAGGGGATGGGAAAAACAAGGCATGTGAGATTGGAAGGAGTGATGAGGTCAGTGGATGGTGAAAGGCAAGAAGGATCCAGAGGTGCCTTGGCATTGAAAGAGTTGTTGAAGCTTATGCTTCTTGGACACCTGAAAGAAAGATGAAAACATATGTCTTGTTAAAGCAGTGGATGAAGTGAAATTTGAAATCGAACTGTGGACCAGGATAACTCTGGGCTAGTGAGTCATGCTGCTGAAGAGAGAGCTTGAGAGTGTGCATGAGGCAGCGCATGCTGTTAAGAGTGGGTCCTGGGAGGTGGTGAGAGCAGAGATTTGAGGAATGCTGAATTTCATTGCGTTTTCTGTAATCATGGGTGGATCTGAAATATGAAGAATGGAATTTCACTTGGAATCCATGTGGAATAAATCAGTGCTGAAGCCAGTTACTGAGAAAGGAGATGTGGCTGTGAAAGAAAGTTTTAGTAGATACTTGATCAAACATGAGAAAGGAAACAGAAAACAATGAAGGTGAACAAGGTAAAAGAAACAAATGGAAATCCTCACAGAGGAGAGAAGAGCCAAACTTCTTTAAGGCACATTCCTAGAAGACAATTTGGTACGTATTGCATCTTGAGAATTACTCTAATAGGTGTTTGTTATAAACATTTGATGCGATTTTTCCACGTTGCAACAGTGCCATCAAGAGCCTTTTGGTGGTATTTCAGTGTTTCTAAAAGCTCTCCATATTGCTTCTGGAAAGAACTTTTGCCCTGATTTTAGCCTGGGGCAGGAGTGTGGCATGCACAGCTGGGCCAGGAAGAAAGCATGCAAGAATATGCCGGAGTGAGGCCTGCATTATTTTAACACCTGAGCTGACTTTTAATTTCTGACATTAGATTCCTGCCTGTAGTTAGTTGAAATAATGAAATGGCCACAGGGCAGAAGCTTGGAGGCCACTGCAGGGAACTACGATGTCTCTTATCACCAATGATAACATATCTCGGGATGCTCATGCCTGGGCCATATGGGCTATGGGCGCCACCATTTCTCTCTTTGCTGGGGAACTAAATACTGGGGATTTCCCTGGCTCCAAGGATGTGTTACAGTCTGTTCTCCTGCAGATAAATTGAGTTCTGAGTTTGTCTGCTATTGGCCAGTTTGTAGGGTATGACTACGAGCTTCCACTTTTCCTCTGGGAATTTCTAGCACCTCCAGTGAAGCCCTTTCACTTGGTCTTCCTACTTTTTCTCTAACCAGAATACAGTGCTTAAAATGATGCACTTTTTTCTGATGTAGTTAATGCTTTCTTGATTTTCCTGAAGATTGTGCAGCAACTGCAATAAAAAAGACTGCAAAGAAAAGCAAAAGATCCCTACCAAACAATTCTAGCAATCTAAATTGTAGCAGATTTGTGCCGCTTTAAGTAATTTCCAACCTGGTCATTCTTTGCCTTGCACTGTGAAGTGTGATCAGAGGTGTCAGTGCTGAGTCACTCCAAATTGTTGTCAGGGCCGTAAATAGATCACAGGACCCAGATTTGAATATGATCATGAGCCTCCTGAATGTTTGTTTAACCAACTTCCTGTTTGTTGTGTCACATTCCCTTTAATACCATGTTTCTTAATTGTATTAACAAGTCATTGTTCATTGAAATTTTTTATTAATGCAGTTCCATAATTCCTCATTGCTTATTGCCGAAGAAGGAGTTAGAAATGTTTCATAATCTGTGCACTTGGGGATATATGTTGTTTTGTGGCCAGGTGTTATGTAGCTGTTTTGCTAGGAGAGAGTTCTGAGGACTTTTTCTTAGTTGAGGTCCTGAGAGATTTGTTGTAATCAAAAAAGTGAGAAATAATTATTATAAGGACAGGGAATCTTTTTGTGTTTTTGCAGTAGTTGGGGGTAAGGAATCAACACTGCCTTGTATTCATGGTCAATTTGCTATATCACTGATAGTCTCCATTTCTTCAGGTACAGGCAGAAGGTTGTGATGACTCCAGCGTTACATTTGTGTTGCATGATGAGGACCACACTCTTGGGAATGCCCTACGATACATGATTATGAAGAAGTAGGTAGTTTATCTTTGTGTAATAAAGTAGTTGAAAATATATGGAGTGTTGGAAAGGTTAGGTCAAGAAGTGTTCCTTCTACCAATAGCACTTCGCAACCCTGGTCCATGTTTGAAAATCAAAACTCCATGCAGGACGACACTAGTATACTTTATTCTTAACTCCAATTGGAGTGTGAGAGTGTTATTATTTAATTTTAACTATTTTCTCTTTGTATGATTGTGATGTATTCTGATGAGAAAAATTGAGAAATAATCTGATTAGATTTTCTGGTCATGTGGGATCAGGTAATTACATGATTCCAGAAAGTTGAAAGACCCGATAGGGTTCTGTCCCAGTGTTTTTTCTCAATGGACACCGGCCCTATTATTTATATGGAGAATAAACCACAGTCAAAAAAATAATAAAGACCATAGCAAATGTGTGTACGATTTATTCACCCCTTATTCACACGATCGGCACTACTTATCCTGAAAATAGCAACAGTTGATCTTTACTTTGGTTCCACTGCAAAATTAAATTGAAACCACTCCAACTCCTTTCTTCATTACCTTTCACAGGCTTTAGTAAATAACTTCTATTCCATTTGTATTTGCACAGCTGGCTTCTTGAAGGAACTTTTGTCCCAACTTTGTGTGTGGCATGAGACTAAAGATGCAAGGTCATCACCTGAAATATTAACTCTGTTTCGCTCTTCGCAGCTTGGGTCTGACCTGCTGAGAATTTCCAGCATTTTCTGTTTTTATTTCAGATTTCCAGCATCCATTTAGATTTTGTATGGCTTTTTAAAATTCATTTAAGGGATGTAAGCATCGCTGGCAAGACCAGCATTTGTTGCCCATCCCTAACTGGCCTTGAGAAGGTGGTTATTGGTCAATGTGTTTCACACACATTTTTTTGCATTATATTTTAATATGCTGATTAATCTTTTAAAATAAACAGAATGACAACATTCCTTTGTGTACTATCTGAACATGTTTATGTGAAGCCAATGAATGATATGCTACCAAAGGAAAACAAGTTCCATCTGGAACTAAGGAAAGGCTAATCAGTCTATCTTCTTTTACCATTTGTATTGATCCTGCCTTAAACCAGGGCTCAACAATTTCCAATCTGGTCATTTTCTCAAGTTGTTGGGATGATCCCTAATGTGCATAGTTATATCAATTCTGCAAGGAGCTGGGCTGTCAAAGCCCCCACATAACATTCAGTACTTAGTACAAGAGTAAAACATTGTTTTGAGGCATAAGTTACTGCAAATCTTGGAATAAGTGTCAACTGTTTATCTTCATATAATGGGAATTGAGCTTATTTATATTTATAATTTTATTATAGAATTAATGCTATCATTATAATAATGACAATACTAATTCATCACAAATGTAGAAGGAACCAGTACAAAGACATATCGAATACTAAAGAGAGCTAAAATGACTTTCTGATTTTTCTTATTTCTAGCTACCTGCTATATTTTCTTTTACTTCCTCATTTTGTTTTGCCATCTGTAGAACATTATCTACGGATAATTTTGAACTTGGTGTTATAAGGAGCAAAGGAGAACAACGTGAATCATGGGCCTTGCATAGGTAGCTACAGGAGAAAAATGAAGCTAGGCCCCTGGTCTGTGCAGTGAGAATGAACTGGTGGAAAAGGAGAGAGAGTTTGTAATTGGTTGGGAAGTAGAAGACAGAGTATGGATAAAAGGGTTTGTTCTTGGATAGGAGGTGATAAATGGTGTCCTCCAGGGATCTGTACTGGATGCTCATCTTTTCACTAGATACATGAATGACCTGAATATATAGCTCTCTATTCATTCATCCAAGTTTGCAGGTAACACTAAGCAAGGGAATGCACAAAGATAACTGGATGGGAGGAAACATCCTAATATCTTATTTGTCATAAATTAGGAACTGTGGAAGAGCAAGGGGATTTAGGAGTCCATGTACACAAATCAGTAAAAATAATTGCAAAGATACAAAAAGTAATCATAAGGGTTAATCAAATGTTGAACTTTCCCTCAAAATGATTGCACTTCAAAAGTAAAGAAGTGATGCCTTAGATGCACAGAGCCTTGGTCAGACCTCATCCGGAGTACTGTGGTCAGTTTTGGGCATTGAACCTAAGGAAAGATGTCTTGGCCTTGGAAAGGGTACAGTGCTGATTGGCCAGAATAATGCAAAGGCTTAAAGGGTTTAGTTATAAGGGTGGGTTACATTAACATCCCTTAAGTAGGAGGTTGAGGGGTGATCTGATCATGGTATTTAAAATGATTAGGAATTCAGTAGGGCTAGGTACAGAAACTGTCAATTGGAGAGAAGACTGAGAAGATTTGGGGTGGATTGCAAATGATATTTGCCTGTAAACATCCTGTAGTAATTACAATGTATCAGTTACTGTACAGAAAGTCCTCACTTGAAGTTGTGGTTGCTTTCCTGAAAATTGCAACTTGAAGTGAAATAACTTTAAGTGAATCATAGGTTCCCATAGGAATCAATGTTAAAGCCAGAATTAGGTTCCTTTGGACATTTCTCACCCCGAGAAAGATACTGTGCATTCCTAGCTGAAATAGCTTGAAAAATAAAATTCATTACTAAATATAAAATAAATATCGTATACAAATTCAATTCTTTTAAAAAAATTATAGTACTGTACTCACCTTAGCATACAGTACTTTTGATTGACCAGGCTCCATCTTGTGGCAGAAGTTGGTTGGTGCAATTAGAAGATACCTGCACTTGCCACTATATGGAGCTTAGGACTAATGTGAGAGCAGGAGCCAGAAGCAGGAGTTAGGAGCTACTGAAGACCCAGAGGACTCAGGTAAGAACAGAGGCCGGGAGGCAAAGGGGGAAGTTGGTGGAGGGGGGGGGGGAGGGGTGTTGGTGTTGGAGGCAATTAAGACTGGGGGAGGGGAGAGGCAAGACTGGGAGTTGACAAGCCTGGGAAGAGGCAGATAAGGCTAGGAAAGGCAAGGCCAGGAGTTGGCAAGGGGAAAGAGGCAAGGCAACATTAAGTGAGTTGATGTTAAGGAAGGACTTACCGTATTCCTAATATATTTCCTTTCCTTGACCATTCTGTATCTGACAGAGATAGGTTGAAAACTACATGGACACGAGTGAACAATGTTTGTAGGAATAACTCAAGCCAAAAAGCAATTCACAGAGTTATAAGGAAAACCCAAATTGAAGGAGAAGTGGTTGTTACTCATTGTTGCAGCTCATATCCTTCTCTTGTTCCACTTTGGTCACTGTAGGCTCTCTAGAAAATGGTTCCACTGTATTTCCTTTTATGGATTGCAGAAATTTCATGTGTTATGTTACAAGACAAAGATTACTTAAACCAATGTCAATAAATTATCTTTTGGAAATGAATGGTCTTTGAAAACTGCAGAGTAGTTTTATAGTCTGGGTGCAAATAGTAGTTTTATCTTTACTATCCATTTTTTGATACAAATTTCTTTTTCTCAGCCCAGAGGTAGAATTTTGCGGCTACAGCATCACTCATCCCTCAGAAAGCAAAATTAACTTCAGAATTCAAACAAGAGGTAATTTCTGTATTTGTTTCTATGAATCTCTCTAAGTGATTAAGGAGATTTTCACAGTTGCTTATTCTTTTGTTTTATGTCATATATTTGTCTTATTTCCTTGCTGTGATTGATTTTGGTGAGATTGTTGTGCATATATGTGACACTGGTGGCCTAGGTAGCAAGTATATGCTTCTGTTCTATGATAAACATATGGAGGGAAAGAAATTGCCATTCAGCACTTAAGATTAGTGAATTTGAGAAATTCAGTCAACTAATTAATCTATCACATATTTTGCTGGAGAGCCTGCAATGCCAATGCCTAAGATGCCCACAGCATGCTGACTGTCATGACTGGATTTCTAACAAATGTATGTATTAATTTCTACTGATCTTAAATATTTCAGTTTTCTATAACCTCTAATTTTCTACCTTATTTTCATCTCCCCTAAAGGCTCATGCTTGGAGTGTGTTTGAACATGAACTGGCAGCACTATTGTATCCTACCTATTAGCCTTTATTCATTGTGAACTTGGATACCAGACTCATCCTGAAGGGCAAGAACAATCTAAGATTCCTTTTCCTCACAGCTAACCAGCCCCTCAAACCCCCTCACCCTTACTCCCAAGCGTGGGGAGTTCACTGATTCCTACATCTCTGAGATTGAGGTTATCAGTGCACTTGCCTGTGCTCCTGTTCTTCACTGTGTCTTCCAGCCTCACCAGCCCATATTCCCTGTCACTTCGCAGTTTCTCTCCCAACAACCCTATCTCCTCTCCCCATTTCCTCCATGAAATTCATCTTTTGACCATTTGACTCTGTCTCTTGCTAACTGATATTAATAGCTTCCTTTCCTTAGGCGTTATCCCCTTAACATTGTAACATTGTTTTTGTTGCTCCCTTTAATCCATCCGTTCTCTTCATGCAGCTTTCTTTTTCTAACTATGCTTTTCTCTCTTAAGGTTCTCAAAAGCATTGGCCTCCTAGCTGCATTCTGTCTCTTAAAGCTTATTTTTTGAACCCTTCCAGTCCACTGTAACATTACTGGCCATCGTAACATCTTCTGTGACTGTGGCACTTAATTCCCTCCTCGATCTCTTTGTAGTATTTAAATAAGTTGTACAAATCTTACTTTTCCATCATGACTTTACCATCGACAAGCTCTAATGGACCGGCACTTGTCTCGACTCTACAGTTTAAGAATTCAGTGAATGCAACCCCAGCAATGGGTTCTAAACCTCCCATTGTAGAGTCATCTCAAAAGTTTTCCAGGGTTTCATACTTGCTGCTTCCTCTTTCCATTGATATGTTATCTCTCACCAATAGATATGTGGTCAGTTTTTATTTGCATGCTTATGGCACCAAGTCTACCTCACCTATATCAGGCTTCATTTCATGACCATTTGGTACTGTCAGAGTACATGTTTGATAGCAACTGTTGGATGAGCTACAGCTGCCTCCAATTTAACATCAGAAGGTCAAAGTCATTATTTTCAACTTTGGCATAAACTCTGCTCCCTTTCTACTGATTCTTTCTCCCTTCCCAGACACTTGTTCAAGCTGAATCATTTGATGGAAAACCTTTATAAGTGTTTGACCTTGATCTGAGATTCAAATCTGACATCCCTTCCTTCATTGACTTCTTACTTCCAACATGTCTATCTCAGCCCCTTTATTTTGTAACTTCCAGGCTTGATTATTCCAATGACCTGCTTTCTGGTTTCCCATATTCCAACTTGTACAAAATGTTACCTCTCATATCATGCCCTACACTAAGTCCATTTGTCCATCCTTGCTGACAAATGCCAGTTCACTATTTGCCTGTCCTCATTTTCAAGTGCCTATTTAAAACCTATCCTTTTCAACCAGGCTTTCAATCAGCCCTTGTCTTTCACATCTGTGATTTCTCTGTTTCCATTTGTAAAGCACCTTAGGCTGTTTGTTATTTTAAAGAGGCCATAAAAATGACAGTTACTTTTATTTGACCATGGAGGTTGTTGCAGCTGATTATTTTATTTAATTCTAATCCTCACCTAACATCTGCACATTCACTTACATAGAGCACACAGCACTTTTCTCTCTCTTAATCCAAGGATGCTGAAGTCAATTGGTCACAGGATCAATCCTCCATCCTGGCTGATTTTTGGCTAACTTCATTGTTGGTTTGACGCGGTACCACATCTCTGAATGCATCTGTGCCTAGCTGTTTTTGTATTAAAATGTACATTTTTTAAAAATTCATTCACGAGATGTGGGCTTCGCTGGCTGGGCCAGCATTTATTGCCCATCCATAATTGCCCTTGAGAAGGTGGTGAGTTGCCTTCTTGAACCGCTGCAGTCCATGTGGTGTAAGTACACCCACAGTGCTGTTAAGAAGGGAGTTCCAGGATTTTGACCCAGCAACAGTGAAGGGATGGCGATATATTCCCAAGTCAGGATGGTGAGCGCCTTGGAGGAGAACTTCCAGGTGCTGGTGTTCCATTTATCTGCTGCCCTTGTCCTTCTAGATGGTATTGGTCATGGGTTTGGAAGGTGCTGTCGACAGAGCCCTTGTGAATTCCTGCAGTGCATCTTGTAGAAGTACACACTGCTGCTACTGTGCATTGGTGGTGGAGGGAGTGAATGTTTGTGGATGTGGTGCCAATCAAGAGGGCTGCTTTGCCCTGGACGGTGTCAAGCATCTTGAGTGTTGTGGGAGCTGCACTCATCCAGGCAAGTGAAGAGTATTCCATCACACTCCTGACTTGTGCCTTGTAGATGGTGGACAGGCTTTGGGGAGTCAGGAAGTGGGTTATTTGTCGCATGATTCCTAGCCTCTATCACTGTATCTGGCTCACAAAATTGAAGCATACTGCAAACAAAGATCTTAGGGCTGCAAAACAGTTTCTTTCCCAATCTCAGAGATAAAGCAGGCCTAAATTAATTATTCCTTACTGTTTGTTTTTTAGTGTAGATATTGGAGAAGTCAAATGAGTTAGAAGATTGCATTTGTGAGGATGATGTGCGTTACACCACACCAGGATGCTGAATAGCTTTTGCAAAAGCAATTGAATTTTACATTAAACAGGATTGCTTGGAACTTGTTTTTTTTTAATTTCTACCTGCGTTGCTGAAAGCGCATTGGGCTGGGAAGCAATTATTTTGTTTTATTAGCAAACTGTTACATTTGCCAATATATTCTCGTAGAATGGGCCAAATGCACTGTATGCTTGCATTGCATTCACTGAACTCAAATTACTCCTGAGCTTTTCGCCTGTGATTATTTATTTTCCATTTCGTGAAGATATTCTGTACTTTTCATGGGAGGAAGACGGATGATTTGGAAAGGATTCAAGGTTATCAATTAAATGGTTTTCTTTCCCTGAGCCAGTAGAAATCTTTGGGATTTTGTCCAGTCAAAGTCACCCTGTGGGATTAGGAAATGAAATACAGCATCCTGAACTCTGTGTCTAGATCTATTCTGAGGGAACACGAACCATTTTGGGTAAATCTATGACTAGAGATTTGAGAAAATAATTCTGCACCCCCTTCTGGATTTTGAGTTTTTCCAGGAACAAATGGCTGTAAAGTGCACAGTGACATGAGCTGTTGTGCTCTGTGGGCTGAAGCCTGTGATCCTGATGGCACACAGGTCAATCAAAAAATCTAATGAATACTTGCTTCTGATTTTCACTCCTATTGCCTTGTGCTACCTACCTTGTTGGTATCTGAGCAAGTACCCTGGCCCTTCAACTAGGTTTATTGTTTCTGAGTGAAAACACTGTATTCTAGACTATTACAGTATAAGAAAACACTTTTTTTGCTAATGGTATGCATCTAATCAAGCAGTTTCTTTCGTGGAAAAGTACAACAATAAGCACTGCCTCTCACAGCACAAGTGTCCCTGGAATGCTGCTTATGCCCATAAAACTGTAGCTATATGTTCATATATTGTAATTGTGGAAAAGTCTGCAAGAATGTTGATGTATGTGAACAGAATGGAAAGGTTGTAAAACATAGAAACATTTGAATTGCTAAGAGCCTGTAGGAAATGGTGAATTAGAGTTACATATTGTAAATGTGAAAAAGAAATGCTGCAGTGGACTTGATGGAGTTAATTACTATTTATTGTGAATTATTTTCCAGGAGGAATTCCTTCTGTCGAACCTTTTCGCAGAGGTCTCAATGAACTAATGATTGTCTGTCAACATGTGCTGAATACATTTGAAGTGAGTCTGAAATTCACTAAACTGTTTCCGAGATTTCCTGGTAGAGGGCTGCAACAGTGAATATGAGATTCTGCAAATTATCCAAAATCATTTGATGGTGCCTGAGGCTTTACAGTTACTGGTTGTTAGCATTGTCTTGCAGCGGCTATATGTATCAGACTGAAGTTTTCCTCTATAAATAGACTGAGCTAGTATTAGTAATGGTGACATTGAAATTACTGGAAAAATCCACCTGGTTCACTACTGTCCTTAAGGGAAGGAGATCTACTGTCTTTACCCCATCTGGTCTATATGTGACTCCAGAATCGCAGCAATGAGGTTGACTCTTAATGCCTTCTGAAATTGCCTAATAAGCTAACTGGTTATATCAATCTGCTACAAAAAGGTCTAATAAGAATAAAACGGGGCGGACAACCGGGTATCAACGTAGGAATCGGAGATGACGAAGGTACACCCAGCCTAGATGACCCTGCAAAGTCCTGCTCATTAACACCTGGGGATTTGTGCCAATATTGGGAAACAGACCAGGTATACAGTAGTCTGACACTGTCATACTCAAAGAATCATATCTTCTGGCAAAGCCCTAGAGCCTTCCATCACTATTCTTGTCCCACCAGAGCTGAAGGCACAGTGGTGTAAAGTCAGAAGGGAGTGACCCTGGAAGTCCTAAACATTGATCCTGGCTCTCATGACGTTTCATGGTATTGGGTCAAATGAAGGCAAGGAAATCTACTCCTATTACCAATCCCCGTTCTCTCTCAGTTGATGAATCTGTACTCCTATGTTGAACATATGGAAGAAACACTAAGGGTAGTAAGGGCATAGACTACACTGATTGAAGGATTTTGATGTCCATCACCAAGCTGGCTGATTGCTGAAGTGCGTATCTACTATACTGGGCTTGTGACAGGTGATGAGAAAACCAGCATGAGGGAAAAACCTGCTTTACCTCATCCTCACCAAACTACCAGTCGCAGATGCACTAATCCATGAGAGTATTGTGACTACCTCACAGCCTTTGTGGAGATGAAGTCTCTTCTTCACACTGAGGCCACCTTCCATCATGGTGTGTGGCATTACCACTGTGGTAAATGGGATAGATTTAGAACCGATCTTGCAGCTCAAAACTGAGCATCCATGAGGCACTGTGGGCAAAACTGTATTTCACCACAATCTGTAACCTCATGAACTGGCATATCCCTCAGTCTACCATTACCAATAAACAAGAGAACTAGAACAAAAACAGAATTACCTGGAAAAACTCAGCAGGTCTGGCAGCATCGGCGGAGAAGAAAAAAGTTGATGTTTTGAGACCTCATGACCCTTCCACAGAACTGAGTGAATATAAGGAGAGGGGTGAAATATAAGCTGGTTTAAGCTGGTGGGGGGGCGGGGTGGTGGGGGGGGGGGGGGGGGGGGGGGGGGGGTGTGTGTGTGTGTGGCGCGGGTGGTGTGGTTGTAGGGACAAGCAAGCAGTGATAGGAGCAGATAATCAAAAGATGTCACAGACAAGAGAACAAAAGAACACAGAGGTGTTGAAGGTGGTGATATTATCTAAACGAATGTGCTAATTAAGAATGGATGGTAGGGCACTCCAGGCACAGCTCTAGTTGGGGTGGGGTGGAAAGACTAGCAGGGCATAAAAGATTTAAAAATAATGGAAATAAGTGGGAAAAGAAAAATCTATATAAATTATTGGAAAAACAAAAGGAAGGGGGAAGAACCAGAAAGGGGGTGGGGATGGAGGGGGGAGTTCAAAATCTAAAGTTGTTGAATTCAATATTCAGTCTGGAAGGCTGTTAAGTGCCTAGTCAGAAGATGAGGTGCTGTTCCTCCAGTTTGTGTTGGGCTTCACTGGAACAGTGCAGCAAGCCAAGGACAGACATGTGGGCAAGAGAGCAGGATGGAGTGTTAAAATGGCAAGCGACAGGGACGTTTGGGTTATTCTTGCGGACAGACCGCAGGTGTTCTGCAAAGCGGTCACCCAGTTTACGTTTGGTCTCTCCAATGTAGAGGAGACCGCATTGGGAGCAACGAATGCAATAGACTAAGTTGGGGGAAATGCAAGTGAAATGCTGCTTCACTTGAAAAGAGTGCTTGGGCCCTTGGACGGTGAGGAGAGACGAAGTGAAGGGGCAGATGTTGCATCTTTTGTGTGGGCATGGGGAGGTGCCATAGGTGGGGGTTGTGGAGTAGGGGGTAATGGAGGAGTGGACCAGGGTGTCCCAGAGGGAATGATCCTTATGGAATGCCGCCGGGGGGGTGAAGGGAAGATGTGTTTAGTGGTGGCACCATGCTGGAGTTGGTGGAAATGTTGGAAATTCCTTGGATGGTGGATTCCAGCACGTGACTGCAAATGGCACAGCTGAAGCATTTGCAGCCATCTTCAACCAGAAGTGCTGAGTGGATGATCTATCTCAGCCTCGTCCTGAGGTCTTCACCATCACAAACGCCTGTCTTTAACCATTTTAATTCATTTTTGAGAAACTATCTGAGTGCAATGGATGCAGGAAAGACTATGGGCTTTGAAAGCATCCCGGTTGTAATGCTGAAGACTTGTGCTCCAGAGCAAGCGTGCCTCTAACCAAGCTTTTCAGTATAGCTAAAACATTGGCATCTTCCTGACAAAGTTGAAAGTTGCTCAGGAGTACCCTGTCCACAAAAAAACAAAATTTGAAATATTCAATCGGGCCCAATTATCGACCCATTAGTCTGTTCTCAAACATCAGCAAAGTGATGGAAGACATTGTCGGCAATGTTTCGGGTGGCACCTACTCAATAATAACCTGCTCACCGATGCTCAGTTTAGGTTCCGCAAGGGCCACATGGCTCCAAACCTCACTACAGCCTTGATCCAAACATGGACAGAACAGCTGAATTCCAGAAGTAAGGAGAGTGGCTGCCTTTGACATCAAGACAGCATTTGACCAAATGTCCTGAGCAAAATTGAAGTCAATGGGAATTGAAGGGAAACCCTGCACTGGCTGGAGTCATACCTAGCACAAAGGAAGATGGTTGTGACAGTTGGAGGCTAATCACTTCAGCCCCAGGACATCGCTGCAGGAGTTTCTCAGGGCAGTGTCTAGACCCATCCGTTTTCAGCTACTTCATCATGACCTCCCTTCCGTCATGAGATCAGAAGTGGAAATGTTTACTGATGTCTGGACGGGGTTCAGTGTCATTTATAACTTCTTCAATAATGATGTAGTCCATGCCTTTGTGCGGCAAGCCTTGGACAACATTCAGGCTTGGGCTGATAAGAAAAAAAGTATCAAGAAAAGACCATCTTCAACAAGAAAGAGTGTAAGCATTTCCCCTTGACATCTCCAGTACCATCACTGAATTCTCCCGCCATCAATATCTCGGGGGTCACTATTTGATCAGAAACTTATGTCGCTACTGTGTCTTTAAGAACAGGTTAGAGGCTGAGTATTCTGCAACAAGCAACTCAGCACCTGACTCCCCAAAGCCTTTCCAATATCTACAAGACACAAATCAAGAGTGTGATGGAATACTTTCCACTTGCTTCAACAACACTCCTCCCAGAAGTTGAACACCATCCTGGACAAATCAGCCCACTTGATTGGCACCCTATCTACCACCTTAAACGTTCACCCCCTCCACCACTGGTGCACCATAGCAGTAGTGTTTACCATTACAAGATGCATTGCATAAATTCGCCAAGGCTTCTTCAACAGAACCTTCAAAGATGATTTAAAACCTGCCGGAACTTCTGACAGCTAAACACACCAATCCTGGTGGCCAAGATCACAGCTGCAGGCCTGAATACTGCACTCCTGTTGTTAGGTGCAAGGACAAGCAACCTGGGGTTTCCTCAGCCCATATGAGTGCCCAGGAAGGGGAAAGAAGGTAGTTACTGTGGGGCGGAATTTAATGACCTCCCCCGAAGTGGGTTTGGAGGGGGCTTTTAATCAGGCAGGAGGATACCAGGTGGGGACCCTGCTGCCTTCCTGCCTCTGCCCTGATTAAGTCTGGGGCGGAAGGTTCATGGACTGCCTATCTGTCCCACTGCCAATTGAGAACATTAAGTGGACAATTAATGCACAATCAATGGTATTCAACCAGCAGTAGGCAGGGCAGTCGCCATGCAGAAAACCCACAAAGCAAACCCTTTTGTGCTTGTTTCCAGATTCCCAGGGAGGGTCCTTCATTCAAAGCCATTCAGTGCCTGATCAAGGGACCTGGCATCAGCCTAGTTGGAGCCACCTCTCTGCCCTTGCTGCTGAATTCCCCCATCTCCTTTGATCCCTACCCTGTCACCCCCATTCTGCCCTTACTCACTTATGACCTTGGTCCACTGGTGACCCTAGGCCTTCTCTGAGTACATTGCCGCAGCTGCAACCGCTCTGGCTGGCACTGCCTGCAAAACACAGCTGCCAGCCTCTGATTGACTGGCAGCTCTTTTGGGGGCAGAATGTCCACCCTATGGCCCTTGATGCCAGGGACAGCCCTTTGCTGGCCACTTAAATGCCTGAGAGGCGCTTATTACCGGTGGGCCTTCCCCAAAGGAAAGGACATGGGCCTCTGGCCGGCTCTCCAGCCAGCAGGTGATACCACCATCACCTGCATTAAATACCGCTCATAGAAACTGTACAGATTGGAATAACCTGTCATCTAAAGCTGATTCATTTACCAATGGGAGTCAAAAATGTACGTGATCATAGGCTTTCCTGAAAAAGAGCTATCCTGTTTACTTCCACCTTCCAGCCCTTGAATATGCATTTGATTTGTTATTACCAACAGGGCTACAGGTTGCTGTTTTTTAAACAGGATGAGGGTTTCTACCTCTCCCATCTTCTCACATAGTGAATTCCGGACCCTCAGCAGACTCTGGGTGAAAAAAAAATTACTCAACTCCCCTGCGATTCTTCTACCAATTACTTTAAATCCATGCCCTCCCATTTTTTGACCTTGCTGTTAATGGAAATAGGTCCTTCATAATTTTATACACCTAAATTAAATCTCCCCTCAGCCTCCTTTGTTTCATAGAAAACAATCTCAGCCTATTCAATCTTTATCATTGCTAAAATTCTTCAATCCTGGCAATATCTTCATAAATTTCCTCTGTACCATCTCTAGCACAATCATCTTTCCTATAATGCACTGATCAGAACTGTAAGCAGTACACCAGCTGTGGTCTAACTAGTTTTATACAGTTCTATCATAACCTCCCTGCTCTTATATACTAGGCCTCAGCCAATAAAGAAAAGTATCCTGTGTGCCTTCTTAACCACCTTATCTAGCTGTCCTACTACTTTCAGGGGCTCCCTTGGGGCAGCCCTCATTCAAAGGCACTCAATGCCTGATCGAGGAACCCAGAATTGGGAAGGGGGCCCCGCTGAGAGCCACCCCTTTGCCCTTGCTGCTGACGCCTCCTTCCTGTGTTCTCCACCCAGTGACACCTACTCTGCGACCCCCATTCCATGACCTGGGTCTCTCGGTGATCCTAGGCCTTTTCCTACTACTTTCAGGAATTTGTGGACATACAATCCAAGTTCCTTCTGTTCCTCTGCACTTAGAATCCTAATATTTATTATATATTTCATTGTCTTATTTGTTGTCCTCAAGTTTATTAACTCACAGTTCTCTGGATTGAATTTTGTTTACCAATTTTGTGCCCACCTGACCAGATTATTAATAACAAAAACAGAATTACCTGGAAAAACTCAGCAGGTCTGGCAGCATCGGCGGAGAAGAAAAGAGTTGACGTTTCGAGTCCTCATGACCCTTCGACAGAACTGTTCTGTCGAAGGGTCATGAGGACTCGAAACGTCAACTCTTCTTCTCCGCCGATGCTGCCAGACCTGCTGAGTTTTTCCAGGTAATTCTGTTTTTGTTTTGGATTTCCAGCATCCGCAGTTTTTTTGTTTTTATCAGATTATTAATATCTTCCTGCAGTTTACAAGGTTCTTCTTCATTATCAACCATATGGGAAATTTTTGTATAATCGGCAAACTTCTTAATCATGCCCATTGCATTTAAATTTGAATCAATGATCTATATAGCAAACAGCAAGGGACTTAGTTCTGAGGCCTACGGAACCCCATTTGAAACAGCCTTACAGTCACAAAAAAAATCTTGACAATAACCCTTTGCTTCCTGTCACTGAGCTAATTTTGGACCCAACTTGTCAGTTTTCCTTGGATCCTATCAACTTTAATTTTCTGAGCAGTCTTCCATGTGGGAACTCATCAAAAACCTTGCTAAAGCCCACGTACATCAACCAGACTACCCTCGTTGATCCTTGTTACCTTATCCAAAAATTCAATCAATTTAGCCAGACAGAACCTTCCCTTAACAAATCCATGCTGATTTTCCTTGTATAATCCATACCTCTCTAAATGACAATTTGTATTATTTCTCAGAATTTTTTCCAATTATTTGCCATTACTGAGGTTAGCCTGATTAGCCTATAATTGCTTGGGCTATCTCTTCCTTTTTAAACAACAGTACAATGGTAGCAGTCCTCTAGCATCATGCTGGTAGGCAGAGAGGATTGGAAACATGATCAGAGCTTCTACTGTTTCTTCCCTTAGTGCTCTTGAATACAATTCATCCAGGCCTGGTGGTTTATCCAATTTCAAGGATGCTAAAAACCTTAATATTTCCTCTTTCGTCATGTTTATCCACTATTTCATAGTACCCCTCAACTACAATATCTGCTTTGTCCCTTCATTTTGTGAAAACAGATTTGAAATATTAATAAAGAACCATGCCTCCTAATCTTTCCTTAGTTTATCCTCTTTCCCTTTACATATTTATAAACCATCTTTGGGATTTCTTGATTTTATTTGATTAAGTTGAGCCTGGAAGGCTGTCATGGAACAATATCTCCTCTGCACCTTCAACATTCAAGTTATGGGGTTGAGTGCGGCTGGAGATGCCAAGCGAGAGGGTAGGTTGGGTGGGCATATGGCCCCCCGCTTTTTGGATGAGTGCCTCACTACTCTCCTGGAGGATGTAAAAGATTCCATGGCATTATTTCGAAGAAGAGTGAGGGTGTTATTCCAGGTGCCCTGGCCAAAATTTGCCCCTTAATTAACATCACAAAAAACTTATTTTCTGGTCATTATCACATTGCTGTTGTGGGAGTTTGCTGTGCACACCAGTGACTACACTTCAAAAGTATTTCATTGACTAGAGAGCTTTGGGACGTCTGTAGTCATGAAAGGCGCTACATAAATGCAGGTCTTTTTTCTCATCAGTCATGACTCATATGTGATACGCATATCACCTCAACCTCACACATTTAGGACAGGATTTTGAAGTCATTGAGCAGGCGAGGAGGGTGGGCCCAGGAGCAGCCAGGAAATGGTCCGCCGCTCGTGATCGGCTCCCAACCGCGATTTCACACTAGGCGGCCAATTAAGGCCCGCCTAGCGTGAAACGCGGCTCGTCTCTGGTCAGGAAGGGGCAAGTGGGGGTGTGTACCTGTTGGCTGCCATGTCCAATAGCTACCTGGTGGCTAGTTTAAAATGGCCCAGGCAGCCCCTGGAAGGCTGTCATGGAACAATATCTCCTCTGCACCTTCAACATTCAAGTTATGGGGTTGAGTGCGGCTGGAGATGCCAAGCGAGAGGGTAGGTTGGGTGGGCATATGGCCCCCCGCTTTTTGGATGAGTGCCTCACTACTCTCCTGGAGGAGGTGGCTGCCAGGATGGACATCCTTGTCCCCAGAGGTGGAAGGAGGAGATCACTGCACCTCACTGAGATGGAATGGGAGGAGGTGGCAGCGCTGGTGAGCAGCCATGATGTGGTGCAGCGCACATGGGTGCAGTGCCGGAAGTGGTTCAGTGAGCTCCTGCGCTCAGGAAGGGTGAGTACCGTGTTGGCCTGGGTCAGTGTGCAGAAGTGTTAAGGTGTGGCCGTCCCCCCCGTGGACCTCAGATGTTCTAGAGTCTGAGCGCCAACTTGCAATGACACTGGACCTGGCCAAGGAGGTGAGCCCTGGCTGCTTGGACTGAGTGCCTTACGGCCCGAGGGACAGGACTCAGATGTGCCCTGTGAGGTGTTCCTCAGCTGGGGTTGGCCAGGCTGCAATGGCGCTGCAGGTGGAAGTGGACTAATCAATGCTCCTCTGTCCTTTCAGGAGAAGACGAGCCATAACCAAGAAGAGAGGCATATACAGGCGGAGGCTCGCTCAACCTCCTGCTGCTCAGCAGGTTCGAGCAGGACGCTCTCAAACTCAAGAGCCGGCACAGCCCCTGCGCAACCGAGCATGGAGAGGTGGTGGTGCCAGATGAAGGTAAGAGCACAGTGCACAGAGATGAGAGTTTTGGATTGTGCAACTTTTCTAGTGTAGTCCCTTCATTGATGGGAGCCTTGAACCTGGAGTCCCCATTGATCATTGAAAGAAGATGGCACCATAATGCAAATCTCCATTGTCTCACCATGGTGGCATATACAGTGACAGTGTGGTGACTTTAACTAATGTGTCATTTTTCTGCCTTTTAGGTTCGCCAGCACTCAATCACTCTGTGGACCTCAAAGGGCCACCCCTGAAGCCGGAGGACCACCGGGCTTCACTTGCACCTACATCACTCCCGCTCTCTGAAGCAGGCACCAGTGCAGATACCAGCACCTTGGTAGGCATTAGAACGGCAACTAGAATGTCGGTGTACATTGGTGAGTGCACTTCACACTCGTTGAGGTGGAGGCAGAGACAGAGAGTGCCTAGGGCACCGGCAGTCAGAGGACTGCGGGAGACCAGGACAATGCTCAGTCGAAGGTATATGATGAGCTTCTGGAGTTGTCCATTAGGTTGTAGATGCTGAATGTCCAACGAGATGTGTGGGATCTGGCGGAGTTCCATAATGGTCTGCTTACAATGGTCTCTGTTGTGGAGGAGTCCATGCGGAGTGCGAGCACAGCGTTGACCCTCATGGCCAGGTGGACTGCCTCCTCCATTGAGAGAGTGCGACTCTCTTGAAGAGGCAACTCCAGGAACAGAATCAGGGGTTCCTGAGGTTGCGCTCGGACCTGCAAGCCCTCAGACAAGCCATGACCTCAGGTGGTCTGTGCCAGTGTGGGAGATGGATCAGGCGCCCAGTATCCCAGCTAAGTGCCCGTACATCAGTGGTGAGCAGGGAGGTCTAGAGTGACCCCACGTTGGCGCATGAGCTGCTTGTCGTCTCTGTGTGCTCTTTTCAGGCACTCATGATGACGGCAGCAGCTCCTCTGCCCCTCTGCCAGTGACAATCGCATCTGATGAGGCTGCGGCGACTGGGGAGATGCCAACTGTGGCACTGGCCGCTCCCTCCCAGTTGAGGCCAGAGGACAGCTACCAAGGTCATCAAGGCCTACAAGACAGCAGAGTCAGCAGGCTGTCTTCAACGAAGTGGGGCACCAAGACGTAATGCTTGTAAACATAAGTTAAAGGCACCGTGAGCACAAGGGGGACAGTTCGCGGGTGATTTTTCTCTTCCATTTATGTTTGGTTTATCTTTACTGGCCTGGGAATGAAGACCAGAGGTGGTTATGTAAATGGTTTTGGATTGTCAAGTTGAGATAAATTTTGTTTTTGTTGTAATGGCCTGAGTATGCTTCACCTTTTTATTTTTTTGGTGCAGAGTACGCCAGTATGTAATGCTGGACATGAGTGGCTCTAAACTTTATTGCACAGGCACTGAGTGAACTTTGGGTTCAAATAAAAGCATCATTTCAGGCATCTGGGGTGGAGGCGGCAGCCCTGGCATGCGGTTGAAGCTGATCTTTGGTAGCCTGGCTGAAGGAGCATTGGATCAAGGTGTTGCAGCCTCTCTGGAGGTGCCTCCATGCCCTCATTGTTCTCCTCACTGTGCTTCTCTTCTGACTCATTACTGGACTCATCACCTGTGGCCTGCGCAGCTGCGTCAAGATCCTCTTCCTCCAGTGGGTCCCACCTTGCCAGTGCCAGATTGTGGAGAGTGCAGCATGCAGCCACTATCAATGACACCCACTCTGGGGGTGTATTGTAGTGCACCCCCTGAACAGTCCAGGCATTGGAAGCACATCTTGAGAAGACCTATAGTCCTCTTTATCACCACCCTTGTGGAGGCATGACTCCTATTGTAACACTTCTCTGCCTCTGTTCTTGGGTGGTAGAGAGGCATCATGAGCCACCTCTTCAACGGATAACTCTTGTCACCCAGCAGCCATCCACCCAGTTGGGCTGGAGCACTGAAGAGCCTCGGCACATGGGAGTTTCTTAAGATATAAGCGTCATGGGAGCTGCTAGGGAACCTTGCACAGACTTGCAGAATCTGCATCCTGTGGTCACAAATTATCTGAACGTTCATGGATGGAATCCTTCCTGTTGACAAAGGCACCCGGCTGACCTGCTGGCGCCTTGATGGGCACATGTTTGTAGTTGATTGCACCCTCGATGTGGGGGAACCCAGTAATCGCTACAGAGCCTCTGGGTCACTTAGCCTAGCTGGCCTCGTCTGTATGGTAAAGAATAAAGGTCAGTACCCACCTGAACAGAGCTCCTGTTTACCAGCTTGATGCAACTGTGGACAGCTGATTGGGATACTCCACACAGATCTCCCACTGATCCCTGGAAAGAGCTGGATGTGTAGGAGTTGAGGGCCACTGTGACCTTCAGAGCCACTGACATAGGGTGTCCACCCACACAGTCGGAGCTGATCCCAGGCTCAATCATCTGACAATCGGAGGTCATTGTCTCCCTTGGGAGGTGGAGCTTCCTTCAGCATTGCACCTCGGACATATCGCCGCCCATAAACCCTGGCAGCAGGATCTGTGGCCCCTTACGCCTTAGACTTCCTGCTATCCTGCGCCCCTTGTGCCTGCAACTCTCCTCCCACCGGTTGCTCCCATGGGAGCTGCAAAGGGACACCTGGTCTCCTCTCCCTTCTGCCCTTCTCTTCCTCCTCATAGGAGATGCCATCAGGGGTGAAGACAATCCCCATTACCAGGGTAACAGAAGGCTGTCTGATACCTGGAAGGGTCCACACAGTCTGAATCTTCTGGGGGCTTTGGAGACACCAAGGAGTCCTGAAATGAAGCCTGGAAATGGTAAGAATGAAACTCCGAACAGAGATGAAGTGCCAATTGCCAAGTACCAATAAGTCACAGCAGCAAACAATGTACCAAAATCCCCACTACTGACACTGGCAATGCTGCTCACCCCTTTTATCCCGCCTGTGGATGGGGTTTTTGAAAATGTCGGCTGGTTGCCTGCCCGTTTTGCCTGTGCGATGAGTGCAAATCGCATGGGCAATGAAAAATTGGCGTCAATTGTCTTTTTAATGGCCTTAAGTGGCCTCTTAATTAATGGCGGGTGCTGCTCCTGCACCTGCTTGCACGTGCCAAACGAAATGTTGTGCGATAACGTTGGGACACTCACCCGACCCCATTTTATGCCTGCGGGATGTAAAATTTTGCCCTTAGTGTTGCTGCAAGTTCTGCATTCACATCTCACAAGTTATACACACTGCCAGCTATTCAACCATGACAGCCACATGATCTGAATAGATTGCAGAATACCTGCACTCCTCTCTACCTTGCAGGATGTGACGTCACACAACTGGAGGCAGCAGAAGTTATCTGTGGGGGATAGATGCACTTGCATGTCCTAATCCCCGTGGAGTGTTGGCCTTTGCTGAGGGTGGGTCTGAAATCCTGAAGTTGATGGTATCCTCATACCTAATCCTTCTACTCATATATTCCACCTACCCCAGAGCAATAAGGGCACTCCTAGCACCAGAAAAAGGTGCAAATTATCCGAATTCCCACCCTCTGTTTTTCAGTGAGATATAATCAAAAATTGCCACAATAAATCTCTCAAATTGAAGTAAAAGCTTATTTTATTAAATTGACATTGAAAATACAGTACAGACATAGTGAAAAAAGGTGTACATGTGGACTAACCACTAATAGTTGTACTATGAGTGTATTTGCAATACCTACACAGTGTCAGCATATCTTTTAACTGCATCAGTTAGGAAGTGATTATTCGTCTCAGTTTGAATGCATCAGTACAAAGATATACTTTCACAGGACTGTCAGCTTGTTACAGTACATTCTGTCTGATTGTCACATGCTGATTCTGATTAATTTCTTCTTTCAGGTCAGTATGAAGGAATATAAAGAGCAGCATAAGCAGGAAGAAGCAATGGATCAATTGTGATAAGGCACATGCATGTGTAATACTGTACTTTTTATATATTTTGAAAATTAAACAAATTTTTAAAAATTGGAATGAGTTAGTTTGATGGTTTAAAATAACCCTCATGGAATTCCACCCACACCAATTGGATGCAGCTGATTCTCTGGATGCAAAGTAAATAAATGTTTAGTTTCCCAGCTTGACCTTCTCTTGCTTTAACTCAAGCAGTTAGTTTGCAATTCAAAATACATAGTAAGTCCCACTGAAGATTATATTTACTTGTGTTTCGCTTTTCCCTTTTCTCTGCTGTGTATTTCCTGTTAGTCCCCAGCTCCTTATAAACATACAACAGACATGCAATGTATGTTGGCAGATGTAAGAGGATTTTTGTGTTTGTGTACCTTAATCACTAGGCAAGGTCACTGTCAGCCAGTTAGTGGCATACAGCACTGGCAACAAAAGGTAGTCCATAACCACCTTTAGAATAAGAAGTCGCTGAGTGAAAAATAGCCACCTTTCTGAGGTCAAAAAATGTTTGGATGTTAAAATATGGGCTGGGGTTTCCCAGCCCTGGTGCGGCGGGCCAGCGGGAGGGGTCGGAAAATCCCGCCCACGCTTTTTCTTGGTGTTTGGGATGGTACAAAATGAGTTCCTCTTTCATTGCATCAATAGTACACTGTGTCTGAACTACTACAGTCTCTATAATTAGATATGCATTTTTCAAAATTAAAGCAAATTATTGATCATAAGAACTGGCTTAACAAAAATAATCTAACAAATTCAGGTTAATGTGGATAAACTTGAATTTAATTGTGAGCAATGGCCTTTGACTATTACCTGTTCCAGGTACCACTTTAAACACTTTCTTTTCCACTTCTAATTGACATGCCCCCTTGTGGAAATAGCACAGCTGCGTATATGGTTTTCCTGGTGCCTGCTAACCATATAAGTTAGCTTCAGTATTTAAGAATGTGCAATACTGAACTTTTACAGGCTTTTTTTCACTTCAATCCAAGAAATTTATCCAAAATTTGTCCTCGATAAGGTGGTAGTAAGCTGCCTTCGTGAATCACCACAGTCCATCTGATGTGTGTATATATATATATATATATATATATATATATATGGCTGGTCTAGTTAAGTTTCTAGTCAATGGTAACCCCTAGGATGTTGATAATGGGGGACTCAGCAATGGTAATGCAATTGAATTTCAAGGGTTGATGGTTAGATTCTCTTGTTGGAGATGGTCATTGCCTGGCATTTGTGTGGCGCAAATGTTACTCACCACTTATCAGCCCAAGCCTGAAGGTTGTCCAGGTCTTGCTGCTATGGATACGGACTGCTTGAGTATCTGAGGAGTTGCGAATGGTGCTGAACATCGTGCAATCATCAGTGAACCTCCCCATTTCAGACCTTCTGATGGCGGGAAGGTCATCGATGAAGCAGCTGAAGATGTTTGGGCTTAGGATATTATCTTGAGGAATTCTTGCAGTAATATCCTGGAACTGAGATGATTGGCATCCAGCAATCACAATCATCCTCCTTTGTGCTAGGTATGACTCCAACTAGTGGAGAGTTTTCCCCTGATTCGCATTGACTTCAATTTTGTCAGGGCTCCTCTGTGCCACATTGGGTCAAATGCTGCCTTGATGTCAAGGGCAATCACTCTCACCTTCTCTCTTGAATTCAGCCGTTTTGGCGTTGTTTGGTCTAAGGCTGTAATGAGGTCAAGAGCCAAGTGACCCTGGCGGAACCCAAACAGAGCATTAGTGAGCAGGTTATTGCTGTGTAATTGCTGCTTGATAGCACTGTTAACAACGTCTTCCATCAGTTTGCTAATGATCGAGAGGCAGCTAATGGGGCATTAATTGGCTGGATTTGAATTGCTCTGATTTATCTGGACAGGACAGACCTGGGCAATTTTCCACATTGTCAGGTAGATGCCAGTGCTGTAGCTGTACTGGAATAGCTTGGCTAGGGGCAGGGCTTGTTCTGGAGCATAAGTCTTTATTAATATTGTTACAGATTCAGAGGAGATTTAATTGAGAATTCTATGAACAAAGTAATAATCTGGTGCAGAAAATTATGTGCGCATATCCTTATTGGTAGCCATTAGAAAAGACAAAAGGTTTCTCTTATAAAGTGGGCATGCCTACCGGGGCAAGATCTCTCCCAGGGCATTGGTGCATAGTTGCAGTTGCATATCTCTATGATTTCTTGGATATTTGGCAGTTCATAAACTCTTCATGGTTAGAAATCTTTACTAAAATGAAGTTGATTTTCAGTTTCTTGACATTCCAAGCAAGTTTCTGGCCAGTAGGATAACTATTCATATTTTAGTTTGATGACCTCTTTGGCAAGTAATCATTTAAGTGGCAGATGAATAAAAGATGTACCTTGATACTGAAATGTAGGGATCCCAAGAGAAAACATTTGCTTTTCTCATTACTGAAAATATTCGAAGACTTGGATTGTGCAGATAAACATCTGCTTTGGATTTTCCAAAATATAATGTGAGAGTTCAGATATGAGACCGATTTATGTGGCAGTGGAGAGCCAGGAAGTGCTTTCCTACTTTTTAAAAAAAGTTCACGATGAACTGTACTTGTTACTGAAGCGTGAGCTGCTCCGATCCAGACCATTTGCATGGCCATTGGCTTTCCACTTGACAACAGCCATTCTCTCGTCCATTGGTGTGCTCAGAGCTGGCCGCTGACACCAGCAACACAAGCAGGACTGAATGGTAAATAGGAAAACAAATTAGTAGGAAATTAACAGACACAATCTTCACATTCTAACCTAGGCAAAGACCAATTTAAAAAGATTTAATACTGTATTTTGGACTTAATTTTCTCTGTATTTTCCTGCTGTCATTACCCAAAAGGCAGGTGCCATGTCCTCAGCCATCTGCTATTCTCTTCAGAGAGACACCTTAAAATTATCTCTTAAGGGCTTAGGTGATTTTAGAAATTGTTCAATAGGGAATCAGTCCAATTTGTACTTGGTAACAACTTGTATTTAATGTATAAAATTCTTAAAAACATTTGACGGAGAGTAAGGCTATGAATTCAGCCATTGACGGGGAGACTGGGAAAGGTGACTTAGCTGAAAATTTACACTCTGAGAAGGTGTTCGCAGATGGAGAGCAGTGGGGGCATAGAGGAGTTTGGGAAAGAAGTTTGAAAGAGTAGGGCCAATTTGACAAGGCTCTGCCACTAGTGGTGCTATGAAGAGTGGGGAGGGTGCACTAAAGGCTAGAGTTGGAGCACTGCAGAATATGGGAGGGAATTATACAATTGCAAGGGGTTCCCAAGATATGGATTTGACAATAAGAATGAGCATTTTAAACAATATCTTGGATAAAAGGGAGCCAACGTAGGTCACTGTCTGAAGAGAGAGAGAAAGTGGTAAAGAATTATAGATGGTTGAGTTTTGAACAAGTTGGAATTTATGGAGGGTTGAAGATGAGGGTAGTTTGATAAGTGAATGACAGCAGCGGTTATGGGGTGAGCAGATTGAAATGAATTATTGATTGAGCAAGTGGCAGAATTGTTTTCCAGGATTGTGGTAAGGGAGGAAGATGTGGGTGTAAATGGAGCTGAGGAAGTGGACAGAAAATGGCCTTGAGATCTGGGAAACAGAGATCAGGAGATCGTGAGATCAGGGTGTGGCTATGGTTGAGGATGCATAAGTTATATGCAGAGCAAGAATAAACAAAGTTAAGAGGTAAGACAATGGAGGAGACCAGACCAGGGAAATTAAGGTAGAAGTTGAAATCACCAAGACTGAGGAGTTGTTTTGATGCAGAGGCAAAGGGAGGACATCTCATTGAGAGTCAGCCTGGAGCTTGGAAGGCTGTATATGACAAAAATTTTGAGTGGAAGATGCTGAGGTGCTTAATGGATAAATTGATGTCAGATGATTAGGAGAGACAAAAGTCTGACTTAGCAATAAGAGTGTGGTTTGGTGGGTGGTAGGGTGGGTAAAGGTGATGGAATGTATGAGCAGGCAGAGGATCCTTGATGTGAGAGAAGGAATTGCAATCTGAAATCCGTGTTTTTGACTTAAGCCAAAATGTCAAATTCATCCACGAAGGTCATCTTCATTCTCAAGGTCAAATATGAACCACTTTCATTGTGATATATGTCAGGTGTGCTGTACCACAGCAAAAAATAACTGTCCTGTTTTAAAAAAAAAGTTCCTGATTTCATTTGAGCTGCTGAACGGATTCTGAACACTTCCAGTGAAGGGAGGTTCTGTCACATGCATTCATGTATCTGGTTGCAGAGCTTTCAAGCTGGAATCTGCCATCCTTTTGAAGGATGGCATGTAATGAAAGAAATTGCATAGAAAAGAAAATAACATGAAATTTAAAAACTATTTGTACATTTTTTTTCAAAATTCAATTTACCTTGAAGCAGTTCTTGAATTTTTGACTGACAAAATACAACGCCACTGGGTTTATGCAGGAGTTGAGAGAAGCCATATTAATTCCAATATAATCCAGTACCAGAAGAAAACTGAACAGAAACAGCATAAAAATTAATTGTGTCATAAGTTAAAGTCCCCTTTTCTTGTTAACAATTGAACATCTTTTTATTTTCCTAGCACGTTGTAGTAGGTGGCTGTGGGCTTTCTCTGCATAGCTACCTGTTTTATTTATTTATTCACTAACTTTTCTAGTTAATTAAATTATAGTCAGATACTATTAACCTACTCTTTTTCAATCCAGGAAGTGAGTTCAATGAACTTTAAAAGGATTGAATGAAGACTCTTTGGCAGTTGTAAAAGTCTGAAATTAATTTATTATGGGATAATCCTTTTGCAAATCTTAATGGCTGCAAGTATACAACATATATTCCATCATTCCACCCCAATCCCAATCTTCCTATCTACTTAACATCTTTCATGGGGAAAAATTGAGTTGCTTTTGCTGCTCTTAGCATATTGATTTAAGAATTTGAATTATCTAATGTTTCTATTTTTCTACAAGAAAGTGGCCACAATAATTTCAAATGTTGTCTCACTAGAGCTTTATTGTCCATTGCTTCGCTGGACATGTGCTACATAAGTTCACCTGAAGAATTGAATGTTGAATTTGACTTGGAAACTGCTGCCATAAAGTTTGATGTACTTGCCTTAAAGAGGTGCATTGCCATGTTTCTATTGTACCTAAACTGTTTGAGACAACACAAGTGTCCTGATCTCTCAGACATGTAGATGGAGTAGACAAGACAGCTAACTGAGTACAGCAGATAATATGATTGCTACTGCCATTGTGTGGTGTATATTAAGCATTGTCTTCCTATTTTATTGGATGTGGAAAAACCTACTCTGTGCCTATGCCTAATATGCTGATATGTTAGACATTGAGTTTGTTCTTCCAATGTTTGTAAACATTAAACAAAATGTCAGTAATCTGCAGATGCAATAGACTGGTAAATTCCTGACCTTAGGTTCTGGTTAGGAGGAGATAAAAAATAGGGACTGAAACATAGACAAACAGGCAGTTAGGTCCAGCCAAGGCTGTGTGAAATTTTGAATGCAGGAGATGTAGTTGGGAGTTATTTTAAGTCTAGCATGATAATCCATTAATGTAGGGAAACGTGGCATTTTCATTTTGTGGTAATATATGTAAAGACATGTTACTGTTACACTGATTTAACTAAATGAGTTTGGCAGCATCAGGAAGGTGGTCACCGCAGATGCACTTTGGCATGGGCACCAATGGAGTTTGAGACTAATGGAGTCATGTAAATGGGGAGCTCTCACAAACATTACTGGGGTCAGTGCTGGAGGGCATTAGCAAGTGCAATTCCCTCTTAGCTGCCAGACTGTGGTCCATGGCCTCAAAATATTTGCTTCTGAAGCTCACAAGCACCCCTTCAGTCAAGCTTGAAAAATTTTCAATGTTCACAGATTTTTTTGTCCCATTTTATTTACCAGTTTAATATTCTCAGTTTTCTTTGCAGTAAACTAAAATGTAGGTATCCTATTGGGGCCAGTTAGCTGAGTTGGCTAGATGGCTAGAATGTGGTTCAGCATTATGCCAACAGCTGAGGTAAACTTGGGGCCTGCCCCGTGGTAAATTCACAGCATAAGCTGTGGTTTAGTGACCCTGCTATACCTGAACAAAGGAATCAGAATGAAGAACCAAGATCTATAGTGCAGGACACCACAAAATCAAAAAATAGAAGCAAAGGCATAAAATATACCAGAAAATTACCTGAGCAGTTCACATCTGTTGGGGTCTTGCTCATCATAAATAGTCTTCTTCAGGATTCTACTTAAATGCAGTGGGAGCCAACACATAGCAAAGATAACCACCAGACAGAAGACTGTTTTAGCCACTTCACGTCGCTGAGAAAAATTATGAAACTGTGTGAACGTTTCTCCTGAATATTAGGTCTATTGCTCTAATAGAATAGCTAAGATCATCTTAGTAAGATTGTGCTGGTATTTGAACAAAGAGTCATTAGATTAATATAGGTTATAAACTGTTTCTTTATATGGAAAGGAAAACACATTAATGTTATAGTCCCAGTTACTCTACAAGCTATCATGGCCAGTCCCAAGTGCATCTTAAGCTTATGAGTGGAGGAGTTTTTATTGCATTGATTTAATCTTTTTACTTAATTGCACAGTTGGACTTGTTTCGACAACGTTCTTGGTTTAATAGCTGCTGAGGATGGTTCTGGGATAGTACAGATAATTGCCTCCTCCCTTCCATTAGATTCATCATCTTGTCTGTTGTCTGTGTTGTGCCTGATGAAACTTGGTTTATTACTTTGAAGTGTGGCCAAAGGAAGCTGAAGTATAGAGCAATGGATCATGGTATAAATTACATCATGTTAAAGTTAACAAAAGTTTGTGGATTCCACATTTGGTAAGACTTTAAGACTATATTTTCAGAGTGCCAGCTTACTTTCCTGTAATCTGGGTCATTTGTAGATGTATTTTGATGCATCTAAATGTTGCAGATGCCTTACCTGTTTTATATGATCATTAAGAGCGATTTGCATCCCATTCCTCCTGCTCAGCATCTCGCAAGTCATAAGAGTGTAGAATATACCAGTGCAAGCCAGAGGCAGGCAGAAGTAAAAGCCAAACAGCCACCAATCCTTCACATTCTTGTAGAACTGTACAAAAACAGTCCCCAAAGTATGAGCTTATAATCAACAAACAGCAGCTACCTAAACTCTACAAGGTAGCACAGACTACACAGAAGAAAAAAGAAAATTGAAATATAATTTTAAAAGAAATCCTAATGCAGTCTATGGAAGTTTTTATTGGACATGAGTAAGGAACAGCCAGGTCCTTTACAGACGGACAAATCTATGTATGATAGTAAATACCATGAGCTCCATCTTCAATGAGGAATGTCAGGATCTCGTCCTCAGAGGTTATTTTACTCAGCTTATATGCTGGTTTAATAAAAGGCTTAATAAAAGATTAAATACTATATAAGGTAAGAGGTTAGGTGATCCTAACCAGGGAAGAAAGAAATATTTTTTTTATTATTCATTTATGGGCGTCGCTGGCTGGGCCAACATTTATCACCCATCCCTAAATGCCCCTGCGAAGGTGATGGTAAGCTGCCTTTTTGAACCGCTGCAGTCCATGTGGCGTAGATACACCCATAGTGCTATTAAGGAGGGAGTTCCAGGATTTTGACCCAGCAACAGTGAAGGATCGGCGATATATTTCCAAGTCAGGATGTTGCGTGGCTTGGAAGGGACCTTCAATGTGATGGTGTTCTCGTGTATCTGCTGCCCTTGTCTTTCTAGATGGTAGTGGTCATAGGCTTGGAAAGTGCAGTGTTTCTTGTAGATGGTACACACTGCTGCCACTGTATGTTGGTGGTGGAGGGAGTGAGCGTTTGTGGATGGGGTGCCGATTGGCAGGCTGTTTTGTTCTGGACGGTGTCAAGCTTCTTGAGTATTGTTGGAGCTACACTCATCCAGGCAAGTGGAGAGTATTCCATCACTCTCCTGACTTATGCTTTGTAGATGGTGGACAGGCTTTGGGGAGTCAGGAGGTGAGTTACTCGCCACAGGATTCATAACCTCTGACCTGTTCTTGTAGCCACAGTATTTATATGGCTAGTCCAGTTCAGTTTCTGGTCAATGGTAAACCCCCAACTTGTTGTAAGTGGGGCATTCAGCGATGGTAATGCCATTGAATGTGAAGAGGTGATGGCTGGATTCTCTCTTGTTGGAGATGGTCATTGCCCGGCACTTGTGCGGCACAAATGTTACTTGCCTCTTGTCAGTCCAAGCCTGGATATTGCCCAGGTCTTGCTGCATTTGGACATGGACTGCTTTAGTGTCTGAGGAGTTGTGAATGGTGCTGAACATTGTGCAATCAGCAGCAAACATCCCCACTTCTGACCTTATGATGGAAGGGAGGTCATTGATGAAGCAGCTGAAGGTGGTTGGGCCAAGGATGCTATCCTGTGGAACTCCTGCAGTGATGTCCTGGAGCTGAGATGATTGACCTCCAACAACTCCAACCATCTTCCTTTGCGCTAGATATGATTCCAACCAGCGGAGAATTTTCCCCCTGATTCCCATTGACTCCAGTTTTGCCAGAGCTCCTTGATGCCACAGTTGGTCAAATGCTGCTTTGATATCAAGGGCTGTCACTCTCACCTCACCTCTGGAGCTCAACTCTTTTGTTTATGTTTGAACCAAGGCTGAAACAAGGTCAAGAGCTGAGTGACCTCGGCAGAACCCAAACTGAGCGTCTCAGCAGTTTACTGATGATGGAGAGTAGACTGATGGACCAGTAATTGGCCGGGTTAGATTTGTCCAGCCTTTGTATATAGGACACACCTGGGCAATGTTCCACATTGCCAGATAGATTCCAGTGTTGTAGTTGTACTGGAACAGCTCGGCTAGGGATGCAGCAAGTTCTGGAGCACAAGTCTTCAGTACTATTTTTGGAATGTTGTCAGGGCCCATAGCCTTTGCACTATCCAGTGCCTTCAGCTGTTTCTTGAAATCATGTGGAGCAAATCGAATTAGCCGAAGACTGGTATCTGTGATGGATTGGAACTGCATCTGTGCACTTCCTCCCACACACTCTAAGTCAGGCTTATATTTTAATTACTTCTTCATTTCCTGTTTGAAGGAAGATTCAATATATTCTTGTGTCCGGATTGGAGTTGGGCTTGGACATGCAACAAGTATTCAGATTAGAGCTGTGTTTAGAGTGCCTTAATTTGCAATAAAACTATATGTCAAATTGGAAACGAAAACAGAAAATGCTGGAAAAACTCAGCAGGTCTGGCAGCATCTGTGGAGAGAGAAACATAGTTAATGTTTCGAGTCTGTATGATTCTTCTTAGGAACTAAAGAGAAGTAGAAATGTGATGGAATGTGGGTCAGCACTCTGTAAAAGAACAACATAGAAACAAATGACAGATGGTCCTGTGGGGAGAGGGGGGAGGTAGTTGGGGAAAAAGGGTTTAAAAAATGAATGAAAATAAATAAGTAAAATAAAAATAAATTTGAAAAAAGGATTAAGAAAGGGGTAAAGATAGAGTAGAGAGTTCATGTTCTGAAGTTGTTGAAGTGAATGTTAAGTCCGGAAGGCTGTAAGGTGCCTAATTAGATGCTGAGGTGCTGTTCTTCCAGTTTGTGTTGAGCTTCACTGGAACATTGCAACAGGCCAAGGACAGACATGTGGACATGAGAGCAGGGTGGTGTGTTGCAAGTGACAGGAAGGTCTGGGTCATGCTTGCGGACTGAGCGAAGGTGTTCTGCAAAGCAGTCACCCAGTCTGCGTTTGGTCTCCACAATGTAGTGGAGACTGCATTAGGAGCAGCGAATGCAATAGACCAAATTGAAGGAAGTGCAAGTGAAGCACTGCTTCACCTGAAAGGAGTGTTTGGGCCCTTGGACTGTGAGGAGGAAGGAAGTAAAGGGGCAGGTGTTGCGCCTTCTGCGATTGCGTGGGAAGGGGATGAGGCATTGGGGGTGATGGAGGAGTGGACTAGGGTATCACAGAGGGAGCGGTCCTTATGGATTGCTGTCAGGGGGGTGAGGGGAAGATGTGTTTGGTGGTGGCATCATGCTGGAGTTGGTGTAAATGGCGGAGGATGATCCTTTGAATGCGGAGGCTGGTGGGGTGAAAAGTGAGGGCAAGGGGGACCCTATCATGGTTCTAGGAGGGAGGGGAAGGGGTGAGGGCAGATGCGCGGGAGCTGGTTCGGCCAGTGTTGAGGGTGCTGTCAACCACAGGGGGGAAACCTTGATGAAGGAAGACATGTCAGAAGTGCTGTTTTGGAACGTGATATCATCAGAACAGATGCGACAGAGGCAAAGGAACTGAGAGAATGGGATGGAGTCCTTACAGGAAGCAGGGTGTGAGGAGCTGTAGTCGAGGTAGCTGTGGGCTTGTAATACTGGTGGGCAGTCTATCACCAGAAATGGAGACAGAGAGGTCAATGAAGTGGAGGGAAGTGTTGGAGATGGACCATGTGAAGGTGATGGAGGGGTGGAAATTGGAAGCAAGATAGATAACTTTTTCCAGGCCTAGGCGAAAGCATGAAGCGGCACCACTACAATCATCGGTGCACTGAGAAAAGAGTTATGGGAGGGGGCCAGAGTTGGACCGGAACAAGGAATGTTCCATGTACCCCACAAAAAGACAGGCATAACTGGGGCCCATGCCAAATTGGAGTTGCGTTTAAAAGAAAGGCTTGCAAATATACAGTGCATTTTATGACCACAGGATGTCAATAAAGTACTTTATAGTCATTGTTGTGGGAAAGGTGGCAGCCATTTTGCAAAAAGAACAAGGTCCCACAATTTCTAACCTTGTCCATAATTGACAGGTGAGAGGCAGTCTTATGATATGCCAATGAGGCTCTGATGTTATGACCTGTAGGGCCTCCATGTTCCTAGCCTTGCCAGGTTCTTCAGTCAATTTCAACTTTCCAAGCTGCTGGTTAATACTGGGGCACTTGTCAGAGTTGGGTTAGAGCTGTGTTACAGTTATTTCTTTTTCAGGACCTGTGTTCAGAATTTCTCCCTTCCCTCCCCTATCACACATTCAGATCAAGTTGCATAATGCAAGTAACTGAACAAAGTAGTCTAAATATTCACATTCATTACAAATTGAATTGCCATTCCCAAATTTTTAATTATCTTGTCATTCTTCTCCCATGTTGTTTAAAAGTTAATATAAAGGTTTGGAAGTTTTACATTGACACATACCTCCATGAATACTGATGGCTTGGTTAGGTGGAGCAGACACACTTTCAGTTCTTCTCCCCGATATTTAATTGAGAACATATCAAACCCTATAGCTTCTGGAATTGCTAAAACAATCGAGATTACCCAAATGGCTGTTACTTCCACTGCTTTCCTCAAGGGAATCCCAATCCCCTGGACTCGGCTCCAAGAGGCTACTGCTCGGTACCTGCAAATAAATCTTCTCGTTAAAACATTTTCATTTTTAGGAAATATATTCACAAAGACAGTTATGATGCCCCCTCATGATCGTCTCAGTACAAGATAATGCTTCTGATAATTAGTGCCAACATAGTGGAATTCATTAACGGGATTTGAAAAACATACTAGTTGCTTTCCCATGGTGCTGCCATGGACAAAATAAATTGTGTCTTCATGTAACTGTGAGGCTGATTTTCTAATGTAGCATTTGGGGTGCGATCCCATCTGGCAACAAACAAAAGCTGGGTAGACATCCATTTACACTCCACTGGACTCCCAATTCTGTAAGAGGAAAACCTTTGCTAGCCTTTCAGACACTATGTCTAGTGATCTTGTGCATGAGAATTTACCTGCAATGATGTCCCTGTGCTGTTTGAAGGCTCATCTCTTGATACGCTGAATATATGTGGAGAACAGGTGCTTCTATTTTCAAGGAGAAGAGTCCTAGCCAGCTCATTCTTTCCTGATCATTGCATCCTGACATTTTTGATAACATCCTTGTAATAATCTTTTCTGCACTTACGCCAGTGCTTGAATTTCCTATTGTATGCTGGAGTCCAGAACCCTGCGTGGCATCATGTGTGTAATCTCACCAAGCTTCTGTATGAATTTAACATTACCTTCCTGCTTCTGGGTCATGAAGTGTCTGTCAATGATGCCAGCAACTCTGTGTCTGTATTAGCTGGCTGCTTCTCTCTGCTACATGGCTGTCCTACAGTTCTCTGAGGTGGCTGACAGGGTGAGCAAGTCCTCACCCGACTCTCTTCCTATCATCCCCCAGGAATGCGTCTCTTGGATGATCAGGAACCTGCATAGGAGAATGACTTTGGCTAACAACAACAACAACTTGTATTTATATAGCACCTATAATGTAATAAACCTTCCCAAGGTGCTTCACAGGGACATTATAAAGCAAAATTTGACACTGAGTCATAAACTTTGATATTAGGGCAGATCGCGAAAAGCTTGGTCAAAGAGGTAGGTTTTAATAAGGCCCATGTTAAAGGAAGATGAGAGGTAATGGGGAAGAGAGGTTTAGGAAGAAAATTCCAGAGCTTAGCAGCTGATGGCCTGGCAACTAATGGTAGAGCAATTAAAATCAGGGATCCTCAAGAGGTTAGAATTAGAGGAGCACAGATACCTTGGAGGATGTGGGTTGGCGGAAATTTCAGAGATGGGGAAGGCCAAGACCATGGAGGAATTTGAAAACAATTATAAAAATATTGAAATCGAGACATTTCTTGACCAGGTCCCAATGTAGGTCAGCTGGCACAGGGGTAATAGATGAATGAGACTTAGTGTGAGTAAGGACACAGGCAGCAGAGTTATGGATCTTAGGCTTATGGAGGTTAGAATGTGGGAAGCCAGCCAGGAGGGCGTTACAATAGTCAAGTCTAGAGGTAGCAAAGGCATGGATGAGGGATTTCAGCAGCTGATGATCTGAAGTGGGGTCAGAGTTGGGCAATGTTACAGAGATGGAAATAGGCGGTGTTAGAGATGTCACAGGTATGTGGTTGTTAGCTCACCTTGAGGCCAAATATGACACCAAGTTTGCTAAATCTGGTTCAGCCTCGGACAGTTGCCAGAAAGAGGGATGGAGTCAGTAGCTAGGGAACAGAGTTTGGAGTTGGAACTAAAGACATGGGGAGAATTTTCTTCCCGTCCAGGGGGTTGGATGGGAGCGGGCACGGACAGGCGCGCAGCTGATCGCCACCTGTGATCAGCTGTGTGCCACCATTTTACATGGGTGGGCCTACTGAGGCACGCCCAGCATGACACACACCCGGAAGTGCTGTGTGCTCCCTGTGCAGCCGGGAGGAGGAGGCTGATTCGGGGCCTGCGCTCTTTTGTACATGCGCGCGAAAGAGCACAGAAATCTCCCTGAGGCAAAGAGCTGCTTCAGGGAGATTAGTTTGATCTTTAAAAATTTTTATAAAGACAGAAAAAATTTTTTAACACATGTCCCCTCATGTGACAGTGTCACATGAGCTGGGACATGTCAAAGAATTTTATTGAAAAATTTTATTAAACTTTAAAAACCTTCATGGAACCTCATCCCGTTCATGGATGAGGTTTCATGATAAAAGCGAAGGCCGCCTGGGCTCTTTGCCTGCCCGCCAACCTTAAGGTTGGACGGGCAGCTCAGTTAAGTATTTTAATTGATATTTAAATGGCCTTAATAGGTCTTTGACAGTTTGGCAGGAACGCAGCCGACTCCAGTGCGCGCCCCCCCGAACTGAATAGCTGAATGACGCGCAGTGACGTCAGGACGCACGCCCGATGTCACTGCACGTAATTTTATGCGTCGGCGAGTGGGGCACGCCCCCACTTGCTGACCCTAAGATTCTGCCCCATGGCTTTGTTCTTGCCAATATATAATTAGAGAAAACATATGCTCATCCAATACTGGATGTCAGACAAGCAGTCTGATTAGTGATCAACAATACCACAAAAAAAACATGAGGCCTGCCATCAAGGTGACCTCACACCAATCCCTGTGTGTATAGACCAGAAGTTAGAGCCTCCTGTAAATGGGAGCCCAAGTTTTCAATAGTGCTTAGGACTTGTGTTCACAGGATGCACGGGAGTCACCATACATTTCATTATACTTTGCATATTTTCTGGCACACTTTGCCAATGTTGGTGCAGTTCTTTTACATGTTCCCTGCCATTCTTTCAGGCAACTCTGAAGATTCCTCTGATTGAATCAAGAAATGGCCAACCACATTGTATAGAGCAAAACACTTGAGCCCTGATAGCAAGTTAGCTGTGGTGCTCCAGAACTCGCTGTGCTTGTAACCAAGCTGTTCCAGTACAGCTACTACAATATCATCTGCCTAACAAGGTGGAAAATTGCCCTGGTTACGTCCTGGTCACAAAAAGTAAGACAAATTCAACACGGCCAATTACGGTCCTTTTAGTCTACTCTCAGTCATCAACAAAATGATGGAAGGTGTTGTTGATGGTGCTACCAAGTGGCACTTACTTAGCAATAACTGCTTACAGATGCTTAGTGTGTGTTCTGCCACAACCATTCAACCCCAGATCTCATTACTGCCTTGGTCCAAACATGGAAAAAATGACTGAATTCCAAAAGCAAGGCAAAAGTGTTGGCCCTTGACATCAAAGCGACATTTGACCAGGTGTGATCTCAAGGAGCCCTAGTAAACTTGAAGTCAATGGAAACAAGGGAAAACTCTCCATAGGCTGGAATTATATACAGCACAAAGGAAATTAGATATGGTTTTTGGAGTCCATACATCTTGGCACCAAGGCCAACCCTGCAAGAGTACCTCAGGCTGGTGTCCTCAGTCCAAAAATCTTCTGCTTCATCAATGGCCTTCCCTCCATCATAAGGTCAGAATTTGGGATGTTTGCTGATGAATGCATAATGTTCAGTTCCACTTTTAACTCCTCAGATAATGAAGTATAGTCCATGAATGTATGGAGTATGACCCTGACAACATTCAGGCTTGGGTTGGTAAGTGACAAGTATCAATTATATCACAGACCAATTGTACCAATGACCATCTCCAATCACCTCTTCTTGATATTCAACCACTTTTAGCATTGCAAAATCCCTCAGCATAACACCCTGGGAGTTAACACTGATCATAAACTTACCTGAACCTGCCACATAAATGGCTACAGGTGCAGAAGTTCAGTTTTTGTGGTGAGTCACTCACCTCCTGACTCCCCAAAGCCTGTCCACTACCTACAAGGCACAAGTTAGGAGTGTGATGGAATATTCTACACTTGCCTGGATGAGTACAGCTCCAACAACATTTAAGAAGCTTGATACCATCCAGGATAAAACAGCCCATCTGTCATGAAGCTATTAATGTATATATTATTTTTGAAAATATTTTTCTTTTAAATAGAGGTCTGTAGGTGTATTTTAATTAGATTAAAGTCAGCTATTCTGGGTGCTTTGATATGTAAACAGAGAGGTAGAGTGTGTTTGCATTTTTTGAATAGAGCATTCAAGAAGTGGGGTGAAAATTTGACACCTTTCTTGCAGCTACCAAGCAATTTGTTTATATTACTAATGAAATTGGTACAATGAATGGTGTTTCATTGTTAAAAGATAAAGTTCAAAGACACTGGTGAGACAATGTGAATTTGATTTAATCAGTGGTGGTAGGTATAACTTCAGTAGCTTTCAGGTGTGCAGAGCAGAGGCAGCTATAAGCCTCCAGCTGGCTCCAGAGTGAAAAGAACCTCATTTTGAATGTGTAAGGTGAAAATGCTTTGCCTGGTGTCTAGTTAAGTCTATGGGTTACAGTTGCCTTAATGGAGATTAGTTTGGGGATTTGTTAAAAGTTATGACAGTAGTAATTTGTAGACATGTGTATTTTAACCTGTGTAAATTAATAAAATGTTTCAATTAGTTTAATGTATATCCTCGAGAACAGGTGGTCTGATTCCTGAATTTAGAGTTACATCTCAAACATAACACTTAAAATTATAGGTTATGACAGTGTTTTAGAGTTTCCTTCTGGGAATTTTAAATAACTCAGCTTTACCAACTGCATCATCCCCCATTGGCACACAGTGACAGCAGTGTGTACCAGCTACAAGTTGCACTGTACCAACTTGCCAAGGCTTCCTTGATACCACCTCCCAAGCCTGCAACCTCTACCTTCAATACAAATGAGGGCAGCAGGGTCATGGGTCTGAATTTTCTCTCCAGGGTTGGGAGCACAGAATCAGAAATTTCCTGACTCTGCAGGTGCGACTTGGGAGAAATTGCCCTTTGGTTCCAGGGGGGTGATAACTGGAGTCAAGCTCACTGCCCCAGGAAAGAGTTCAAAGGTGGGCTGTGCGAAAGGCCACTTCGGTGATTTGTGACTTTGTCCTAGCTTCAAAAAAGTAATAAAACAAAAACCATTCGTTCAGCCCTTACCCCTCCCCACACAGCCCCCATGTCCAATACATGCTAACACATGCCATTCATGCCAGCTACACACCCCCATATCCCCTCATACCATCCATGCAAACCTATGCTTCTCCACCAATCCTCCAAAGGCCCCTCATACCCTCCATGCCAATATATGGCCCTCTGCCCACCCCACATAGCTGCTCATACTTCTATGCCAATAGGTGCCCCACCAACCACCTCGCATGGCTCCTCATGCCTCTATGCCATCTTATGGCCTTCTACCTTCTTATGGGGATGTTCGCTGATGATTGCACAACGTTCAGCACCAGTCATGACTCTGCAGATACTGAAGCAGTACATATCCAAATGAAGCAAGACCTGGTCAATATCCAGACTTGGGCTGACAAGTGGTAAGTATTTGTGCCACACAAGTACCAGGCAATGATCATCTCCAACAAGAGAGAATCCAACCATTGCTCCTTGATGTTCAATGGCATTACTATCACTGAATCTCCCACTATCAAATCATGGGGGTTACCATTGACCAGAAACTGAACTGGACTAGTCATATAAATACTGTGGCTACAAGAGCAGGTCAGAGGCTAGGAATCGTGTGATGAGTAACTCATCTCCTGACTCCCCAAAGCCTGTCCATCATCTACAAGGCACAAGTCAGGACTGTAATGAAATATTCCCCACTTGCCTGGGTGAGTGCAGCTCCCACAACACTGAAGAAGCTGGACACCATTCAGGACAAAGCAGCCCGCTTGACTGGCACCACATCCCCAAACACTCACTCCTTCCACCATCGACGCACGGTAGCAGCAGTGTGTACCATCTACAAGATGCACTGCAGGAATCCACCAAGGCTCTTTAGACAGCACCTTCCAAACCCACGACTACTGCCATCTAGAAGGACAAGGGCAGCAGATAGATGGGAACACCACCACCTGGAAATTCTCCTCCAGATCACTGTTGCTGAGTCAAAATTCTGGAATTCCCTTCCTAACAGCACTGTGGGTATACCTACACCACATAGACTGCAGCGGTTCAAGAAGGCAGCTCACCGCCACCTTCTCAAGAGCAAGTGGAGATGGGCAATAAATGCTGGCCCAGCCAGTGAAGCCCACATCTTGTGAATGAATTAAAAAAAACACCCCATGGCCCTTTATCACCCCATGCGAACTTAGTGCCAGCTCATGCCAACCTATGTCCCCCACCCATCATCCTTTGCTCTTACATCCTCCATGTCAATTCACCCAGTACCCAGAAGTGCAGCTGCCTTGATGAACCACAGATGTGCAAACTACAACCCACCCCAATTCAACCTTCCTGCCCCAGCGTTTGGGGACGGGACTTCCAGATTTGGGCCTCTGGCGCCATTTTGGATAAGCCAGACACCTTCTCCTTCATGGTGAAAATTCAGGCCTATATTCCTGTTCCTTCATTGCCGCTGTGTCAAAATCACTTCACTATATGAACTGCAGAAGTTCAGGGAGGTGCCTCACCACCACCTTCTTAAGGGCAATGAGGTTTCCAAATGTGGAGTCTTACAGTAAAAGATTTATTCGAGAGAAACATGCTTACAGACAACATTCATGATGTTGTGAAGTCTGCGAGAAACCTCATGTTATGATTGCTGAGCTCAATAAGAGGGTGATCAGCCCCAAGTCTTCCTAACTTTGAGTTACAAGATTTCACTTTTATCCCTCAGCTGCACTTTCACCTCACTTTGCAACAATTATTCTAGGATTAGGCTAATTTACATTAGTTCATCTGATTCCAAAGACTCACCATCTGGTATAAGAGAGTGAAAGTTCTAATTGGGCCTCAGGGCATAACATAAGCCATCTATCTCCTCACATGTACATATGCCGAAAGTGCAACACATTTTTTGTTTTAAAGTCAGGCAGGAGATAGTTAGATAGGGAGGCATTGCAGCAATGCTGTCATTTGGTATAGGATAGTTGGGAAGGCAGCCAGTTAGGTTAGACACAGAGGTTAGATTGGGCAGATTGGGGGTAGACTGAGGAAAAGGGTTTTCATAAAATACTGTAGTTAAGTTGGAAAAAACAGACTAAAAATTGAAAAGCTGCCCGTTTTGTGTGTTTTTTGAGAGATTTGATTGGTATATGGTGTCGAATTGGGATGATTATTTCACGCTAAGTATGTTACACACACTGAGCAATACTGAAAATTCATCCACAATAACCACGTGGCCTCATATGAAAATTCAAAGTTGACAGGCAGGAAAAGACCAGCTAGTCCATCAATTGTCTGTGCTTTTTGCACTATTATGTGCATGCTACAGGTAAATGGTTTGCTTTTATACGTACAGTTAACCATTATATTTGGCAGTTAGCCCACATATCCATACAAACACAGATAATGGTGAGTGAATATAATCACATAAATACACAGACACATTTATATAGCATAAGCTTAGGAAATTTGTGCTGTGATAGATTGCAATGGGAACACTTTCATTGTGGTTGTGATGGTTTTTGTGGCATCTGACTTTTCCGGGCTTGAACCTGGCATAGAAATAATGCCACTTTAAGGTCAATGTTGAAGACACAAATCACCATGTTTTTATAGTGTAAGAAATGCCTCCATGCATAATACAATATGTACTATTAAGTTATGACATCTGAGTATGATCAAGCCAGCTGGCAGTCAGGAGATCAGAGCAAATCCTTAGTCCATACTTAACAAGGATGATATCATTTACTCACCATGATGGCTTGTTATGGATTGCAAATTTAGTTTTCATTACCTTTTTTTAAAGGAAATATGCACGTTGGAACATAATATTATTTTGCAAATGGCTGTTGACTGGAATATTGTCATAATGTACACAAATACATTCACACCATCAAAGAAAATCAAGCAATATCCTTTACTGTATTTTTAGAGAACTTTGTAAAGAATGGAGAGTATGCTATTTACAAAGAACACTTCTAACATTTGGTTTTAGGAAATTAAAAGTAAACCTGGCATTGAGTTTAAGCACAGATGCTTTATCTTATTGATGCTGAGATGGACCAGTAGCCTGGTACATTTGGTAATGAGCACAGTGTCTTGACTAAGGCCAACAATTATAATATATTCAGGGAAAATACATAAATATTTTGCCCTTATCCCAAACAGATAGGACTAATATCTGGAGTTAAGAGTAGCTACTTAATCCAGGTAGAGATTTTGTTCAATATACTATCTTTTTGCCAAATGGTATATTGGCAGCTAGCTATTTAATTTAATTCAGTAATAAACTGTCTGTTGATTGCTGTGATCACCACAGTAATAACTGCTTCTTCCACTAGTTAACTGTTTGAACAAGGTCAAAATAAAATAATAGTGTCTGAGAGCTTCTTTACCTGTCAATACTCAGTGCACACAGACTGAGGACTGTGATACCAACGGATGCCTTTTGGATAAATGGTACAAGCTTGCATATTTCAACGCCAAACGGCCAGTCTACAGCCAATAGCTATTTAAAACAAAAAAAAAGAAATTGAATGCTACTAAGACATTAAAACAACTATAGCTTATATTTATATAGCACCTTTAATGTAATGAAACATCACAAGATACTTCACAGGAGCATTATAAAACAAAGTATGACACTGAACCACATAAGGAGATATTAGATCAGATGACCAAAAGCTTGGTCAAAGAGATAGCTTTTAAGAAGTGTCTGAAAGGAGGAAAGCAAGGTTGAGAGGCAGAAAAGTTTAGGGAGAGAATTCCAGAAATTGGGGCCTAGGCTACTGAAGGCACGGCCACCAATGGTGGAGCAATTATAATTGAGAATGCACAAGAGGCCAGAATTAGAGGAGCGCAGATATCACGGAGGGATGTGGGTAGGAGAACATTACAGAGAAAAAAAGGGGCAATGCCTTGGAGGGATTTGAAAGCAAGGGTGAGAATTTTAAAATCAAGATGTTGCATGACCGGGAACCAATGTGGGTCAGCGAGCTCAGCAGTGAATAGGGGAAGGGGACTGGCTGCGAGTTAAGATGCAGGCGGCAGAGTTTTGGATGACCTCATGTTTTTGGAGTGTAGAACATGAAGGACCAGCCAGGAGTGCATTAGAATAGTTGAGTCTAGAGTAATGAACCATGGATGAGGACAGAATCATATAATAATGGGAAAAAAGGTTCAATTTTTTTATGATGAATAAACAGTCATAAGTGCATGAAAAATTTTGTCCCATAATATTCTACAGCCAGTAGCCATTTAAACCAAAAATTAATGCTATTAAGACATTAACAGAACAATAACTTATATTTATATAGCACCTTTAATGTAATGAAATGTCCCAAGGTGCTTCACAGAAACATTACAAAACAAAGCATGACACTGAGCCACTTCCAGTGATACCAGGCTGATTTATGAAAAATATTGTTTTATTCCCACAAATTATAAAATTCTCAGTCTTGGCTGAATTGCCCTGAGAGCTGAAGGATAAGGAACTGCACCCCAGGTTGGATGGAAGGACAATCAAATGAATTTACTCTTCAGTGGAGATGCCTTATGTGGAATTCCCACAAGGAAAGTGTCAATTGGTAAGCTATATCCATAACCAGAATTTTCTATGTATGATATATAAGGAAAAAAAATCTCCGAACAGTAAAGAGCTGTATGGCAGGAGGTCCCAGGAAGGTAATCTGCTCACAAAGCATGGGGTTGGTAAAATCTTCCAGTACCGCAGATTAGATTGTTCTCCAGTTTATATGATTTGGGAGTGAATTAATTAAATTATACTCAATTTTAAAAAAATTTGAAATATTACATTATTTAAAATTATTTAATTTTGTTTCAATGCATTTTATAGCTATTTTTCAACATATGACCCATTTGACAAGACGTGGGCCTTTGTAACTGTTTAGTCATGTCATTACATTTCAGTTTCCAAAATTTCCTTTGACATTTTAGGATGAACCATCCTATATGCAGCAACTTCCTACAGAAATGTATCAATGATACCCACTCAAATGGTTAATATCAGTGCTAAGAGAAACAGCTTGGACTTAGTGTTGGTCAAATTGCAGTTACTTTGTAATCTAAAATGGGCAAATAATATTTTTTAAAAAACAAGCAGTGGAGATGGTGGGTCCTAATAAAAGCAAAAGTATATCATTGTCATGAATCTCGTTTGTTCCATTCAATAGAAAAAAACTCTTATTGCCATAGTAGGCTGTGCAAGAAATAGATAATGTCAACCCTGGGGCATGAGGACATAGTTGATGAAGACATAGTGGTGATGAGCACCACACCTGGAAATTGCAATAGGTGGGGGCCATAAAATCAGTGAAAGTTCAAGAGAGTAAGGGTCCAGAAAAGTGGCGAAAGCTCAGTGGGAGTTCAGGGCCATAAGAGGAACAAGAGGTCAGTGAGCAGAGGGGCCAGAAAAGCGATGAGAGTTCAGAGAGCAGTGGAGTTAGAAAAGTGATGAGAGTTCAGAGAGCAGTGGGGTTAGAAAAGTGATGAAAGTTCAGAGAGCAGTGGGTTAAAAAGGGATGAGATTTCAGAGAGCAGTGGGGTTAGAAAAACGAAGAGAGTTCAGAGAGCAGTGGGGTTAGGAAAACAATGCGAGTTCAGAGCAGTGGGGTTAGAAAAGCAATGCGAGTTCAGAGCAGTAGGGTAAGAAAAATGAGAGTTCAGAGAGCAGTGGGGTTAGAAAAGTGATGAGAGTTCAGAGAGCAGTGGGGTTAGGAAAACAATGCGAGTTCAGAGCAGTAGGGTAAGAAAAATGAGAATTCAGAGAGCAGTGGGGTTAGAAAAGTGATGAAAGTTCAGAGAGTAGTGGGTTAAAAAGGGATGAGATTTCAGAGAACAGTGGGTTAAAAAGGGATGAGATTTCAGAGAGCAGTGGGTTAAAAAGTGATGAGAGTTCAGAGAGCAGTGGGGTTAGAAAAACGATGAGAGTTCAGAGAACAGTGAGGTTAGGAAAACAATGAGAGTTCAGAGAGCAGTGGGGTTAGAAAAGTGATGAGAGTTCAGAGAGCAGTGGGGTTAGAAAAGCAATGCGAGTTCAGAGAGCAGTGGAGTTAGAAAAGCAATGCGAGTTCAGAGAGCAGTGGAGTTAGAAAAGTGATGAGAGTTCAGAGAGCAGTGGGGTTAGAAAAGTGATGAGAGTTCAGAGAGCAGTGGGGTTAGAAAAGCAATGCGAGTTCAGAGAGCAGTGGGGTTAGAAAAGTGATGAGAGTTCAGAGAGCAGTGAGGTTAGAAAAGTGATGAGAGTTCAGAGAGCAGTGGGGTTAGAAAAGTGATGAGAGTTCAGAGAGCAGTGGGGTTAGAAAAGCGATGAGAGTTCAGAGAGCAGTGGGGTTAGAAAAGCAATGCGAGTTCAGAGCAGTGGGGTAAGAAAAATGATGAGAGTTCAGAGAGCAGTGGGGTTAGAAAAGCGATGAGAGTTCAGAGAGCAGTGGGGTTAGAAAAGTGATGAGATTTCAGAGAACAGTGGGGTTAGAAAAGTGATGAGAGTTCAGAGAGCAGTGGGGTTAGAAACATGATGAGAGTTCAGAGAGCAGTGGGGTTAGAAAAATGATGAGAGTTCAGAGAGCAGTGGAGTTAGAAAAGTGATGAGAGTTCAGAGAGAAGTGGGGTTAGGAAAACAATGCGAGTTCAGAGAGCAGTGGGGTAAGAAAAATGATGAGAGTTCAGAGAGCAGTGGGGTTAGAAAAGTGATGAAAGTTCAGAGAGCAGTGGGTTAAAAAGGGATGAGATTTCAGAGAGCGGTGGGTTAAAAAGGGATGAGATTTCAGAGAGCAGTGGGGTTAGAAAAATGATGAGAGTTCAGAGAACAGTGGGGTTAGAAAAGCAATGAGAGTTCAGAGAGCTGAGGGGTTAGAGTTTACTGAGCAGTGGGGTTAGAGTTCACTGAGCAGTGGCGTTAGCCACTGTGGAGCCTATGGACAGTTGGAACCTCATTTGGAAACAAAAATCGAGGTGACATTACAGGAAAGTTGTAATTTGATTGGGCAGTGAATATTGTTGCTTAGTGACTGATTCTAAACAACTGGCAAATTAAAAATGATAATAATAAGTAGTAACATATTTTATTTTTAAGTAAAATTTATTACTACTATTAATGTGTATTAAATATTAGTAGGAATTATCAGTATTAGTAAGGTTTATTAATATCATTAAGGTTTATTAGCAGTAGCAAGGTTAACTAATAAATAAAGAAATGGCACAGCTGCTGTGACCCCTAGAATGCACTTTCTGTTCTATGTGGAAACTCCAGGATGCTTTCTGTGTCCTGGATAAGCATTTGTGCAGGAAGTGTATTCAGTTACAGCAGCTTGAGCTCTGGGTTTCAGAACTTGAGCAGCAGCTGATGTCACTCTGGCACATCCGCGAGGTTGGGAGTTTCATGGATAGCAGGTTTATAGATAATACAACCCCCAGCCTAAGTGCATGCAGGAAGAGAGGGAATGACCACTATACAGTCAAAAAGGAATGGGCAGGTAATGCAGGAGTGCTGTGATTACACCCCACTCTCCAACCAGTAGAAGGTCTGAATACTGATGAGAGTGATGGTTCATCTGATCCTCATGGCTCAGCTGCACAAGGATTACAAGGAAATCTGGAAGAGCAATACTGATAGGTGATTTGATAGTTAGGGTAGATAGGCATTTCTGCGGCTGCAGATGTGAACCCAGGATAGTGTGTTGCCTCTCTGGTGCAAGGTCAATGATGTCACTGAACGGCTGCAATTGTGGTCCACATTGATATGAACAACATAGGCAAAAAGTGTGATATGATCCTGTAGTCAGAATTTAGGGAGCTAGGCAGGAAATGAGCAAGTACGGCCTCTAAAGGAATAATCTCTGGATTACTCCCACTACCACATGCAAGCGAGTATAGAAATAGGAGGATAAAGCAGATGAATGCGTGGCTGGAAAGATGACGCAGGAGAGCGGACTTTAGATTCTTCAGACATTGAGACTGGCTCTGGGGGAGATGGGGCCATTTCGGGCCAGACAGGACTGAATTCCCTGCAAGCTGTTTTTCTAGTGCTGTTGGGGATGTTATAAACTAACTTGGCAGGAGTGTTGTAACAAAGAGACAATATCAGGGAGGAATACCAAGGTGCATAGAATACTGGGAAAGATAGATAGCATTAGTAAAAGGAACAGTAAGTTAACACATGGGGTGCGAGTAAGGGAGAGAGTAATGAAGCCTAAATCAGGGTTACTGTGCATGCATGTGAATGCATGAGGCATGATAAATAAGATTGATGAGTTACAGGCACAAATTACCATGTGGAAATATAACATTGTGCCCCTCAAATCTGCTCCACAATTCAATAAGATCATGGCTGATCTGATGTGGCCTTAACTCCACTTTCCTGCCTGCCCCCCATAACCCTTGTCTCCCTTGTCAATCAAAAATCTGTCTAAATCGGCCTTGGATATAGTTAATGACCCAGCCTCCACTGCTCGCGAGGGGAGAGAATTCCAAACACTAACGACCCTTTGAGAGAAGAAATTCCTTCTCATCTCTGTCTTAAATTGGGAGACCAGTTATTTTGAAACTGTGCCCTCTAGTTCTAGATTTCTGTACGTGGGGAAACATCCTCTCAGCATCTACCCTGTCAAGCTCCCTCAGAATCCTACATGTTGCAATGAGATCACCTCTCATTCTTCTACATTCCAGCTTTGGGTAAGAGATGTAGGGAACAATAAAATAGGGAAAGACAAATAATTTATTTAGGAATGGGGAAAGGGTCTTTAGTGTTGCACCCTAGAGGCATGATCAACAAAGACTCTAGATGCTCTTCAGAGAGAAATAGGGAAAGACAAATAATTTATTTAGGAATGAGGAAAGTGTCCTTAGTGTTGCACCCCAGAGGCATGATCAACAAAGACTCTAGATTCTCTTCAGAGAGAGTATTATAACTGGAACAGAGATTATTCTGGCTTTGATAGTCAATATTAATTTGTGAGGAACATCTGACAAAATCCCTTGGAATAGTTTAATTATCAGAATGATGAGGTTTACCAGTTTTTTCCTTGACTAGAAAGTCTTGAGAAATCAAATGAAATTTTCTTTTTTTTTGTCCTTGAGGCAAAAACATGACTGAAGAGTCTTTAGTGGGTGTTTGTAAACTCAGGGAGGTGACAAGACAGATGTATGATGGGAAGGAGTTCTGGAAGGTGGAGGTATATTTGCTGAAGGAGTGATGCAGAAGGATGGGGTAGTAGGAGTAACCCTACGTCAGCGGATATGCACAGGAATATACAGCTGGAAAGGATCACAATAATAGTGAAAGAGGTCATAGGAAGATTTGAAGAAAAAAGATTTTAATATACTTTCTCTGGGGCATGGAAAGCCAGTGAAGGATGAGAGCATATATCTGTTTTAGTATGTGTTGGGCCATGAATTGTGGCACTTTGATGAATTATGTTTTTTTTAATATTCATTCACAGGATGTGGGCTTCGCTGGCTGGGCCAGCATTTATTGCCCACCCTTAGTTGCCCTTGAGAAGGTGGTGATGAGCTGCCTTCTTGAACTGCTGCAGTCCATGTGGCATAGGTACACCCACGGTGTGGTTAGGAAGGAATTCCACAATTTTGACCCAGCGACAGTGAAGGAATGGCAATATATTTCCAAGTCAGGATGTTGAGTGACTGGGAGGGGAACTTCCAGGTGGTGGTGTTCCCATGTATCTGCTGCCCTTGTCCTTCTAGGTGGTAGTGGTCGTGGGTTTGGAAGGTGCTGTCCAAGGAGCCTTGGTGAGTTCCTGCAGTGCATCTTGTAGATAGTACACACTGCTACTTCTGTGCGTTGGTGGTGGAGGGAGTGAATGTTTGTGGATGTGGTGCCAATCAAGTGGGCTGCTTTATCCTGGAAAGTGCCCAGCTTCTTCAGTGTTCTAGGAGCTGCAGTCATCCAGGCAAGTGGGGAGTATTCCATCACACTCTTGACTTGTGCCTTGTAGATGGTGGACAGGCTTTGTGGAGTCAGGAGGTGAGTTACTTGTCGCACGATTCCTAGCCTCTGACCTGCTCTTGTAGCCACAGTATTTATGGCTTCTCCAGCTCAGTTTCTGGTCAATAGTAACCCCAAGGATGTTGATAGTGGGGGATTCAGTGATGGTATTGCCATTGAACATCAGGGAGTGATGGTTGGATTCTCTCTTGTTGGAGATGGTCATGGCTTGACACTTGTGTGGTGTGAATGTTACTTGCCACTTGTCAGCCCAAGCCTGGATGTTGTCCAGGTCTTGCTGCATTCGGACATGGACTGCTTCAGTATCTGAGGAGTCGTGAATGGTGCTGAACATTGTGTAATCATCAGCGAACATCCCCACTTCTGACCTAATGATGGAAGGAAGGTCATTGATGAAGCAGCTGAAGATGGTTGGGCCGAGAACACTACCCTGAGGAACTCCTGCAGTGTTGTCCTGGAGCTGAGATGACTGATCTCCAACAACCACAACCATCTTCCTTTGTGCTAGGTGTGACTCCAACCAGCAGAGAGTTTCCCCCCTTATTCCCATTGACTCCAGTTTTGTTAGGGCTCCTTGGTCAAATGCTGCCTTGATGTCAAGGGCAACCACTCTCAACTCGCCTTGGGAGTTCAGCTCTTTTGTCCAGGTTTGAACCAAGGCTGAAATGAGGTCAGGAGCTGAGTGGCCCTGGCAGAACCCAAACTGGGCATCAGTGAGCAGCTTATTGCTAAGCAAGTGCCGCTTGATACCACTGGTGATGACCCCTTCCATTACATTACTGATGATTGAGAGTAGACTGATGGGGCAGTAATTGGCCAGGTTGGATTTGTCCTGCTTTTTGTTTACAGGACATACTTGGGCAATTTTCCACATAGCCGGTTATGTTCAGTGTTGTAGCTGCACTGGAACAGCTTGGCTCGGGGCACGGCAAGTTCTGGAGCACAAGTCTTCAGTACTATTGCCGGAATATTGTCAGGACCCATAGCCTTTGCACTATCCAATGCCTTCAGCTGTTTCTTGATATCATGTGGAGTGAATTGAATTGTCTTACGACTGGCATCTGTGATGCTGGGGACCTCTGGAGGAGGCTGAGATGGATCATCCAATTGGCACTTCTGGCTGAAGATTGTTGTGAATCCTTAATCCTGAAATCTTATCTTTGCACTGCTGTGCTGGGCTCCTCCATCATCGAAGATGGGGATATTTGTGGAGCCTCCTCCTCCGGTGAGTTGTTTAATTGTCCACCACCATTCATGACTGGACTGCAGAGCTCAGATCTGATTTATTGTTTGTGGGATTGCTTAGCCCTGTCTATTCACTTGCTGCTTATGCAGTTTGACATGCAAGTAGTCCTGTTTTATAGCTTCACCAGGTTGACACCTCATTTTTAAGTATGCCTGGGGCTGCTCCTGGCATTCCCTCCTGCACTCTTCATTGAACCAGGGTTGATCATTTGGCTTGATGGTAATGGTAGATATGCTGGGCCATAAGGTTACAGATTGTGTTTGAGTACAAGTCTGCTGCTGCTGATGGCCCACACTGCCTCGTGGACGCCCAGTCTTGGGTTGCTAGATCTGTTTGAAATCTATCCCATTTAGCACAGTGGTATTGCCACACAACCATGTGAAGGCGGGACTTTGCCTCCACAATGACTGTGTGATACCATTATGGACAGGAAGGTGAGGATGTTTTTCCCCACCACCTGCCACAGACCCAGTCTAGGAGCTATGTCTTTAGGATTCAGTTAGTAGTGGTGCTACCAACCCACTCTTGGTGATGGACATTGAAGTCCACCTCCAGAGTACATTCTTCATCAGCTGAGGGAGGGCAGTATGTGATAATCAGCAAGAGCCCAAGTTTGGCCTGATGCCGCAAGATGTCATGGAGTCTGGAGTCCATGTTAAGGGTTCCCAGGGCAACTCCCTCCCACCACCTTTGTCCTGTTCTGATGGTGGTGGGACATTATCTATAAGTTATGATTCCATGAGGATGAATTTTTCAGGCTGTTGCTTGACTAGTCTGTGAGATAGATCTCCCAATTTTGGCACTAGCAAATGTTATAGTAAGGAGGGCAATTGCCATTCATTTAACAGCAGTTAAGAGTCAATCACATTGTCACATGTAGGCCAGATCAGGTAAGGGCAGCAGATTCCTTCCCTTAAGGGCATTAGTGAACGAGGTGGGGTTTTTTTTTACAACAAACAGGCTTTTAATTCCAAATTTTATTGAATTCAAATTCCACCACCTGCTGTGGCAGGATTCAAACCCAGGTCCCCAGAATATTACCCTAGGTTTCTGGATTACTAGTCCTGCAACAATACCTCTACACCATCGCCTCCCCCATATGAATGGTGGAAGTAGGGAGGCTGGCAAGGAAAGCATTGGAGAGATCAAATCTTCAAGTGATAAAGATGTGTAGATTTTTGACAACAATTTGGGAAAGAGACAGGATATGAGGGAAGAAGCCAGATTTTATAATCAAAAACACTATGATTCTGCATCTGTGGGCCAAGGCTGAATTGGAAATTGTGAAGATTGATGGAGTGAAGAGGAGAAGTGTGTAGGTGTAAATGAAAACTGAAGAGGGTAAGTTCCATTTTGCTGGTATTTAGTTGGAGGAAGTTTTGGTACATCCAAATCTTAATATTGCTTAGGCAATTGTAGAGATTGGCAATAGCCTGGGAGGTCAAAGTGAAAGTGGAACTGAGTGATACCAACACCCTTGTAGAAGCTGATCCCAAGTTACTGGATAATGTCACCATGGAGAAGCATGTAAATAATAAGAAGGGGAACTAGGGTGGAACAACATAGAGTTAAAGTCAGCTGAGAGGGAGAAACAATTGGAAACAATGTATGATGAGTCATTCAGGAGTGAAATCACAAATTATGTGTTTATCTGAAATCCTCAATGCCTTACAAACATACAATAATTCTGATTCATCAATAGTGTCCACATATACGTTGACTGCCAGTGCCACTGGGAAACAACTGAGTATTAGCTATTGCTGACTCCACAGATACATAAGCAATTAACTCTAATGAATCAGTGGTTTCTGCTTAAATTAGCTTGATAGATTGAATGCCCTTTTCATATTCCATTGGCCATTGTTCAGCTACTTTGAAGATCAACACAATTCCACTAACTTGACTTACGTTGCTGTTCTCACCATTTTGTGCAGATGTGCTGATTTTGTTTTCAATAGTAGTTCATATATATGACTAGGTTACATTGGAAAATAGTTTTTCCTATGGCTCTTGTATTCACAATGTACAACTTGTATTTTATGTAGCTAACTTTTTTGCTTTTATTTACTCCAAGTTGGTGTAATAGAGCCTGTTCCTGTTCCCTGATCAAGCCTACACCCTGTCCCTAATATTTTGCTTATTTCTGCTTCCTAATAAAGGAACACAATTTTTTCCAAAAGGCTTTTGTTCCTCTTTCCAAATAATAATAATCTTTCTCTTCCTCCTGCTAATATTTTTCCCAACGAATTCTAACTGTTCTATCAGGTCTGGTCCTTCTCTTCCTTCAAGTTGTCTAATTCTTCCTCCAAGAAGATCCTCCTTAGAGTCTAATTATTTTACATCTATAGCATTTGATCATTCCCCCTCCACAAAAAAACCTGGCTCTTTGTAAACACATCCCAGTATGCCAATTTCCATCCCTCCCAAAGAACAGTCTGCTACTTTTCTAATAGAATCTCATCATTCCCTGTCTATACAGCCTTATCGACACAATGAAGTCTAACCTTCTCATGGTAAAGCTTGTTTATGCTCCCTACCCATCAAGGAGCCAGATATGTTCTCTGTAGAGCCTATTTGCCACTTCTCTGTTATCCGTCATACCTTGTATATCGTAATTGGGATGTCTATCAGGATGTACAGCAGATCTCCCAGGGCAAGACTGGCGATCAAGACATTCGGTCCATTTCTCATACATTTGTTCTTGTAGATGATTCGGAGCAGTGTGGAATTTCCAATGATTCCCACCATGAAGATCATACAGGAGACCACAGAATTGATGTATTTGAAAGCATGCCGTATTTCTGTCTGTTTTATACACATAGGAGGATATGAAGACCCAGCTGTTTCATCTGAAGGGATAGCTGTGTTCTGAGATCCATCTGTAAACGGCAGCACAGATTTGGGTCTTGCTGGGCTTGGCGTAGGAAATCTGTTTAATTTTTCTGTCATAAAGTTTGAACTAGAACTATTTTTGGGAGATGCTTCTTGCCCATAAGTAATGACAATCTGACAGGTTAGAAGAGCGAGAAACATCACAGTGTTCGCCACAGCCATTTAGTGATTGGAATCAGGCACAGATTTACAAGTAACGGGTAGATTTGCACTTAAATGACAGTGATGAAAAACTCTTGCCTTCAGCAGGAAACTAAATAAATGAAGAACAAAGAACAAAATAAGATCTCGCAAAAAATACAATTGACTTACTTCACCTTGAACTTATACTTTTAGAAAAATCTGAAACTGGGATATTTCTGCTATAACGCTTTCACTGTCATTTTTTTTCATTTTGCGGACTTTTTTTTAGAGCAGTGTATCTCAGAGTAATCACAGGTGTGCTTGTGGGCTAGACAAAAGCACCTGCCTATAATCATAAAAGGTATTAAATCTATTCACCTAAACTATGAGATTTTGGGTTTCATTTTACTTTTTCGATAATTATGATCTTATTTTGTACTGTGTTGGTACTGAACATTTGCTGATAAAGTTTCAGAAAATTTTCTAACTCGTGGTGATAGTAGAACAAGTTAATTGAGGAGATAAGACCACCACACACTGTAGTGGTCAAATGAAGAGGACACAGACTTGAAGAAAGCCAGCTCACAATTGTTTCCTCCTAAAATTTGTAAACTCATTCTTGGAGCACAGACTTCAAAATTCAATTGCAAGACACTCCTGACCACACTCATTTTTAAGTAACTTCCACAGTCCATTATTAATAGTGAATTAAAAGTAGGCCTTCTTTGCCTTTTAGTTCAGTCTGAAATACAACTTATTCTGGTCATTCAGTTTTTTGGCACACTTTGCTTTCATGCTCTGGTGCATTTTTCTCTTAACATTTTGTACCGACAATGAATTCTGCTCTGCATTATTAAAACCAATGAGTACATTAAGAATGTACTTTTCATATTAGGTACTTGCAGTGTTTTGCTATTAAAAAAGAATTTGTATTTATCTAGAACCTTTCACAACTTCTGGATGTCTTGTTTGCTGGATAACAAGGTCAAGCTAAAACTCCTTTTTCCCCAGTTTCGTCCTGAAACATTTCCCTCACCTCTTTTACCTTCACCTCTAATAGTAAGGAAAGGATAGAAGCTACATTTTTGTACCTTTCATAGCATCCAGATGTCCCAAAACACTTTATAGCTGGTAATGTACTTTTTAAGTGTAGTGATCGTAATGTAGAGGAAAATGCCATCCAATTTGCACACAGCTAGGTCCCATAAACAGCAATGATTTATTAGCCAAATAATCTGACTTTAGTGATAGTGGTTGAAGGATAAATATTGGGACACCAGGAAAAATCCACCGCCTTTCTTTGAATAATACCAATGGATTTTTATATTCACCAGAGAGAGTGAATGGAGCTTTAGTTTGTCTCATCTGAAAGGCTGCATTTCCAACAGTGCAGCATTTCCATCAGTGTCAACATTGATTATGTGCTCAAGTTCTGGAGCGGGTCTTCACCTATGACCTTCTGATTAATTAGTAAAAGTATTAGCCACCTAGCCAAGCCTCATACCATCAAGTTTTGTTTATGGACTAAATGGTTTTGAAAAGAAAAACTTTCATTCATCTATTAGTTGGTGCAAGAAGATAGAGACAAAAGGGATCTAAATAAAAAATAAACAAGTTAATTGATAAAGAACCAGGGCTTACATACAGGAGAAAAATGAACAGAGTTGTTATAAAAACAAAAAACTGCGGATGCTGGAAATCCAAAACAAAAACAGAATTACCTGGAAAAACTCAGCAGGTCTGGCAGCATTGGTGAAGAAGAAAAGAGTTGACGTTTCGAGTCTTCATGACCCTTCGACAGAACTAGGTGAATCCAAGGAAGGGGTGAAATATAAGCTGGTTTAAGGTGTGTGTGTGTGTGTGTGTGTGTGTGTGTGTGTGTGTGTTGGGGGGGGGGCGGTGTGGTTGGGTGGGGGAGAGAAGTGGAGGGGGGGTGTGGTTGTAGGGACAAGCAAGCAGTGATAGAAGCAGATCATCAAAAGGTGTCACAGACAACAGAACAAAAGAACACATAGGTGTTGAAGTTGGTGATATATATCTAAACGAATGTGCTAATTAAGAATGGATGGTAGGGCACTCAAGGTATAGCTCTAGTGGGGGTGGGGGCAGCATAAAAGATTTAAAAATATTTAAAAATCATGGAAATAGGTGGGAAAAAGAAAAATCTATAATTTATTGGTAAAAAACAAAAGGAAGGGGGAAGAAACAGAAAGGGGGTGGGGATGGAGGAGGGAGTTGTTATAATGGATTCAACAGTAACTTTAAAAAGGGAATTGAATAAATAAATATTTGAAGGGGAAAATTGTTAGGTTATAAGGAGAGAGCAGCTGAGCATGACTAATAGGTTAGCTCTTTCTAAGAGACAGCACAAGTATGATGGGCTGAATAGCCTCATTCGCTGCTGTATCATTCTATGATTATATTATTCTATGAATAACCTTTATAATCTTGGGTTTGAGGTAAATAGGTTTGTGAATTAGAAAATATTATAGATTATTTTGGATTGCCTTATAGTATATTTGCTTTAAGGAATATTTGTTGCACAATCAGAAGTACTGTGTCATTCCCAGAATGTTTAAAACTAGGTGTTACTTGCTTTTTTGCTTTGTTATTATTGGTATTCACTCATTAAGAATTCATTAAACTCTATCAGGATTGATGTACTTGGTATTATAAAATGTTGGCCTAAATATTTGTCTGCCTGTCTCTCTGGGTGCAGGGATTGCGATTCACAACCTGCCTGTGCCGGTTCTGTGGAGGTGATTACCATGAGGGGATTACCTCATTACTGTGATTGTAGCATGAGGGTAAGCACCTTCCTCACTGATGGCTTCCTTTTTGAGCAGACAGCTGCCTCTGCGCTTAGCATGGGACTGGTCAGCATTGTGCTCATTACACATAGTGCAGCCAGCCAGCTCTTCTTACAAGTGATCCGTCCCTCTTAAAGCGAAGCTGCACTCAATTGGCAGGGGTTGGGCACCAGCATATAGAAGTTGAACAAGGAATAGCAGCAACAACAACTTATATTTAACTTATATTTATGCCTTAACAATTATAATTGGGAATGCACAAGAGGTCAGAATTAGAGGAGCGCAGATATCTTAGAGGGTTGTTGGGCAGGAGGAGCCAATGTAGGTCAGTGAGCACATGGGTAATAGGGAGCAGGACTTGGTGTGAGTTAAGACACAGGCAGCCAAGTTTTGGATGACCTCAAGTTTATGGAGGGTACAATATGTGAGATCAGCCAGCAGTGTGTTGGAAAAGGCAAGTCTTGAGGTAATGAGGTCATGGACAACAGCAGATGAGCTGAGACAGGCGAGGTCAGGCACTGTAACATAGGTGGAAAATCTTCATGCATAAAGGAGAGAGTGTTGGATAGTAATAGAGAAGGATATAGTACCATGTTAGATAGTAGTAGACTAAGGAGGGCTATAAGAAAGGCAGGTTTAATATGCAAGTATGTTCACACACAAAGTGTGGTGAATAAGGTTGGCAGGGATACAAATGCAAATAGCCATGTGGGAATATGATGCAGTAACAATAATGGAAATGTGGCTTAAAACTGTTGAGGATTAGGCACTTATTATTCAAAGATAGGGAAGGTTAAAAGGCAGGTGGGGTGGCGGTACTGATTAGGGAAGACATTGTAGTGTTAGAAAGAGGGGAAGTCCTTGAGGGGCAAGAACAGAATTCATTTGGTTAGAGTTGTGAAACAAGTAAGATATGATCACACTACTGGAAGTATTCTTTAGGCCTCCAAATAGTGAGAGAGAGAAATAAAGAGCAAATCTGCAGGAAAATCGCAGAGATGTGTAAGAAGTATAGAGTGGTAACAATGAAACTATCAATTTGGATAATGTTAGAATTAAGTGTAAGGATGGGAGGAATTTCAGAAATGTTTTCAAGAGAATTTCCTTGATCAGGATGTTCTTGGTCCAATTAAGAAGAAGGCATTGTTGCATCTGATCTCGAGGAATGAGGTGAACCAAGTGGACCCAGTGTTTGGAGGGGAACATTTGGGTAAGAGTGATCGTCATATCATGCAGTTTAGATTAGTAATGGAGAAGAGCAAGGAACAATCTAAAGTAGAACTTCCAATTTGGAAGAGGGCTAACTTCAATGAGATCAAAGGGGATCTAGCTAAGGTAAAATGGAACCAAAGACTGACAGGAAGAACTATAATGAAACAGTGGGTGATCATCGAGGAGATGCTTCAGGTACAGGCTAGGAACATTCCAATAAGGGCAAAAAATTGGGGAATCAAGACCTCTTTGGATAACAAGAGAGAAAGAGAAAATGATTAAACAAATAGTGGGTGTATGGTGCATGTCAGGTGAATTCTTCAAATGAGAACCAGGCCAAATACAATAAGTCCAAAGGAGAAATGAAGAGGAAAATAAGACTGCAAAGAGAGAAAATGAAGTTAGAATAGCAATTAACATAAAAGGGAGCCCAAAAATCTTTCATTAGCATGTAATTAGTAAACAGATAGTAAGAGGTGCAATGGGTCCTCCTCAGGAAAAAGAAGGGGATATATGCTTAGAAGCATACAGCAAGGCAAGAATAATTAATGAGTACTTTTTATTGGTGTTTACTAAGGAAAAGAATACTTACAAAATATCGATAGAAGCAGAGATGGTAGAGGCAATGGATGGGGTGAAGGTTTATAGGCAGGATGTACTGGAAGGGCTGGCTATGTTAGAGAGGATAAGTCATCCGGCCTGGATGGCTTACAATCCCAGGTTGTTAAGGGTAGTGGAGGTGGTGATAGTGGAAGTGCTTGCCATAATCTTCCAATCTACCCTTCTTTAGAGTGTCAGCTCTGGCTCAGTTGGTAGCACTCTTTGCATCACAAGTCCCATTCCATGTTCTGAGTACAAAAATCAAAGCTCCAGTGCAGTACTAAGGGAGCACTGCACTGTCGAAGGTGCTGTTTTTCAGAAGAAATGCTAAACCAAGGCCCTGTCAACTTAATCAGGTGGGTGTAAAACTTCCCAAAAGCACTATTTCGAAGAAGAGCAAGGGTGTTATCCCCAACGCCCTGGCCAATATTTATCCCCCAATCAAAATCACAAAAAACAGATTATCTTGTCATTATCACTTTGCTGTTTGTGGTAGCTTGTTGATCACATTATGGTTGCCGTATTTCCTACACTACAACAGATCGAAAGTACTTGAATGGCTTTAAAGCACTTTGAGATGTGGCTGTGAAAAGCATGATATAAATGCAAGATGTTCTTTTCTTCCCTCTTAGATATGGAGGAGGTGCCAGAATATTGGAAAGTGACAAGTGTGGCACCATTGTTTAAGAAAGGGTGTAAGGCTATTCCTGTACATGTTGGATAGTTTAACAACAGTGGTGGGTAAAATTTTAGAAATAATAACCAAGGACTGAATTAACAGGCACTTGTAGAGGTTAATTAAGGAAAACTAGCATAGATTGTAAAAGGCAGAATGTGTTTGACTAATCTAACTTAATCTTTTGATGAAATAACAGAGAAGGTTGATGAGGGGAATGTGGTTGATGTTATCGAGTTGAATTTTAAGAAAGGTACAATGTATTACATAAAAAGGTTTGTTAACAAAATTGAGGCTCATGGAATAGAAGGGTCAATGTCAACTTGGATTTTAAAAAATGGCTTAACCAGTGAGTCATGCTAAATAAATGTTTTTCAGACTGGAAGATGGTAGACAATGGTGGCCCCCAAGGGTCAGTGCTAGGACCACTGCTTTTTAATTGCGAAACATAAATAACTTGGATATTGGAATACAGAGAATAGCTGCTGGACTGGGCCTGCGGCACGTGGTGAGGGTTCCAACAAGAGGGATAAACATACTTGACCTCATCCTTACGAACCTGCCAGCCACAGATGCAGCTGCCCATGACAGTATTGGTAGGAGTGACCACAGTCATTGTGGAGACAAAATCCTGCCTTTAAATTGAGGAATTCCTCCATTGTGTTATGTGGCATTACCACCATGCTAAATGGGATAGATTTCAAACAGCTCTAGCAACTCAAGACTGGGCATCCATGAGGCTCTGTGGGCCATTAGCAGAGGCAGAATTGTACTCAAACACAATCTGTGACTGCATGGCCCGGCATATCCCCCACTCTAACATTACCATCAAGCCAGGGATCAACACTGGTTCAATGAAGAGTTCAGAAGGGCATGCCAGGAGCAGCACCAGGTATACATAAATATGAGGTGTCAACTTGGTGAAGCTAAAACACAGAACTACTGGCATGCCAAACAGCAGAAGCAGCAAGTGATAGACAGAACTAAGCGATCCCACAACCAACAGTTCAGATCTAAGTTCTGCAGTCCAGTCATGAATAGTGGTGGACAATTAAACAACTCACTGGAGGAGGAGGCTCCACAAATATCCCCATCCTCGATGATGGAGGAGCCCAGCGCATCAGTGCAAAAGATAAGACTGAGCATTTGCAGCAATCTTCAGCCAGAAGTGCCAAGTGGATGATCCATCTTGGCCTCCTCTGGAGATCCCCAGCATCACAGTTGCCAGTCTTCAGATAATTCAATTCAATCCACGTGATATCAAGAAATGGCTGAAGGCACTGGATACTGCAAAGGCTATGAGCCCTGACAATATTCCGGCAATAGTACTGAAGACTTGTGCTCCAGAACTTGCTGCGCTCCGAACCAAGCTCTTCCAGTGCAGCTACAACATTGGCATATACCTGGCTATGTGGAAAATTGCGCAGGTATGTCCTGTACACAAAAAGCAGGACAAATCCAACCCAGCTAATTACCGCACCAGCAGTCTACTCTACATCATCAGTAAAGTGATGGAAGGTGTCATCAACAGTGCTATCAAGCAGCATTTGCTTAGCAATAACCTGCTTACTGACGCCAATCTTGTCTTCCACCAGGACCACTCAGCTCCTGATCTCATTACAGCCTTGGTCCAAAAATGGACAAAAGAGCTGAACTCCCAAGGCGAGGTGAGAGTGACTGCCCTTGACATCAAGGCAGCATTAGACCAAGTGTGGCTTCAAGGAGTCCTAGCAAAACTGGAGTCAATGGGAATCAGGGGGGAAACTCTCCGCTGGTTGGAGTCATACCTAGCACAAAGGAAGATGGTTTGATTGTTGGAGGTCAGTTATCTCAGCTCCAGGACATCATTGCAGGAGTTCCTCAGGGTAATGTCCTTGGCCCAACCATCTTCAGCTGCTTCATCAATGACCTTCCTTCCATCGTAAGGTCAGAAGTGGGGATGTTTGCTGATGATTGCACAATGTTCAGCACCATTCACGACTCCTCAGATACTGAAACAGCCCATGTCCAAATGTAGCAAGACCTGGACAATATCCAGGCTTGGGCTGACAAGTGGCAAGTAACATTCGTGCCACACAAGTGTCAAGCAATGACCATCTCCAACAAGAGACAATCCAACCATCGCCCCCTGATGTTCAGTGGCATTACCATCACTGAATCCCCTGCTGTCAACATCCTTGGGGTTACTATTAACCAGAAACTGAACTGGACTAGCCTTATAAATACTGTGGCTACAAGAGCAGGTCATAGGCTAGGAATCGTGCGACAAGTAACTCACCTCCTGACTCCCCAAAGTCTGTCCACCATTTGCAAAGCATAAGTCAGAAGTGTGATGGAATACTCCCCACTTGCCTGGATGACTGCAGCTTCTGCAAATCAGGAAGCTGGACACCATCCAGGACAAAGCAGTCCGCTAGATTGGCACCCCATCCACAAACATTCACTCCTTCCACCACCGATGCACAGTAGCGGCAGTGTGTACTATCTACAAGATGCACTGCAGGAATTCACCAAGGCTCCTTAGACAGCACCTTCCAAACCCATGACCACTACCACCTAGAAGGACTAGGGCAGCAGACAAATGGGAACACCATCACCTGGAAGTTCCCCTCCAAGTCACTCACCATCCTGACTTGGAAATATATTGCCGTCCCTTCACTGTAGCTGGGTAAAAATCCCTGAACTCCATTCCTAACAGCACTGTGGGTGTATCTACACCACATGGATGGCAGAGACTCAAGAACGCAGCTCACCACCACCTTCTCAAGGGCAGCTAGGAATGGGCAATAAATGCTGGCCCAACCAGCGAAGCCCACATCCCGTGAATGAATAAAAAAAATCAAACTTGGAGGTGAAGCAAACAGTGAGAAAGCTGCAACAGGACATAGATAGATTAGCAAAATGGGCAGAAAAGTGGAAGATAGAATTTAATACAGAGAAATGTGAGATGATACATTTTGGCAGGATGGATACGGACAGGTAATATCGACTTACTGGCACAGTTCCAAAGAGTGTGCAAGAACAGAGGATTCATGTGAACAGATCTTTGAAGGTGGCACGACACATTGAGAAAGTAGTTAGAAAAGCATGTGGGATCTTAGGTTTCATAAATAGAAATATCAAGGACCAAAACGGGGAAGTTATGCTGAACCTATAAAGTCCTGGTTAGGTCCCAACTAGAGTATTGTGTCCAGTTCTAGTCACCAGACTTTAGGAAGACTGTGAGGGTCCTTGAGATGGTGCAGAGGAGATTTATTAGAATGGTTCCACAAATAAAAGAATTTAGTTACAAAGTTAGGTTGGAGAAGCTGGGATCATTTTCTTTGGAGCAAAGGAGGTTGAGGGGAGATTTGATAGAGTTGTACAAGATTATTACAGGTTTAGGTAAGCCAGACAAATCAAAGCTGAGCTGATGATGCAAGGACTAGGGTACACAGACTGGATTACTCTGCAGAGAGCCAGCATGGAGTTAAGGGGCCAAATGGCTTACTCAGTGCAGATATGAATCCATGACCTAATAATGTTGCTGCTATTTAAAACATGGAAAGTGGAACACTAGGGCAGAGGGACAGTTCCAGGGTGATGGATGCAGCATTGAATACATTGTACAGGGAGTGGTCATGAGGGGACATGTCATGATTCCCAGGGTGGGGAGCGAGCAAGCTTAAGGACCATCCTCAGAAGGGAGCAGGAGCAAGTGGTCAGGGAGGTCAACTCTCAGAGTCTAGACCTGATGAGCTGAGAGCAGTACACCAAGAAGACCTCATGAAGTCTCAAGGCATCAGGTCAAACATGGGCAAGGGAACCTCCTGCTGATTACCACTACCGTCCACCCTCAACTGATGTATCAGTACTCCTTCGCATTAAACGTTACTTGGAAGAGACATCGAGGGGAGCAAGAGAACAGAACGTACTCTGGGGGACTTCAATGTCCATCACCAAGAGTGACTCAGTAGCACCACTATTGACTAAATTGGTTGAATTCTGAAGGACGTATCTGACAGACTGTGCCTGTGGCAGGCAGTGATAAAACCCATCATGAGGAAAATACTTACTTGACCTTCTCCTCATGAAATTACTTGTGGCTGATCCATTGTCCATGGCAATGTTGGTAGCACTGACACCACACAGTCCAGGAGACAAAGTCTTGTCTTCACATTGAAGGACATTCTCCATTGTGGCATTACCACTGTGCTCAATGGGATAGATTTAGATAAGACCTAGCTTTAGTAGCTCAAAATTGGACATCCATGAGACACTGGACTATCAACAGCAGTAGAATTGTACTCCACTACAATCCATATCCTTATGATCTACTCACTCTACTATGACCATCAAGCAAGGGGACCAATCCTGGTTCACTGAGGAGTGTGGGACAGCATGCCAGCAGCACTAGGCATACTAAAAAATGTGATACTAATCTGGTGAAGCTACAACACAGGACAACATGCTAAGTAGCACGCCATAGACAGAACTAAATGATCCCACAATCAATTGATCAAATCAAAGATCTGCAGCTCCACCATACCCAGTCATGAATGATGGTGGATCATGAATGATAGTTAAACAACTAACCAGAGGAGAAACCTCCATAAATAACCCATCCTTAGTGCTGTCGGAGTCCAATTCATCAGTGCAAAAGATGAGGCTGAAGCATTTGCAACCATTGTTAGCCAGAATTGCAGAGTGGTTGACACAATTCGACATCCTGAGATCCACAGCGTCAGAGATGTCACTGTTTAGACAACTTGTTTCACACTACGTGATATCAAGTAATGGCAAAGTGCACTAGACACAGCAGATATAAGGAGCCACAACAACATCCAGGCTGTAGCGCTGAAGACTTACGCTCCAGAACTAACCATGCCCCTAGCCAAACTATTCCAGTACAGCCACCTGATAATGTGCAAACTGGGACCTACCTGATAATGTAGGAAATTGCCCAGATATATCCTGTCAACGAAAAGTAGGATTATTCCAATCTAGCCAATTACTGTGCCATTAGTCCACTCTCAATCATTAGCAAAGTGATAGGAGATGTTGTTGACAATGCTATCGAACAGCACTTACTCAGCAATAGCCTGTTCACTGATGCCAAGTTTGGGTTCCAACAGGACCACTTAGCTCCTGACCTCTTGGTCTAAACATGCAGAAAACAGCTGAATTCCAGGGGTGAGGTAAGAGTATCTGCCTTTGACATGAAAGCAGCATTATGCTGTCACCAAATGTGGCATTATGGAGCCCTAGTAAAATTAAAGTCAATGGCAATCGGGGAATACTCCAATGGCTGCAGTCACGCCTAGCACAAAGGGAGATGTTTGTAGTTGTCAGAGGCCAAACACCTCAGCTTCAGGACATCACTGCAAGAGCTCCTTAGGGCCATATCATCGGCCCAACCATCTACAGCTGTTTCATCAATGACCTTTCCTCCGTCATAAATTCAGAGGTGGTGTTGTTTGCTGATGACTGCACAATGTTCAGTTCTATTTATAATTCAGATAATGAAGCAGTTTACATCTGCATGCAGCAAGACCTGGACAATGTTCAGGCTTGGGCTGATGAGTGGCAAATAACATTCATGCCAAACAAGTGCCTGGCAATGACAATTTTCAACAATAGAGATTCTTACCATCTCCCCATGTATTCAATAGCATTAATATCAATGAATCCCCCAAAACCAACATACTTGGAGTCACCATTGACCTGAAACTTAACTGGACCAAATACTGTAGCTACAAGGGCAAGTCAGAGGCTGGGAATTCTGTGGTGAGTAACTCACTTCCTGACTCCTCAGAGCCTGTCCACCATCCTCAAGACACAAGCCAGGAGTGCGATGGAAGAGTCCCCACTTGCCTCGATGAGCGCAGCTCCAACAACACTCAAGAAGTTTGACACCATCCAGGACAAAGCTGCCCACCCACTTGACTGACACCTCATTCATTACCTTCAATATTCATTCTCTCCACCACCAGCACACAATAGCAGCAGTGCGTACCATCTGCAAGATGCACTACAGCAACTTGCCAAGCCTCCCTCAATAGCAGTGTAAAAACCTGCAACCTCTATCACTCACAAGAACAGATCAGCAGGGATGGGGAACACCACCAGCTGTAAGTTTCCCTCCATGTCACACACCATACTGATCTGGAACTATATTGCTGTTCCTTCACTGTCACTGGGGCAAAATCCTTGAACTCCTACCCTACACCTGCACCGCATGGACTGCAGTGGTTTAAGAAGGTGACATGCCACCACTTTGTCAAGGGCAATTCGGGATGGGAAATAAATACTGGTCTTGCCAGTGATGCTGACCTCCCATGAATGAATGTATAAAAAAAATTCTGATGACTTCATGCATGAGGTCAAGGTCAGTGAATACATCTCCACCTGACATCTTTTACTGATCCCACCACCAGCCTCACAAGCTGCTCAAAGCACTGCACCCCATCATTTACCCAGCAGCACTCCTGGGCAATGAGGACTCACTCCTAACATTCAGATACTTGATCTCACCCTTGCACACATATCAATGCTACAGCCTCACACCAACTTCTTGCTGCCTCCACGTAACTCCAACCATTCAGCAATGGATGGACATTACCCAAACACAGCAGTAAACACTGTTACACTCATCAGGTTATAATATTGTTTTTTTTAACCGCATCTTTAAATTTAGGGTAAATGAAGGAGATCATGTGACCTGTTCTGCAGTCTGCCTTACAGTAAGCCTGGGCGGTATGATTGGGAGCTGAGCAGAACTGGAGGGTGACAAGGAAGCTTGCATCTCCTGAGCCCTACAGAGGAAGTGGTTCTTGGCAACATGTGACCAGCTGTGATGGAGCTCATGGCATCTGATATTACTAAGAGCATTAAGGATAATGGAATCTTATGTCCTTTTGATCTCCCAGTTCACTATCATTCTGCTAGTTGGCTTGATGAGCAAGCCCCTGAGCAGGACCTCTTGCTTCTCAATCACCCCCTACCCTCACACCAATCTTCCCCTTCTGATTTCCTGTTTTTAGACACCCAAGAATTACCACCTGCCCAGTCACTGCATCCCAATAAGGAAAACAGAGAGCAACAGCACGGCACTGATGAAAAATCAAAACTTGATCTCATGTTTGCAGTCATCAGTTCAGATACCAGCAGTGCACATACCTTGGAGGCATGTATAGAGTTGGGATCTGTATTTGGTGAGTCATCTAGACACGAATGCCCTGTAACCAGGCCAAGGGGAAAGATAGTTCATTTCTCAGCTCACCAGTGGATGTGCTTGTAGACGAGTTCTGCTACAGAGAGCTTTGATGAGGACTTCAATGGGACGGCATACAGGAGAGCACTAATGGACATGCGCACTAAGATGATGAGTGCATTGGCTGATCTACCGTCCAGCTTTCTGTCACTGTCAAGGAGCATGGGGGAACCTGGCTCCAACTTGGCAGAGGGCATTGTGCTGAGCTTCCCGCCTCTGCTGCTTCTGCTCCAACTCTGTCATGCTGCAGACCCAGAGGCACTGCCACTACTGACCGCATACCTGTTATAGCCTTTGTGTGGACAGGTCACCAAATCGTCTGACATCCCTATGAGGATGCAGTAACACTCACTGCACAACACCTCCAAAAACCTCCAGAGTACTTCCAGGCACTTTGCAATAGGAGAAGTTCTTAAAAATGCCCTTATCTACAATTTGGGTCCATCTTTCAGCTTAATGCTTGTTAACGCTTGCAGAGTGACGTATAAATTCGTTATTTGCATGTGCATGGTCCAAATTTGGAATCCTCTTGTAACATCAGCCAGTTGGGCTGTATGATGTGAGGAGAGCCCCAATTTAGAATCTTCTGACACATACCGGGGGACAGTCACATGGGCTGTCTTTCCATGATGGAGCATGCAGACCAGGGGTGGCTGGTGGCGCAACGCACCCCAGCAAAAAAGTGCTGGACCTCTGTAGTCATTGTGTTTGCTGTGATATCTATACACAGACAAATAAAGGAACTGCAACATATTTGCTCCCTCTTTCTTGTCCCTTTTAGCTTCAGACAACTATCTCCTGCACCTTAAAAGATTCATGGGTCAGCAGAGGAGCCATCATCTCCTGGATTAGCCCGAATATTTGTTTAGAACAAACCTTTTCTTAATGCAACATTTCCCCAGGTAGTAGAACTTACACTTTCAAACAAGCATTGAAATATAGCTTGACTGGCGGTGAGAAGTGCCCTCCCTGTCAGGTCCTTCATACACACCCGGAGTCCCAGCACCCACCGCACACTGCCTCGAGGCAGCTGCATTATGAAAGAGACAATCACCTTGTGGTATGTACATTTGCAAAGAAGGTCTGAAAGTCGCTTTTGTTGCAATTAATCCCAAGCAGCACTGTTACACAGGACCCTACAAAAAATGGATAGTTTCCGGGGATACACACCAAGATAAACATCATCATCTCCTAGAATGCCACCAACTCAGTGAAAGACACCCTTTGGTCTGCCCAAAACTAACTGGTGTTCTTGCGTCCACAATCAAGTGTTGTGAGCTGAAACTTTCCAAGGTCCAGGAGTATGTGCTATGAGATGCCATGGGCTCAATTGGAAAAAGCTACAGTTTAGAGACCTTCTGCCATAGCACACCAAGAGGCAGGAAATACTGTAAAACCACCTCAGCTTATATAGATAAGTAAAAAGGTTTAAGGTACTGTAATCTTATTGAACTGTATTGCACTATGTAAATTGCAGCATCCAAGTTCTACTGTTTTGATTCTTTGCTAAATTGATTAAATAAAATAAATTTTTTGAAAATAAAAGCAATGCCCATGACCTAATCTGGTTATAAATAAGATAAATGAGAAGCCTCTCATTTAGAGAATCCCTCCCTTACAATATAATGGAAAGGAATTCGATATGAATACATCAAAGGTTTGCATGTTGATATTGCGGACAATAATACCCTGTCCTTTTCTGCCTATATGCATCATGCATCAAATTATCATTTATCCCTTCAGAGCTATGGACAACATGGTTCAGGATATACCATGAGAGGGCCTTGAGCAGAATGCATCATGTAAGAAGAGGATTTTAAATATAATTTTAAAATTTCTCATTAAATTTTCAGGAATTCAGGCCACAATCTCAGCTTGAACAACTTGCCAGTGGCCCCACCTCTTCCAGTTGTTGGAGATAAAAAATTGGTCTCACTGTGAAACCTCTGTTGATGCTATACCAAACCCTGGACCATTAGAGGAGAATTTTAACTCCCCAAAGCAGCTGGATTTGGGTGAGGCGGAATGTTAAAATGTTAAGATCTGAATCTCAACCTCAACCCCAATAGAAGTAGTATGGGTGTTGGGCAGGCAACCCATTCCTTGGAGGCATGTTGAAAATCTAAATATTATAATGAGGCTGTTTTCTCATATTTAAATTTAACGCAGGTTTACTGAAATCCCTGAGCCTTAGGAAAGCCGATAGCTAAGAGAGGTGAGGTCTGCTGGATTCAGGAGGTAAATGCCTTACTACTTACCGGTTGAATCCAGTTTACCTGCTGGAAACCAGCTGCGATCAGACACTCCACCTGCCTCTTTTGATCTCCTCCAAGTGGCCTCAAATCTCCCCTCTGGCCTCTGATCTCTTCTGACTCTGACTTCTGATCTCCCCTCTGATCACTGATCTTCCCTGCTCCATGCCCTGATCTACCCTCTGTTCTCCGGTCTCCCCCAACCCAACCTCCAATCTCCCCTTTGGCTGCTAATCTATATGCTCTCATTGGGCAGAACTTTCCCCCCATCGGGGGGGGGGAAGTTGAAGAGCAGGCACGCGTAGGTGCGCCTCCGATTGGTGCCCCCAATTGGGGGCGTGCTGCCATTTTACGTGACATCTGCATGGAAGCGCTGTGCACTCCCTGTGCGGGCAGGGGGAGGGGGGAATTCCCTAAACCGAGAGTGCGCTCTTTCGCCCATGCGTACGAAAGAGCGCACTGATCTCCCTGAGGCTAAGTGCTGCCTCAGGGAGTTCGGCTGTACATTTAAAAATCTGAAAAATAGAAAAAAAAGCCCTGACATGTCCCCTCATGTGACAATTTCACATGAGTTGGGACATGTCTATAACTTTTACAGACACTTTAATTACATTTTTAAAAACCTACATGAAACCTCATCCCGCCCATGGATGAGGTTTCATGCTTTTTCTAATTCCCACCAGGGTTCCTGGCCTGCCCGCCAACCTTAAGGTTGGATTGGCAGGTCCATTAATTAGTTTAATGACTCTGTCAATGGCCTCAATTGGCCATTGACAGGTTGGTGGGCGCACAGCTGATTCTGCCGAGCCCCCGCCTACCTGAAAATTTAAATGGGGCGCGGTGATGTCGGGAGTTCCACCTGACTTCATCCTGCGTCATTTTACGCGTCGGCAAGCGGGCCTCACCCCCCCCAGCTCGCCCACCAGGAAATCCTGGCCATTGTTCTTAGCATCCCAATAACATTCATTCCTTCGCCATTGTTAGATCAAAACACTAGAACTCCCTAACATGGTCAAGAACTTCAGGCATGGGCTACAGCGGTTCAAGAACAAGCCTCACCAGCAATTTCTTGGATCAGCTAGGAATGGGTTAAATATCTGCTTTTCCAGACATGTCACATCCTGAAAATGATTAATGAAAAAAAGTCTGCATTTCGCTTTCTGTGGCTCCAATATCTTTTCTACATTGAATTGTCAAAACTGCACACAGTAACTGTGTTCTAACCAGACTCATCACCAACTTTGTATTCAACCTGCACCCCACCCCATTCCCCCATGATATAAAACCCAGAGTCCCATTTGTCCTTTTTGCATTTTGTTTCCACAATATAGATTCCTGTCTTTAAATTACGTATTTTAAATTTTTACATGGACACATGCTAGTATAATTAGGAAAAAGGTCGAGAAGTGGAAAGTGAAATATCTTTCCAAAAAAATTGCGTTGGACCATATTCTCCCAGAGCTGTAAGTAACATGCATATATCAAATGATACCTCTCCAGGAGCGTGTCTAATCTGTATAGACCTTCAACTCTTCAGCTTTTAAAAAGTTAGGGGTAAGCACTATGTAAGGGACAACCTACTTTGAAAACTACATTAAGCCACCAAACTGGCCATCAGGAAAGTTTATTTTTGCTGCAACTGGTCCATTATATGCTACAGAAGGAACCATTGCACTGTTACTTCATGTAGATCTATTGATTGTTTTAAAATAAAATTTACATTTAGTAGCCGCAAACATGACAAATAGTGTCTTGCTGTTTTATGCCTCAAACACCCTGCTTGGTAGATTTATCATTCTGATGTCACTCTGATATTTTTCTTGATACCTATTCCAAATTTACTTCTCACAATGTTTTATTTGTGTCCTTCAACCCCACCCTTCCCAGAGGAGTGGGATCAAAGTTCTAATCAGGATTTCATTTATTTACACCATTTAAGAAATTATATATATTTTGATAAGGTCTCATCTTAGTTGCTTTTTTTCTAAGCTGTTAAGCTTGGCTTTCTCTAACTTTTCCTATAATGTATAACATGAACACCTACTTACATTTATGTAGCATCTTTGATCGAATAAAAAAATCCCAGGTGCTTCATAGAAGCGATTATCAGACAAAAGTTTGAGGCCAAGCCACATAAGGTGATATTAGGACAGATGTTCAAAAGAGGGTAGTCTGTTTTAAAGGAGGAAAAAAAGTTAAGGGGCCGTGAGGTTTAGGGAGGGCACTTCTCGGCTTAGCCCTTAGCCTAGGCAACCGAAGGCATGGCCACCAATGGTGGAGTGAATTAAATTGGGTATGCAAAAGAGGCCAGAACTAGAGCAGTGTAATGATCACAAAGGTTTATAGGGCTGGAAGAAGCTACACAGATAGGCAGGATACCCATAGAGGGATTTGAAATCAAAGATGAGAGCTTTAAAACTGAGACATTGCCAGGCAGGGAGCCAGTATATGTTAGTGAGCATGGGGCCATGGGTGTAAGTTAGCATAGCAGCAGCAGAGTTTTGCATGAACTCAAGGTTAGGTAGGGTGGAAGTTGGGAGGCTGGGGAATTTTGGAATAGTACATTCTAAAGGCAACAAAGGTACAGTTAAGGGTTTCAGCAACAGATGTGCTGAGGTATGGGCAGAGTCAAGCGATGTTATAGAGGTGGAGGTAGGCAGCCTTAGAGATGGAGTGGCTATGTGGCCAGAAGCTCATCTTGGGGAAGTTTGGTCTGGTGGGCAAAGGAAAGGGTGGGAAGCGGCAGAGGTGGCTGACGACTGAATCTTAGTGATACAGAAGTCCTCGAACTTGTTGGATGTGAGGGTGTAGGAGGAAGGGAAGAGGGATTTAAGAAGCTGATTTCCATTAGAGAAAATAAGTCAAGTGTTATCTTTGCATTCCAGGATGATCTTGGATTAGTGAGATGTTTTGGCAGATAAGAGCAAAAAGAAGTTGTACTTTTATTAATCCCTATTATTACTATATGTGCCATGCTCTCTTTAGAGAGGTGAAACATAATTGACCAGAATTTGCTGTCAAAATAACGATGAGGCTAATATTATCTTCCATTATGTATGTGCAATGATACAGCAATTTCAGGTGAGGAGAAGATGCATAGTTAAATGTGAATATCCAAAAGTTGCTATTTGAATTGTGCCACTCTGCCGTTAACTTCACAAAAATGGTATTTTGCTGTCTGTCTCATTATCTCATTATGACATGCATCGAATGGGATGGAGTTTGCGGTAAGAACAATGTTGACACTATCAGTGTTTACATTTATTAAGGAGTAAATATTGGACAGCAACTCTGCACATGTGCAGTTAAACATGGTTATCAGGAAATTGCTCCCTGATTTTTCCTGCTCCTTTAAAGCTTTGCAACACCAATATCTCACTGAGGGACTCAGCATTCTAACACATGATGGATGTGAAGTTGTGACACTTACCCATTAGATAGCCAAACAGAAAATGTTAGAGATTGTCTATTTAAGCAAATTATGAATGAAGTGATAAGTCCTAATTAATGCCAAATAGTGACTCTGGCACTGGAATCGACATTTGGAGTTTCATTCCTTCAGAATTTGATTATTGTTAGAGATTTTAAAAAAAAATTCTTAAACTTTTTCTTTGCTTATTTTTCTTCCTGTCTCTTAATCAGTCTTTAATTTATTTTCCATATATGATTTTGAATTGGATTAGCTATTCGAACTTACACTTCCTGATTTGAACACCTCAATAAAGATTCTTCAACCTGATTGGTTGAGGAGACATGCTGTTACTTGCGCTGTTCACATGGGCTCTCAATTGTCTGTGGAGGGCACTGTGATGCTTTGACTGATAACTATAAATCAACGTATTAAAAAACCACAGAAAGTCTGTGGGCAAGTGTAAGCATGATGAATGGCAATTAACATTCATTTGCTGCTGATCTCAAAATCTGGGTCAAAATCATGAAGCTGCTTTATTTGTCCTGTAGATATGAATTAAACGAACTACAGATATTTAAAACAAAAACAGAATTACCTGGAAAAACTCAGCAGGTCTGGCAGCATCGGCGGAGAAGAAGAAAGTTGACGTTTCGAGTCCTCATGACCCTTCGACAGAACTTGAGTTCAAGTCCAAGAAAGAGTTGAAATATAAGCTGGTTTAAGGTGTGTGGGGGGGGGGGGGGCGGAGAGAGAGAGAGAGAGAAGTGGAGGGGGTTGGTGTGGTTGTAGGGACAAACAAGCAGTGATAGAAGCAGATCATCAAAAGATGTCACCAACAATAGAACAAAAGAACACATAGGTGTTAAAGTTGGTGATATTATCTAAACGAATGTGCTAATTAAGAATGGATGGTAAGGCACTCAAGGTATAGCTCTAGTGGGGGTGGGGAGAGCATAAAAGATTTTAAAATATTTAAAAATAATGGAAATAGGTGGGAAAAGAAAAATCTATATAATTTATTGGAAAAAAAACAAAAGGAAGGGGGAAGCAGAAAGGGGGTGGGGATGGGGGAGGGAGCTCAAGACCTAAAGTTGTTGAATTCAATATACAAGATATTTACAGATATTTAAAGCTAGTAATAAGTAGTATAAGTATACTTTGAACAAAATGCTAATTTCTAATTACTACCAATCAACCTCTCCTTCAGGTTTTCCATTATTCAGGGAGATATTCAAAATGTCAAATTTTAATATTTTCTCTTACTGTTCCTTTCAATCTCTTTTTTCTCTCTATCTTAATCCACATTTTCTTTCCCTTTTTATATTTCTATTTCTGTACCTGATTTGACATTGAATTCATGCTCTCTTATTTACCCTCCTACCCAGTGTTTTTGCTGTTTATTTCCCAACCCTTGAATCTCATTGTTTAAGGAGATACCCTCTTGGTTGCCCCCATTCAGGTACTCACTTTTCCTCATTGTGATATTATCATCTTGGGCTTTCAGCAACTTTGTGGGAAAAAATGTTTTGAGCTGAAGAGAGCAGGGCAAGCCTAACTACTGACAGATTAGATGTGCAGCTATTGTAAAATTTGACTCATTAGTCAGGAAGTTCTCCCGAGTTACTCCTGTTCTGTTGATGTAGCTTTACCAGATGTACAGCAGTAGCTCTGATCCTCTCCATTGCCAAAATGTCGAATGCATTTCTGCCGAGGTTATGGCACCACAGCGGCAGCGGTTCTGAAGACATTCCTCGACAATGTTGTTTTAATGATTGAGACCACAGTCGTACGCAATTTATAAATCAAACATTTCTAGTGGGTAAACTGTACTTTTGCTGTGAGATTTCTGTAGTCAATTTATTAAATCCCTATATCATCATATTTAAACTTCTAAAAAAACTTTTATAATCTCTCTTGGAGTTGCCATAATGGTGTAATTTGTGAAGTCCCAGTTCTAGTCATGATATTGCACTTAAGCTGCGTTTTGTCACAATACAATGAGTTACCAGACCCATGACCAGATCATGAGTTGAATTTTGTTAAAAATACATAATCCTTTCTTCAAATCCTCAGTATAGTTTATCAACTTATTTCAGTGCTTTTACTCTGACAATTTATCTTTGAGCAACTCCACGTTATAAGACAACATAAATAATGTTCTGTCCCTTGTCCTTTTTGATTTTAAATTATTTCTGAATTTCCACCCATAAATAATTACACTTGTGCAGTTTTATTTATCCAGATTATAACTTGAAGCTGCTTTCTCTCCTCTACCCCTTTATTTATTTTATTTTCTCACGCTCTTCCTTTTTGCTTTCTCCTTTCTGGGAACAAAATCTCTATCAGGACAAAATTTGTTATTTGATAAAAAAGTTGTCTTTTTACCCTTTTCCTTGTCCTGCCTGAGATGAGTAATCCAATGGAAGCGATGTCACAAACTTGCTAATATTCCAGATTCCACTCGAGCGTACTTCACCTCATTAACTTGCTTCAAGGGCAGAAGCTCTGATTTAAGTTTTGATTCCTTAGTGCTGTGTAAATGATTTCTAAGGCACTTCCTTGCAGTATGTTTCTCTGAGAATCAGCGATGTATAATGTGCAACATCAAGGCGTTTTTATAGACTTCGGTTCCTCAGAGTATTGGGGCTGAGACTACTGACACCAATAGCTAAACAAGCCTGAAATTTGTTTCAGATAGGACGGCTCTTCACCAGCAGGTGGCTACAGCAAATGGACCTCCAACTATTGTGTTCAGAACTGCCTGCAGCTGCATTTTAAATAATCCGAATTAGATTCTTATCCACTGCGAATATCTTATATTTTAATAAAATAGAATGTTCCCACATTCAATGAAAAAGCTTTAAAAAGAACACAAGTTCCAAACTGCATGAAACAACAGACGCCCTTTGAGGCCTAGGATAGAGACTGAGAAAACTCCTCAGATGTGATCAGATTTTTAAAAAAAATAAAGCAGATCATGAATGAATAAAGCACTTATCAGATAATTAAGGCAAGTGATTTGCCATCTGTTTGTGCTTGGAACATGGCATGTCATAGCCTTCAGGACTTGTTGCCTAAAATGATTGTGCTGGGGTAGCAAATCGAACTACAGGTGTAAGTACTAAAATGTGTAGGATTTGCTGTTGAATGTCACACTGCATCAAATCACTTGCATTACTAAAATCTAATTAGATTGATAGCATAACATTCTAACACTGTAAGCATTGTGAAATTTCTCTGTGAGTGTAATGAGAATATGGGGCAGAATTTTACATCCTGTGGGCGGGTGCACGCTTGACTTGATTGGGCGTAAAATTGCGCACGATGATGTTGGGCGAGCTTCCTGACGTCATTGCGCACTCACGTGATATTTCAATCGGTCAGAGCCACGTCCGCCATTAAATAACAGGCCACCTAAGGCCCATTACAGTCCAATAGAAGGCAATTTTTCCTTGCTTGTGTGAGTTCGTGCTTGTCGCACGGGTAAAACGGGCAGGCAGCCAGCCGACATTTTCAAAAACCTCACCCATGAGCTGGATAAAAAGGGTCATTCCAGTGTGAGTTGTGGGGCATTTTGGAGATAGTTTGCTGCTGGTTGCTTATTGGTACTTGACAGCCTTATCTCTGTTCGGAACTTCATTTTTAGCATTTCCAGGCTTCGTCTCAGGACTTATCGCTGTCTGCCAGGCCCCCCAGAGGATTCAGACTATGTGGACCCTTCCAGATATCAGACAGCCTTCTGTGACCCTGGTAATGGGGATTGTGGTCTCCCCTGGAGGCACCTCCTCTGAGGAGGGAGAGAGGGGCAGAAGGGTGAGGATGCCAGGTGTTCCTATACAGCTTCCAGGGGAAGGACCTGTGGGAGGAGAGGCACAGGCACAAGGGGCGCAGGGCCAGCTGGAAATCCAAAGCGTGAGGGGCCACAGAAGATGCCACTATCTGCTGCCAGGGTTTACAGACCTCAATATGTCCGAGGTGCAATGCCGAAGGAGGCTCCGCCTCTCCAGCGAGACTGTGACCTCCATTTGCCAGATGATTGGGCCTGAGATCAGCTCCAACTGTGTGGGTGGACACCCCATGCCTGTGGCTCTGAAGGTCACAGCGGCCCTCAACTTCTTTGCCTCCAGCTCTTTCCAGGGGTCTGCGTGGAGTCTCCCAATCAGCTGTCCACATTGCATAAAGCTGGTGACAGAAGATCTGTTCAGGCGGGTACTGACCTTTATTCTTTACCGTATGGACGTGCCCAGCCAGGCTGAGTGATCCAGAGGCTTCGCGGCCATTGCTGGCTTCCCCAACATCCTGGGTGCTATAGACTGCGCACATGCGGCCATCAAGGCGCCAGCAGGTGAGCCCGGTGCCTTCGTCAACAGGAAGGGCTTCCACTCCATGAACATACAGATAGTGTGTGATCACAGGATGCAGATTCTACAAGTCTGTGTAAGCTACCCGGGCAGTTCCCATGATGCTTACATCCTGAGACACTCCCAGGTGTCGAGGCTCTTCAGTGCTCCAGCCTGACTGGATGGATGGCTGCTGGGTGGCAATGGCTATCCATTGACAAGGTGGCTCATGGCGCCTCTCTGCCACCCAAGAGCAGAGGCAGAGAAGCGTTACAATATGAGACATGCCTCCACAAGGGCAGTGGAAGAGAGGACCATAAGTCTTCTCAAGATGCGCTTCTGATGCCTGGACCATTCAGGGGAACACTATAATACCCTCAGAATGGGTGTCACTGATAGTGGTTGCATGCTGCGCTCTCCACAACCTGGCACTGGCAAGGGGGGACCCACTGGAGGAAGAGGATCTTGACACTGCTGCACAGGCCACAGGTGATGAATAGTGAGTCCGAAGATGAGCATGGTAAAGAGAACACTGAGGGTGTGGAAGTAGACCTCGACAAGCTGTAGGAGGCAGGATGCCTTGATCCAATGCTCCTTCAGCCAGGCTACCAAAGATCAGTTTCAACCACATGCCAGGGCTGCTGCCTCCATCCTGGATGTTTGAAAAGACCATTTCTTTTGAACACAAAGAACACTCAGTGCCTGTGCAATAAAGTTCAGAGCCACCTATGTCCAGCATTACATAATGGTGTTCCCCACTTCAGTGAAATAAGAAGGTGAAGCAGACTCAGGCCATGACAACAAAAACACAATTTAGCTCATTATGACAGATCAATAATCTTTACATAAATGTTTCTGGTCCTCAACCCCAGACCAGTATACATAGGGAAGAATGTTCCAGGCGGCCATCGCATTTTTCATGAAATCTCATCCACAGGTGGGATGGGGTTTCATGAAGATTTCATTAATTAAAGAAAATGTTTTGAAAAAATTAATGGAAATGTCTCAGCTCATGTGACAGTTTCACACGAGGAGACATGTCCTTAAAATTTTTTTTGACCTTTATTACATTTTTCAAGACTTAAACTAATCTCCCCGAGGCAGCTCTGTGCCTCAGGGAGATCTCTGCGCTCTTTTGCGTGCATACGCAAAAAAGCACAGGTCCCGACTCAGGGAATACCGCCCCCCTGCCCCACCCGCCGGCACAGGGAACGCACCCGAGCGTAAAATGGCGGCACGCACCCGATTGGGGGCCCCGATCGTGTTTGTGCTCGCTCCTGCCCGCCCCCGCACAACCACCCTGATGAGGGGAAAATTCAGCCCATAACGTCAACATAAATGAACATAAAATCACCCGTGACTTGTCTCTCGGTATTTTTAATTTACATTTCCAAGTGCTATGCCCTGGTGCTCCTCCCTCGCTGGCACTGGCATTTGTCATGAAGCTATTAATGTATATAATATTTTGGAAAATATTTTTCTTTTAAAATAGAGGTTTAGTCTGTGGGTGTTTCTTAACTGGGTTAAAGCCAGCTGGTTTTGGTGCTTTGTAGTGTGCTAGTTTTGATATGTAGGGGGGATAGCGTGCATTTGCATTTTTTGAACACAGCATTCAAGGAGTGGAGTGAATACTGACACCTATTCAGCAGATACCAAGCAATATGTTTATATTACTAATAAAATTGGTACTATGAAAGGGGTTTTATTGTTACAGAGGCTTAGTTCAGAGGTTGATGATGCAATGAGAATTTACATTCAATGGGCGGTGATAACTTAAGCAGTTTTCGGGTGTGCAGAGCAGAGGCAATGTGAAATCAAAAGGCAGCTGTAAGCCTCCAACTGTCTCCACAGGAACCAAAGTGAAAATAACCTTATTTTGAATTTGTAAGGTGAAAATGCTTTGCCTGGTGTCTGGTTAAGTCTATGAGTTACAGTTGCCTTAATGGAGATTAGTTTGGGAATTTGTTAAAAGTTATGACAGTAGTAATTTGTATATGTATTTTAACCTGTGCAAATTAATAAAATGTTTCATTTAATTTATTGTAAAACCTCGAGAATTGGTGGTCTGATCCCTGAATTTAGAGTCACATCTCAAACGTAACACTTAAAATTACAGGTTATGACAGTTGTTTAAAATTTCCCCCTGGGATTTTTAAACAACTCAGCTTTACCAACTACATCGGCCGTAACACATTGGAGGCAGCCTGCTGACTGTGCTTTCTTGTTGACCTTGATGACCTTGGCAGTCGTCCTCTGGCCAGAAGAACCTGTGCTGGCCCTGCTTGGGAGGCAGTGGCCAGTGTCATGACTGGCATCTCCCCAGTCATCGCAGCCTCATCAGATGTGATGGTCTTTGGCGGATGGGTGATGAACTGCTGCCATCATCTAGAGTGCAATGAGAGGAGCCCGCAGAGAAGACAAGCAGCTCTTGCGCCAACATGAGGTTGCTCTGGACCTCCCTGCTCACAATTGTTGGATGGACACCTAGCTGGGATACTGGGTGTCTCATCCATCTCCCACACAGACACTGACCACCTGAGGTCATTGCCAGTGTGAGGGCTTGCAGGTCCGAGCGCAACCCCAGGAACCCCTGATTCTGTTCCTGGATCTGACTCTCCATGAGCGTTGCCACTCTCTCAATGGAGGAGGCAGTGCGCTCAGCCATGATGGTCAATGCAGTGCTCATGCTCCGCATGGACTCCTCCATCACGGAGACTATGGTACGCAGACACTCATGGATCTCCGCCAGATCCTCCCACACATCTCGCTGGACATTCAGCACCTGCTGCCTAATGGATGACTCCAGAGGTTCATCACCAGCCTTTGACTAAGCATGTTCCTGGTCCCGAGCAGTCCTCCGACTGCCGGCACCCTGGGCAATCTCTGCCTCCGCCTGCACCTCAAGCGAGTGTGAAGTGCCCTCACCAATGTGCACCGAGATATTAGCCGCTGATCTAATGCCCACCGAGTTGTTGGTTCCTGCTTCAGAGAGTTAGTGTGACTGATGCAACAGAAGCTTGGTGGTGCTTGGTGGCCCTTCAGGGTCTACAGAATGCACACCTGCCGGTGGACCTAAAGGGGAGAACAAGGACATGTCATTATTTAAAGTCAACACACTGTCACTGTCCATGCCAGGCACCCTGGTGAGACAATGGAGATCTGTATCATGGTGCCACTGTCTTCCAATGATCAATGGGGACTCCAGGTTCGAGGCTCACATCAATGAAGGGACTACACTAGAATGGTTGCACAAGCCGAAAGTCTCAACTCTGTGCGCTGTGCTCTTACCTACATCTGGCATCCCCGCCTCTCCATGCCTGGTTGCATAGGGTGCATGCCAGCTCTCAAACTCCAGGGCATCTTCTTCGTATATGGACATGATTAGGAGGCTTGCGGGCCCTCCACCAGTCCATGACCTTTCAATATTGTTGTGGGCCGTCTTCTCCTGAAACAACACAGGAGCATTGATTAGTCCATTCTCTACCTTCAGCGCCATTGCAGCCTGGCCAACCCCAGCTGAGAAGCATCTGGCAGGGCAAATCCAAGTCATGGCCCTCGAGCCGCAAGGTACTCAGTCCAAGCAATCAGGGCTCACCCCCTGGGCCAGCTCCAGTGTGATTGACAGTTGGCACTCAGATTCTAACACCCCTGAGGCCCATGGGGGGCACAGCCACAATTTAACCCTTCTGCACACTAACCCATGCCAACATGATACTCACACTTCCTGTGCGCAATAGGTCATTGAAGTGCTTCCGGCGATACACCAATGTGCGCCATACCATGTCAAGGTTGCTCACCAGTGCTGCCACATCCTCCCATGCCCTCTTGGTGAGGTGTGCTGGCCGCCTCCTCCCATCCCTGGGGACAAGGGTGTTTCTCCTGGCTGCCACCTCATCCAGGAAGATGACAAGGCACTCATCAGAAAAGCGGGGACGAGTGCCCACCCTGCCTGCTGTGTCCAGCCGCACTTGAATCCATAGCGAGGGTACAGGAGATGTCCTTCCGTGGCAGCCTTCCAGGGGCTGCCTGGGCTGTTTTTAAACTGGCCGCTTTGTTGCCATTGGACCCGGTGGCCACCAGGCCCCCACCCCTGCTCGGCCCTTCCTGGCCAGTGTGGAGATGTGTTTCACGCTGGGTGGGCCTTTATTGGCCCGCCAGTGTGGAACCACGGCTGGGGCCCGATTGAGGGTGGTGGACTGTTTCCCGGCTGCCCCTGGGCCCGCCCGCCACGCCTGCCCGATGACCTCAAAATTCTGGCCATGTAAGTCTTAATCTCAAATCTAACAGCAAATCTTAGTACTAATCTTAACTGCATCTCAAATCCAATCAAAGCTGATATTTAACCAGTGGGTGATAGATGAATGTTAACCACTAGAATGGAAATGAAAAAGCTGAAGATGCAGTCCTACTTATATTTAACCCACAATGCACAGTCGGGACAAGGCACAGTCAGAACACTGCACAGTCAGAACAATGCACAACATCAGACCAGACCAATAGAGACAGGAAAATCAGTGCTTGGTGTTTGGCACCCAGTCAGAGCGACCAAGAGGCATGGGTGCAAATCATGTCTATTGCAACACTGTGATCAGTTTGCTGCATCCAGTTATTGCAGCTCACAATTAGAGCAATGTCTAATCAAAGCAATGATGGGTCAGGTCAATCATACCAGTCAAAAGGGAATTTATTATAAGTGTCATGGATGTGTGTAATACAACAACAACAATTTAAATGGCACCTTTAACATGATAAAATGTCCCAAGGCATTTCACAGGAACCATATACGGCAATATTATGGCAGATAGCCAAAAGCTTTGTCAAAGGGATAGGTTTTAAGGATCTTCTTAAGAGACAAAAGAGGTGGAGAGACTAAGAGGGCTAGGGAGGTAATTGCAGAATTATTTTGCTACTGTGGCAAGGGTGGAAACCTGATTAGAGTGATTCAGACAAGGAGTCTTAGACCTAGTGTAACAGTTATTACACTGAATTAATAGAAGATAACAGTGGTGTTCTTCCAACTCGTTTGGATAATAATGGCTACCCTGATCAGATTATTTCTCACTGATATCGCACTGAAAAGTGCCCTGTCTATCTCAGCTTACCCTGGAAGGGGAAATATCCCAAAAATTTGAACAATCGGTGAAGCTAGCCATTTCACACTGCTACTATGCAGTAGCAGCACTAGTGGTATTCGCCACTAATGGGATGCTGCCATCAAGCCAAAAAGACGTTCTGCCTATCGCACAAGTGAGTAATGTGGTGTATGAATTTCAGTATCAGTGTGGTGCTAGGTATGTAGGCCATACATCCCAAAGACTGGCGGTTTGTATTAAACAGCATGTCCCAGCCACTGCTCACAATGGGCAGGGTCATACCTAACCAGCCCGTGCTTGCAAAACTCAAAATTCAGTGTCCAACATTAGATGTGATTCTGCGATTGCACAACATTTGCTAAATAATCCTCGATGTGCTAAGAATTGCACTAAAAGCCAATTTAAGATTGTCAGTCGGACTTGCAGTGTGACATATTTGCATATACTGGAAGCTACATTTATTAATGCACGGGGCCCTGTTTTTTCAGACAGAAAGAACACGTACACATCTTGCACCTGTTTCAGCTAAACAAAATAAGCGACAGCCATTCCCTGACTCATTCCTTAGGGCAATGCCTTGACCAATCAGGGTCAAGCTGCACCTGGCTTAAATTTCAAACAATGCTTAGCAGTTAACTGTCAGTCACTATCAGTGGTGCATTCTCTACTTGCCAATGCCACTCGCCAACCAATCAGCATTCTCTTCACATACAGTATAAATTGTTGTTTCCCCTCCTTATATTGGTATTCTTGCAAGTGTCCTGATGAGTTCAAGGCAAAAAGCTTAGACATGTCTCTTTTTTCAACAATACTCAAGTTCTGTACTACCAAATGAATATTTGTTTGACTTAATTGAATCGCTAAACTTCTTTTAGCTCAGGTGCATGGCATGAAGCACATGATATTTACTCTGGTAACTAATTCATGCCAGTTCTGTTGGATAGCTCAATTGGGAGTTCTGTATCATCTATCCTGTTTGTCTTCATTGACTGCAACCTGTACATGACTAGGCTCTGGGTGCCTTTGATAGAATGGAGCTGGAAACCATGCTGTTGCAAGTGAGTGAACATTTATGAACTATTTACACTATTTATAGAGATGGACTTCAGCAGGACTCCATTAGAACTTTCTTCCCTCAGGTTCAAGTTAGATGTGATCTGACATCAACTAACATCACTAATGATGCACTCTAGCTATTAGCTTAATAGCTATTAGCCCTTTATACTACACAACCCAGTTTCTGCAGCTTAGCCTGAGAAGAAAATACTTCCCACATTGTAAGACTCCTTCACGACACTTCAAACCACCTCAAAAAGCTTACAGCTTTGAATGGTCAAAAAACACAAAGACAATCATTTTAAACTGATTACAGATTTTTAATTACAGATTACAAATCCTATGGCAGTACATGATCCCTGATCTGTGATATTGCTGGAAATGTCGTTGTGGTACTGCTGAGGGGGGAGACAGGTCCGAATAAAAAGGGTAATACTTATAAAACATATGAAAATCCTGCTCTGTTCAACCCTGTACCACTGTGGCAGATGATAAATAATTTCATGATTGTTGGTCTCTTTCAAATTTGCAGATCACTCAAAGGAAGTGTCTTGTGGCTTGAGTGTAAGTTTATTTAGGTGCTTCGTCAAAGACCAACACACGTACACTTACAAAGATTGCTACCTTGAATTCTTAATGCTTCCAATATGCTGCTTGGAGAATGGTGTCCATTATAATCCTTCACAAAACTGTCCATAAAAACCCTTTGGTCCAGTGGCAATCCTACTGTACTGATAAATGTCAGCTAAAAGGCACTGATAAAAATGTTGGTTAAAGGTTAGAAGCATTGTTCTGATTAACAGCTCACGAGGGGTAGATTCAAGTCTAAGAACACAGGCATGGTATTGAATGTCATGAAATATTCAGAACAATTAAGATATACATTATGTTGGTTAATTTCTCCTTCACTCACTAACAGTGCAAATCTTTACCAAGTGTCACTCTTTGTGGGGTTGGATACATCAAGACTAACACACTACTGATGGAGCAGCCAAAAAAATGCAGCAATTTGTTAAAATATTAACTGTGCACTACTGTCCTGGAGCTAAGACCTCACACTTTATTTGTATGAAATACCCTGGCTACTTCCTAAAATTTAAAAAACTGGACAAAGACTTTAAAAAAGCCGAAGCAATGTCTGACATTTTCCATCTAGCAAGCAGCAGCCCAGAACAAGGGCTCAGTCCAAGTGAATGCCTATCTCCATCTACACTGTTTCTACTGGAACTTCTGAACTTCTGCACCAGCACCCACAACACTAATTTATCTCTGTGTCTATCCCATCATAGAAATCATCCCTACTGGAAAACTGAATTATCCAGCATCAGTTTTCAACCTGCCAACTCCGTGAAAGAATATATACCATTGGACTTTGATTCTGGACTCTGGACTCACGTGAAACAATAATTCTTATTTTCTCTGTGGTCTTTGTCCTGTAACTCTTTCTTTCTCTGTCCCTCTTTTATTGTGTGAATGTACCAGTGACTACGCAGACCTCTCCCGCATTTTGGAGTATGCAAATAAACTACCCCTCTGAGTTTATCCTATTCCAAGTTTGCTGTGGGGTGTTATTAATAGAAAGTGGATCACATCAAAACTGAGGGATTGGGAAATAAGCCACAGCTTTTAAAAGGGAAAATTAAAATCAAAACACCTTTCCATTTACGGATGGGTGGTGAGAGGAGAAATCAGGGCTGTTTAAATTAACCCCCCCCACCCCCTGTCCAAAATAATTACTTAAACTCAAATCTGCAAAAATTGCCTTATCCCCTTTTGCATTGTACAGATTCAACTGCTTATACTTTTGGGTAGTAGGTGTTCATCATTCTGCCATTCACACCTCTGTTAAAAACACATTTTAAAAATTACCCCATTACCACTTCCTTTGGCCCTGCACTACCGGCCATTTTCTCATTTAATTTCTCCTGTCATCTGCCCTATCACAGACAATCACTTTTGTTCCTTCTCGCACACTCCGCCCTTTCACTTGCTTAAAACTTGCTACAATTCTAACATTTCTCCATTCTGATGAATGATCATCAACCTGAAATGTTAACCCTGGCCAGAATTTTGATGTTGATGTGTGGGGGTGGGTCCGACATGCCGATGCGTAAAACGACGCGCCGTGACATCGGGCATGCGTCCCAATGTCACCGCGCTTCATTTAGATCTTTCGTTTGGCAGGCACGCGCTGAGGGCAGCTGCACACCTGCTGAACTGTCAAAGGCCTGTTAAGGCCATAAAATAACAATTAAAGTAATTATCAACACTGCCCGTCCAACCTTAAGATTGGAGGGCAGGTGAAGAGCCAAGCGGCCTTTGCATTTTTCATGAAACCTCATCCATGGACAGGATGTGGTTTTCTGAAAGTTTTATGAAATAAATAAATCATTTTTGCACAATTCATAAACATGTTCCAGCTCATGTGACACTGTCACATGTTGAGACATGTGTAATAAATTTTTATGCTTCTTTATTCAAAAATTTCAATGTGCACTTAATCTATCTGAGGCAGCTCCGTGCCCCAGGGAGACTTCTGCACTCTTTCACGTGCTTGCGCGAAAGAGTGCAGTCTCTGATTCTCCCTCTTCCCTCTGCCTGCACTGAGCAATACTGGCTGTGCGTTTCCCTGGGTGGCTTTAATTGGCCTGCATAAGTAAAATGGCAGTGTGGAGCCAATCGCAGGTGGTGATCGGCTCCCCGCCCGCTCTTGACCAGCCCGTCTGACATGGGGACAATTCTCCCCCCTGTTTCTCCCTCCATGGATGCTACCAAGCCTGCTGAGTATTTCTAGCATGTTCTGTTTCTATCATAGGACAAACCTTTCATCCCAGGAATCAATCTGGGATTTGGGTTCTCTCCATACTCAATGGTCAGACACTTGGATTGTTATGTCTGCTTTATCGATTGAAGTGCTTGTTACATGCAATCTAATAGTTGGGAAGGACTAGACATTCTTGTTCCTGCTCTTGAGTGTATTGGTTTGCCTGGGTTAAATGGACATAGGAAAATTGGAGGAGCACACATTCATAAAGGAGCCAGCCCAATTTTCTGTTAAATTTAATTAGTGACAAAAAAATCAGGCAAGTTCCCTTCTGGCTGTGCATTCATCCCCACGCAATTTTTATTTATGTGCTATACCCAAGTGTAGAAATAGTGACATTTGCTCATAAATTGTTGAAGGTTAACAAATTCTAAAATCAGATTCTCAGCAAGCATTCAAGTCCCCTACCAACTTAGATATGTAAATAATTTTTAAAAAAGATTCAATAAGATGTGTGTTAAGAGTCACTCTGGGGAATTCTGCACTGAGCGGTATCACCACCAACAATGGAATTTATGTAACTAAGGATCTCCACCTAGTTCCCACCAAAAGTGCAACTTGCTTCACATGGGGTTATTGTTACATTCACAGAATATGGATTATGGACTCATGGAGCATACATTTGAAATGGGTACTTTATGATGTAACAAAATGGAGAATGAGAACTTTAAAACAAAATGGAGTTGAGAGATCAGGTGACCTTTTCTCTCCTGTCAATACACATGAAACTACACAAGACTCTCAGCTATCCTTCATGCCTGGACAAGTTATTAAAATGCAAACAAACTTTAGGTGCATAGCTTTCAGAAGTCATTAAAATGCAACAGACCTTTCATGTGGCTAATATCTGTCCTTTTCCAAATAATTAAAGAAACTACTTTCCCAGTACTGTTTGCAGGCTTTTCAACTTTGGAGTTGAAGTTCAGAGCATGGGTGAGAAGAAAACCCTATGATGGTGTGTGAATGGGTGAAACTTGGACCCCATTGTTTGACAATAGCCTAGTTGTCAGAAACCATTTGTGAGGACAAAGAACAGAAACAGTCTAGTCACATGAGAGAAACTAGGGGCTAGATTTTGTGGGGTGGATGGACTGCTTGTCCCCCTTTCCTGTTGTAAGAGTCGGCTGGCAACCAACACACCCAAAAGAAGCCCACACTGCAGCGTAATACCTTGCCGGCAGGCTAAGCAGGTCGAGAGTGGGACTTCTGCCCCTCAGTGGGAGAAAGTTCTGCCCTTGAGAGCTATTGGCCAATCTGCTTAGCCAGCAGCTCTAGGAGTACCAGCAATGCCAATAGTGGGTGCTGCTGGGACTGCAAGACAGCCCACAAGAAAGGCAACCAGGTAAATCAGGGACAAAAACAATAATACCTGGAAAAACGCAGCAGGTCTGGCAGCATCTGCGGAGAGGAGCACAGTTAACGTTTCGAGTCTGAATGACCCTTCAACAGAACTTGAAGGGTCATTCGGACTGGAAACGTTAACCGTGCTCCTCTTAGCAGATGCTGCCAGACCTGCTGAGTTTTACTGGTATTTTGTTTTTGTTTTGGATTTCCAGCATCTGCAGTTTTTTGTTTTTATCTTAGGTAAATCAGGGATCTTGAATGGGGAGGGATTGGGCAGCTCAGGGAGGCTGGCGGTGGGGAGGGAGGGGGCGGGAAGAGGTGGAGGGTGGTGGGAGGGTGCATTTTGGAAGTCAGGTGGAGAGGAACAAAGGGGGGAAGTTAGCATCTTGTGGGGGTGCAACCTGGTGCATGAAGGGCGCCCCCGAATTATGTGCCCCCTTCCTTTCTGCCTTTACCAAAATTTTTTAAAAATATGGCCTGCTCACTCCCGCCCACCTGCCCTCGCCAACCATATTATGGTGTGGGCAGCATTTTATATGGATCACTAGACTTGTTAATAAGCTCAATTGGCCCTTAATTTTTGATTTAAATCTGGCGGACTGGCTGCTAATTTCGGCGCCTGTACATTTACCGTGTTATGCAGGACAGCTTGGGGCTGGGCCGGAATGTGGTGTACTTGCCACCCCTTGTATTTAAGTGCCCCCACTGAAAACGCGCCTGGCAGGAGACCATAAAATTCAGCCCTGGATGTGTTAAAGATATTTAAGAAGGCACACTTTTGGGGCAGGAAAAGGGAGAAAGATCCAGACCAGCAAAGGAATAAGACCTTGCCTAAGAGCCAACAGTGGGCAGAGTATTAGGGTTGGCCTTCACCTCTCTATTTGAGGAACTGAACCAGGGTTTCACAACAGGGCTTCAAGTGCATCTCAACTGGAGTGGAACAAGAGAAACTTGCTACTGCAAATAATAACCCAGAGTGGATTCATCTCCCTAAACCTCCAGACTCTATTCTTTAGTGTATCAAAAAGGAATTACAGGTCTGCAATTTTTCAAGACTTCATCTTAGTAAAAGCAAGTGTGACAGAGAACTTTTGAACTTTTAAGACCTAAGTGCATGCTACCTTTTGTAATCAAAATCTTTTCTTGAGTGCAGGTGTGTGTGTGTCTGTATGAGTGTGCAAGTGGGTGTCATTGGTTGTGAATACATTTGGGTGTTGAATAATAAACACATCTTTCTTTTTATAACCATATGAAAAAACCTGTTATTTGTCTGTCCTTGACAGTTACGGCACTTGGGGATAAAATACTTTTTCTTTTAAAACACATCTGTCTTCAGTCAGTCAAGAGGTGGGAAAAGAGGGTACCATCCCTATCATCTCTCTCCTGCCTGTAACATGATGCACTCAAACGTATTACTCCTACCCCTTTTCAAGCAGGATCCTCATTAAGCATGAAGCATAGTAATCAAGTTGTGAGAGGCCCATTTATCTTCCAATGCTTGGGTGGAGGGCCTACAAGATTTATAGTTGTTAAATGAAACTGTTAAAAGTCTCAATTTAGAAGCCAGAAAATAGAAAACATTAGAGCTGGGATTTTCTGGCCCCAATGTGGTGGAACCCGCCGTGGGAGATTTGGTGGCTCGATCAAAAGTCCATTGATTTTCGGCAGGACCAGATGATCCTGGTGGCAGGCGGGGGTGGAAAATCCCACCCTAGGGGTTTTTGGGATTTTTAAAATTAAAGTCAGCTAATGCCTGTGGCATAAAAACCAATACTTAATGCATTTTAATTTTTTTTTTGTATCAGACCATGGAACGTATTAATGCAATGAGCAAAGCTGAACATTTATTACCAATATCACAGAATATGTTCAGAAACTTGTTCCAAGAGTTCTGCAGAACAGGAAGATATTTAAAGAAAACTGCATTGGTAAAGTGTGTCCTACCATATCAATATTCATACCATGTAAGGGTGTACTGCTATGTCTAATGGAAGTTACAACAAGACCTATGGCCTTTGGCAATCAATTACTGAAATAGAAACAAAAATTGCTGGAAACACTTGCCAGGTCACACAGTATCGGTGAGGGAAAAACATGCAGCTGCAGGTAGGAATGGAACTAGCTTTAGCCTTATGGAGAAATTGGCTCATCATTTCTTTAATATTTCTGTTTCTTTGTTATTTTTGAAATATTTTATTGCACAGTTTTGTCGACATTTGGCAGATCATGAAAATTACCAAAACACTGAAGCCAGGATAGAATCAACATTGTGGTAAATCTAAATGCCTGTTGCATATGTCAGTTTAGCTCAGTTGGTACTACTTGTGTCTGTGAATTAGAAGGTTGTGGGTTGAGGTCAAGCTGCAGGACTTGAGTGCATAATTTGTACTATTATTTCAGTGTAGCACTGTGGAAGTGCTGCTTTGTTGGAGGTGCTGCCCTTTAGGAAAGATTCCAAACTGAAAGTACTTCTGTCTTTTCTGCAAAATATGTGATTTTTAAAAATTCATTCACAGGATGTGGGCTTCGCTGGCTGGGCCAACATTTATTGCCCATCCCCAGTTGTCCTTGAGAAGGTGGTGGTGAATTGCCTTCTTGAACCACTGCACTCCATGTGGTGTAGGTACACCCACAGTGCTGTTAGGAAGGGAGTGCTAGGATTTTGATCCAGCAACAGTGAAGGAATGGTGATACATTTCCAAGTCAGGATGGTGAGTAACTTGGAGGGGAACTTCCAGGTGGAGGTGATCACATCTATCTGCTGCCCTTGTCCTTCTAGATGGTAGTGGTCATGGGTTTGGAAGATGCTGTTAAAGGAACCTTGGGGAATTCCTGCAGTGCAATTTGTAGATGGTACACACTGCTGCTACTGTGCGTTGGTGGTGGAAGTAGTGAATGTTTGTGGATGGGGTGCCAATCAAGTGGGCTGCTTTGTCCTGGATGGGGTGCAGCTTCTTGAGTATTGTAGGAGCTGCACTCATCCAAGCAAGTGGGGAGTATTCCAACACACTCCTGACTTGTGCCTTGTAGATGGTGGACAGGCTTTGGGGAGTCAGGAGGTGAGTTACCCGTTGCACTATTGAGCTTGCATCTGAGAGAAGTCTGGCCAATAGTGAAGTCAAAAACAAGGCCAAGATTAAGGTCTGCACTAGAAAGAAGGTGGCATGTATAAAGAAGATGCAGAAGTACTAATAGGGCCTTAATTCTGGCAGCACTTGAATACACTTTCGTACATAGGCCTGGCAATCAAATTGCAAACGCCGATGCCCTTAGTCGTTTGCCTTACAAGAAAATGATGAGCATGTCCCAGTTCCACAGGAATTTGCTTTACTGTTATATTTCTTAGGTTCCTTGCTTGTATGTGCTTGACAGATCAGAGACTGGACAAGTCCGGACCCAGTCCTATCTCAAGAACGAGAACAAATGCTTCATGTTTGGTCTCAGGAGCCCGTATCTGATTAAATGAAACCGTACTTCAACAGAAGACATGAAATAACCAACCAGGATGGCATCCTTTTGAGGGATAGATGAGTAATAGTTCCCCCAAAGGGAAGGGAGCCACTTTTAGTTGAACTATACAGTGCCCATCCAGGAGTTTTCCACAGCTCCCTATGGTGGCCAAGGATGGATGGCGAAATAGAGAGTTTAGTAAAGCACTGTGTGCAATGTCAGCAACTGCAAAAGTTGTCAGTGACATCCCCATTACACCCATGGGAGTGGCCAGGTAGACCCTGGGTGCAGTTACACATTGACTACGTCGGACCTCTCCTGGGAACAAAGTCTTTGCTCATTGTTGATGCCCATTTGTTATGGCACAGCTGATGGTAAATGCTGAGCTGCTCAAATCCCAAAGGGAAACTTGAAACAACTGCCACAACTGTTTTGCAATTTGTATGAATTTTGAGATTCGTGCCTTGAATTCAGTAGTAATAATACTACTGAGCCTTATAGGTTTCTTATAAAACTAAATTAAACCTTTATTAATAGAAGAAATGGTTTTAAGGACACGCATATATCTACAAATTACTGCTATGATAACTTCTAAATCCCTTAGTTAATCTAACTCCCAGTTACACTTCTGTTAAGGCAACAATAAGAGACATGGGGTAGGATCTTCCGGTTGGCAAGTGAGGGCGGGGCCCACTCGCCGACGAGTAAAATGACGTGGGATGATGTCGGGTGGAGCCCCCGACGTCAACCTGCGTCATTTCCATTTTCAGGTCAGCGGGGGTGCAGCCGAATCAGCTGTGTGTCCGCCGACTTGTCAACAGACTATTAAGGCCATTTAAAAAGTAATTAGCCTCATTAATGGACCTGCCCGTCCAACTTTAGGGTTGGCGGGCAGGCCGGGAGCCCTGGCAGGTTTCATAAAAAGCATGAAACCTCATCCACGGGCTGGATGAGGTTTCATGAGGGTATTTAAGTATTAAAGAAAGATTTCAATTAAAGTTATGGACATGTCCCAACTCTTGTGACAGTGTCACTTAAGGGGACATGTCAGGGAAATCTATCCATCATTTGTTTAACAATTTTTAATTTGGAGCCGATCTTCCTGAGGCAGCACTTAGCCTCAGGGAGATCAGTGCGCTCCTTTGTGCGCATGTGCGAAAAAGCGCACTCCTGGCTAAGGGAATCCCCCTCACCCACATAGGGAGCGCACAGTGCTTCCTGGCAGACATCACGCTGGGTGGGCCTTAATTGGCTCGACCATGTAAAATGGCAGCGTGCACCCAATCAGGGGTGCCGATTGGAGGTGGGCTTGCCCATGCCCGCTGCTGCACATCCCCACCGATGGGGGAAAATTTTTCCCATAGATTTTAAAACACCCAGGCAAAGAAACACAAGACTCTGAACAATTCAATTCAAAGTGAGTTTTCTAACTTCAGTTCTTTGTAGACAGCAGCTCGAGGTGTAGATGCTGAAGGCTTTTCACACTTGTTAGACCTTAGAAAACCTTTCCTTGCATACAGCCTTCTCTCCTTTATCCATATTTTCTCCTTTGAATGCAAATTCCCATTGTTTCTCTAATTCTTTGGACTTTACCTTTCTAATAATAAAAATCTCTCATAGTACCAATTTTACCAGAAATTTTTGGGAAAAATAAACACATGGTTTCTTAACTTCCCTGACTATGTGAAACCCCCCTTTGAAATCAATCTAGTCTGGTTTATTTAAAAATGCAAATAGAAACATAGAAACATAGAACCTAGGAGCAGGAGTAGGCCATTCGGCCTTTCGAGCTTGCTCCGCCATTCATTATGATCATGGCTGATCATCCAACTCAATAGCCTGCTCCCGCTTTCTCCCCAAATATTCCCTTTAACCTATGTTTACCTACTCAACATTTTAAACCTAGCTTATCTTTTGTATATCAAAGCCTTCAGAGCAGCTGTCTTTAATTCAATTAAGCCACACACACCACACACATACACACGCACACACACACACACAAACACGCCACCACCTCCCTCCCAGACCCCACTATTACTCTACTTTACAATAAATCCCAATAACATTTTGACAATTATTACATCTTCCTGACATATTCAAAATGGTTGGATGTATATGAGGTGAAGTCACCAACGTCAGGCGCTACAATTGAGAAACTATGTCAGAGTTTTGCCATTCACGGACTACCAGAACTAGTCATTTCTGATAATGGCGCGACATTTACAAGTGTTAAGTTTCAATGGTTTATCAGCCTCAACTGTATCACTCGCGAAAACTGCTGCATATCACCTTTCCTCAAACAGACTGGCTGAAAGGACAGTTCAAACATTCAAGGCAGGCATGATAAAGCTAACTGGTGATTCTTTGGTAACCAAGCTAGCACGCTTTCTTTTTCATTACAGGACTACCCCTCACACAACAACAGCTATTACACCTGCGGAGTTATTGTTGAAACGCCGTCTCAGGACGAGATTGAACTTAATCCCAAATTTAGAGGGCAAGGTGGAAAGGAGTCAGGGAAGCCAGAAAACTATACACAACTGGCATAGTTGTGAGAGGAAATTTACCGTGGGAGATCCAGTTTATGTGAAAACCATTGGGGAAGGACCAAAGTGGTTACCAGGTGAAATAAGTGGCTGCACCTCTAACTTACCACATGGAACACTGGATCACTCGTACACCTGTGGACCATTTAAGGAAGAGACAGACAAATCATCAAGATATGATTCCACCAGTGACTATGACCCGATCTGCTTTTCCTGTTGAGGATAATCAACCCAGGACTGACATGTCTAATGTTCCTGTAAGAGCTGAGAATACAGAACTGCAAGTGCCCAGTGAAGCACCTGATGTTCAGGCAACTCTAGAAAAGAGGTTCCTGACGAAGAATCTGAAGCTGTGGAGCTGCGACATTCCACACATACCAGGAAACCACCTGAAAGATATTGTGAGGCAATGGTGTAGTGGTATTGTTGCTGGGCTAGTAATCCAGGGACCCAGGGTAATGCTCTGGGGGACCTGGGTTTGAATACAACCACAGCAGATGGTGGAATTTGAATTCAATACAAATCTGAAATTAAAGTCTAATGATGACCATGAAACCATTGTCGATTGTTGTAAAAACCCATCTGCTTCACGAATGCCCTTTAGGGAAGGAAATCTGTGGTCCTTACCTGGTCTGGCCTACAGGTGATTCCAGACCCACAACAATGTGATTGACTCTTAACTGCCTTCTGAAATGGCCTAGCAAGCCATTCAGTGGTATCAAACTGATACAAAGAAGAAAAAAGGAATGAAACTGGACAGACCACCCGCCATCAACCTATGCAATGACAATGCCAATTTCAGATTGCCGATAGTGCCAAAATTGGGAGAGCTGTCTCACAGCCTGACATAGTCATCTGCACAGAATCATACCTTATCTTACAGACCATGTCCCAAACGTCACCATCACCATCCCTGGGTATGTCCTGTTCCACCGGCAGGACAGACCCAACAGAGGTGGTGGCACAGCTGGGAAGGAGTTACCCTGGGAGTCCTCAACATTGACTCCGGACCCCATGAGTCTCATGGCATCCGGTGAAACATGGGCAAGGAAACCTGCTGATTACCATGTGCCGCTCTCCCTCAGCTGATGAATCAGCACTGCTCCTTGTTGAACACCACTTGGAGGAAGCACTGAGGGTGGCAAGGGTGCAGAAGGAGGGGACTTCATTGTCCATCACCCAGAGTGGCTTGGTAGCACCACTAACTGATCTGGCCGAGTCCTAAATGATGTAGCTGCTAGACTGGGTCTGTGGCACATGGTGAGGGAACGAATAAGAGGGAAAAACATACATGACCTCATCCTTACGAACCTGCCAGCCACAGATGCATCTGTCTATGACATTATCGGTAGGAGTGACCACTGCACAGTCATTGTGGAGAAGAATTCTTGCCTTCACATTTTGGAATCCCTGCATTGTGTTGTGTGGCATTACCACCATGCTAAGTAGGATAGATTTTGAACAGATCTAGCAACTCAAGGCTGGTCATCCATGAGGCTCTGTGGGCCATTAGCAGCAGCAGAGTTGTACTTGATCACAATCCGTAACTGCATGGCCCGGCATATCCTTCACTCTACATTACCATAAAGCTAGGGGATCAACCATGGCTCAATGAAGAGTGCAGGAGGGAATGCCAGGAGCAGCACCAGGCATACATAAATATGAGGTGTCAACATGGTGCAGCTTTTGCCACCCAACCCTGCTCAGACCAATTGGATGGTGAAGCTAAAACACAGAACTATTTGCATGCCAAACAGCAGAAGCAGCAAGTGATAGACAGAATTAAGCGATCCACAACCAACGATCAGATCTAAGTCCTGCAGTCCTGCCACATCCAGTCGTGAATGGTGGTGGACAATTAAACAACTCACTGGAGGAGGAGGCACCACAAATATTTCCATCCTCAATGATGGAGGAGCCCAGCACAGCAGTGCAAAAAATAAGACTGAAGCATTTGTAGCAATCTTCAGCCAGAAGTGCTGAATGGATGATCCATCATGGCCTCCTGCAGTGGTGCCCAGCATCACAGATGCCAGTCTTCAGCCAATTCGATTCATTCCATGTGATATCAAGAAACAGCTGAAAGCATTGGATGGTGCAAAGGCTATAGGCCCTGACAATATTCCAGCAATAGTACTGAAGACTTGTGCTCCAGAACTTGCCGCACCCCTAGCCAAGCTGTCCCTGTACAGCTACAACACTGGCATCTACCCGGCTATGTGGAAAATTGCCCAGGTATGTCCTGTACACAAAAAGCAGGACAAATTCAACCCAGCCAATTATCACCCATCAGTCTACTCTTGAACATCAACAAAGTAATGGAAGGGGTCATCAGTGCTGTCAAGTGGCACTTGCTTAGCAATAAACTGCTCATTGGTGTCCAGTTTGGGTTCTGCCAGGGCCACTCAGTTCCTGACCTCATTACAGCCTTGGTTCAAACATGGACAAAAGAACTGAGCTCCTGAGGTGAGGTGAGAGTGACTGCCCTTGACAACAAGGCAGCATTTGATCCGAGTGTGGCATCAGGGTGCCCTAGTAAAGCTAAAATCATGGGAATCAGGGGGATAACTCTCCGCTGTTTGGAGGCATACCTAGCATAAAGGAAGATGGTTTTGGTTGTTGGAGGTCAGTCATCTCAGCTCCAGGACATCACTGCAGGAGTTCCTCAGGGCTGTGTCCTCGTCCCAACCATCTTAGTTGCTTCATCAATGACCTTCCTTCCATCATTAGGTCAGAAGTGGGGATGTTCACTGATGATTGCATAATGTTTAGCACCATTCGTGACTCCTCAGATACTGAAGCAGGCCATGCCCAAATGCAGCAAGACCTGGACAATATTCAGGTTTGGCTGACAAGTGGCAAGTAACATTCGCGCCACCCAAGTGTCAGGCAATGACCATCTCCAACAAGAGAGAATCCAACCATCACCACCTGATGTTCAATGGCATTACCATCACTGAATTCTGCACTATAAACATCCTGGGGGTCACCATTGACCAGAAACTGAACTGGACTAGCCATATAAATACTATGGTTACAAGAGCAGGTCAGAGGCTAGGAATCCTGCAACAAGTGAGGCCCGCCCAGCATGAAACATGTGCTGCAGCGCTCAGCGCTGCCTGTGTGGGGACTCTGTTACATGAGCAGGGACATGTTAGAAATTAGTATGAAATTTTTTTTTTAAATAATGGATCGAAACCTCATCCCACCTGTGGATGAGGTTTTGCAAAAAATTCAAAGGCTGATTGGCCTTTTTGCCTGCCCACCAATCATAAGGTTGGATGGGCAGCGAAAAATTTCTTTCAATTATATCTTTAATGGCCTTAATAGGCCTTTTAATTTTTGGTGGGCATGTTGCCAACTCCCGCACATGCCCGCTGACTGACATATCGCGCGAGTACGCGATGATATCGGGACACTCGCCCGACATCATCACACGTCATTTTATGCTTGTTTAGGAGGGGTGCACATCCAACAGGCGAGTGAAAAATCTTGCCCTTAATGTTTCCACCCAAGAAGTATCTGCACATCAACTCTATCACTAATAATACAACTCGGCCACCATACAACAGGCTTCATGCCCCACACTAGAGATTTGAGGAAATAATCAAGGCTAGCATTCCAATGCAGTATGAAGGGAATGTTGCATTGTTGCAGATGCTACTTTTGGTGGGGCATTAAACTGAATCCTCATCTGCCCTTTGAAGGAGATGTAAAGATTGCATTACATTATTTGAAGAAGAACAGGGGACTCTTACCACACGGCAAAAATCATTAAAACAGATTTTCTAGCATTTATCTCAGTGATATTTTTGGGATCTTGCTGTGCACAAATTGGCTACTGCACTTCTTCATTTTGCAACAATGAATATACTTTAGAATTACTTAAATGGCTGTATGTGCTTTGGCAGTCCAGAGGCCATGAAAGGCATTATATCAATGTATTCTTTCTTTCATGGGAAAGAAAATCGGATGTTTTAGAGAATGAGTGGGCACTCTGCTCTGCTAGATTGCTGCCTACGTGGTGAAATTTACCCCAATAATTGGTTATTCACCTCATTGCTATTTTGGGACTTGGCACGTTTGCCTACTAATAAACAGTAAACACTTAAAAAGCAACTCATCAGATGTGAAATGTTTTAGGATCTTCTGAATGATATGATAAATGCTTTTACTCTCCCATTCCCAAGCTGAAAATACAATCCTGCTTCCTTTTCAATCTGTAGGAAAAGGTTGTAACTTCCTCTGCCATAAGAACATAACAAGTATTTTATCTATGTGGATAATAAAAAGTTTCTTATAGGCTTCCTCATGTATTGCATTTATAACCAATGACAGGAGTGTAGGAGGAAGTTTACAAAATTCTGACATTGTTATATTAAAGCATATCCTGTCATAAGTTCTTGGTGGAGGGAGCCCAGGCAGAAATTAGCAGAAAACACAGTAATAGACAATCTCAATGTGAAGTTCTGACTGGTTTAGAGCATCTAGAACATCTAGCTAAATTGGCACATTTCCAAGGGCTATTCCCACTTTATTAGGAGCAACTCTCTTGAGGTAGTCCTGTCAGGTTTGTAACAGCCCCATGGGGAGTCCAGGTAGTTTTCAACAGCTCAGTGTGGAATTTGGCTTGGATCGGCTCTGTAGGCAGTCCCAGCTGTAGGAGACCCATGAACAATCCCAGCTGATTTATTCTGCTTTCATGGTTCAGTCCTTTAGGAGCAATAATGTGGAACAGTGTGTTTTGTGCTGGTGTGTAGCTACAAGCACCAGTATATCAGACTGGTGATGGTACAGTCCTGAATTGCAATGTACCTGTGGCCTTTCAGCAATTAAAATAAGTCAATCCCTCCACTCACTAAAAGCATCAATTTTGTTCAGTTTATGGAAGAATACCTCCATCTACCTGCAAATTTCTCTCTTTAGTGACTGGGGACAGATGGATTCTTCAACATGTGGTTCTCCAGTCTTTAGTAACACCCAAGGGATCAATTTATTGTATGCCACTGAGCTAGGGTAAAGGAACAAACAGCAATCGAAATCAGTGCAGATCTTAATGCAATCTGCTTCAATAACAGGATCTAACTCGCAAACACTGATGCTTCCAGTAATGCACATTTAATGGCTGTATTGATAGTAATCCTTCTTGAATAGTTTATTATAAAGAAACAATGTTGCATAAAATCAATTTGTGAAACTTGTAGTTGTTGCAGTCATGGGATTGAGTTTACTAGTATTATCACAGAGGGAGTTTTGTTTAAGTACTCTGATTTCATTTAACGAAATCAGACATCCTTTATCAAACTAGTCATAGGACTATGTTTCATAATCTTATCACAAAAGGAGCTTGTGATGAATATTGTTCTGCTAAAATCAAATCCCTATTTAGTGTCAGATGAATTATTTGACAAGATGTATGGTCTATTTTGTGAAAAATTATTTGGCTGAACAGTTTATTTGTTAAATATTTAATCAGATAACTTCATCTTGAGGTTTAATTAAAATAGATTACTCCTTGAGAGAGTTTCTGTTATTTCTACAGGTATCCCTAATAATACTAAACTCTTCATTAATCAGGACAGTGCATTTTAAAATCAAGTTCTGCACATTAAATCTTTCAAACTATTTATGATGCAAGTGGGGAAATCTTTTGGATTCGAGAAGGATCTCTTAAGGATTTAGGCATTTGTTTATTGGAAAATGGAACCAAGTTTATCCCCAGTAGCAGACTGGTGATTTGATACCTGAGCCAATATACATGGATGACTGACCACACAAAATGGTTCATCTATGGAAACTATAGGGGTAGATCTGTCACTGGGGATTGAGATACATTCCTGATATTTGAGAGCTAGTGCTCTAACAGGTAAAGCTCATCAGCCTTCCATGATGGTAGGATGGATAGTTTTAATTGGTTAAAATCCACAAGTACATTGGGCCTACTTATTGGTCCCTAAACCTTGGCTTTTGCCAGTATTATACCTACATTTTCTGGATTTAGATGTGGGAGGAAATTTCCCTGTGGGAAGAAATTCAACACTCCAAATCAGGCAAACGAAAATGCTATTTGACTTTTTTCTCAGTAGTTTAACTTGAAGACCATTAAGTGTGGTGATAGTTTTCTGTAATGTATTGGCAAAACAACATTTGGGGCAGCATTTTATGGCCCCCTCACGGTGGAGGCAGGACCGTAAAATGTGGCAAACGGTCCAAAAGTATATTGACTTCAGTGGGACTGTAAAATCCTGCTGGCATAAAATCCCCTCCACCCACACCACCACCCCCCCCACCCCAGTGTAAAATTCCACCCTTGGTCTGTCCTGCTGAGTGCAAGATGAAACGTTTTAAAGAGCATGCCCAACATTGAGCCTTTTTTGAATTAAACAGAAGCATCGGGGACAATAGTTTCCTGGTGCATTCTCTATGGCAACACCTCAACCAACCAGAGTTGACTTGCCAACTAATCAGTGCCCTTTTTTCATGCAGTATAAATTGTTGCTCCCTTTGATATTTGGCCTTTTGAGTGCTCCCATTTCTTTTTTTTTGGAGGGAAAGGTATGTTTGGTCGATAATTGGTTGGGAGGTAAGAGACAGAGGGCCACCGTGGCCCCTGTCACCCTGAGTAAAATGTTGGGGAGTGTTCACCCACGATCCAGATGGCTCTCCCAGAGCAATTTAATGCTGGGAATAGCGCTGATTGCTTTAAGGTGAGACTTCCACTCTACCTGGCTGGGGAGAGACCATGATCATAGTTCTCCCAGAACAAGGTTGTGAAGCGATGGCTATAACCAGTCGAGCCCCATACCATGGGGTACTAACACCGTCCGAGTCACGGTGAAGGACAGCGAAGGAGCAGCACCCATGGATCGGGTCTTCTTCATCAAGCAGATCCTGTTGAAGGCATGTGGATTTGAAGCAGAAGAGGTCTACTCCCTGCAAGACTTCCCCAGCGCTGGATATTTCGACGTGACTTTCAAGCGAGTGGCAGCATGCGTCAAGTTCCTGAAGATGTTTGAGGAGAAGAGAGACCAACCGGAGATGAAGATCCTGATGATGGAGCCGCTCTTTGCTCTGCCATTGCAACGGGACCGTGTGGTGATGGTGCGTCTCTACAGCCCCTACGTCCCTGTCGCCAAAGTGCTCACCTTCCTCGACAAGGTTAGGAGCTACACCGAGGTTAGAGACGCCTTTGGGATTTGGACATGCAAACGCCAGGTTAAGGTCACGCTCAAGACCGACGGTAAGGGAGCCATCTTCCACCCTCCTTCCAGCTTCGCTATCGGGGGAAGCCGTGGCTACCTTGTCTATGCTGGGCAACCCAAACTTTGTCGTTCATGCGGCAAGTCTGGTCATGTGGCGCCCAACTGCAGCGCCGCTCTCTGCAAGAACTGCAATCAGGAAGGGCACCAGACAAAGGACTGCAAACAGATTAAGTGCTGCAATCTGTGTGGTGAGGCAGGTCACCTCTACAGGACCTGCCCCAAATGCTGCCTCACTTACGCACAGGCAGCCAAAGCCAACGAAGGGGAAGCAGAAGAAATTCTTCGTGTCACTCCAACCACCAAGGCCCCCAGGGAGAACAATGGGACAAAGGAGAACACAAAGAGAGACAAGGTGGAGGAAAAGATTGAGGCAAACGACAGCCAATCAACAGCATTGCCCTCTGAACCTCCCACTGCTCAGGAGAGCGAATCAATGGAGGAGGAAGCAGTGGAAAATCACCAGGGGGAGTGGCAGCTGGTGAAGAGAGCCAAAAGGAAGAAGGGGCTAAGAAGAGACCAAGCCACTTCCCAGACAAGTGGCGTCTCCCATCTGACAAGGATGACAAGGGCAGCTGCTCTTCGGACGAAGAAGTGCCAGGGCAGCATCGACAGAAGAAGCGGCAAACCTCTAGACAGTTGGAGGATGAAACACCCAAGCACCAGAACATTGGAGACAAGGAGGAGACCAGCGCACCCCAACTTTGCCCACAACCCGATGAGGCCAGTGCACCCCAGCCCCAGGAATCTGGGAGCAGTGAGGCGCTCAGCACACCCCAGCTCCGGGAAGCCGGGAGCAACAATGCCCCAGAGGGGGAGAGGATTAGAGAAGCTTCTCCAACAAAGGACATTTCAAATCCCGCTCTCTGCACAAACACCCAGATGCCACCTGAGCAGAACATTGCCAATGGGGGCGTTCAGGACAGTTTCCTCAGCCTATCCAAAGTGAGGCAATTTACGCACACTATGGGTTTGCAGAAGCAGCCCAAAGTTCTGGGACTCTCAGAGACAACAGGATTGATAAGAGAATAAATGCTTTAAAATGGGTGTAAAGATTGTATCCATAAATGTGTGTAGCATTAAATCTACTCCGCGATGTGTTGCGAACTTGGACTACCTTGCCAAGGTCATAGCTGACCTGTTGTTTCTGCAGGAGTGTGCAATTCCGCACCTCAGCTCCTACAGGCAATGGTCATGATGGTGGTCCCCCGGGCCAACGATCTGGTCGGGAGGAAACAACTCTCGTTCCTCTGGCCTGGGTATTCTGCTGCAGGGAGGCAACTTCACCGTCTCCCAGGTTAAAGAGTTGGTGGGCGGGCGCCTCCTTGTAGCACACGTAATGTACAAGAATGCTCCACTCCGGTTAATTAACGTGTATGCCCTGGCACAAAAGGCCGAGTGGCTGGCGGTTTTTCAGCAGCTCCCAGTGCTGCTGGCAACCTCCAGGCGGGTCATTCTGGGCGGCGACTTCAACTGTATCATCGATGTGGCTGGACGATCCGGCAGGGCCAACAGCAGATTGGACGCTACGTCCAGATCCCTGATGGAAACAGTAAAGGATGCCAAGCTGCACGACGTCTTCAGCAACCCTGCAGACAGAGTGTAGTGTAGATACACCTGGTCGCGGCCTGACGGGTCCATCCGTTCCAGGATAGATTTCCTGTTTGTATCCAGAGCATTCGCAGTCAGATCCACTGACATCAAGCCGGTGTTCTCTGACCACTGCCTCCTACTGGCTGACTGCCACTTAGAGAACAACCAGAGGGTGGGCAGGGGAGACATGGAAGCTAAACGTGCAACTGCTGACCCCAGAGAACATTGAGGAACTCAAGAGGGATAACAAAGGTTGAAGAACCGTGAAACCCCTCTTTGAATCCCTGACACACTGGGAAGCGATCTAGGGAAACATCAAGAGGTTTTTCATCCTCAAAGGCACCCAGAAAGCTAGAAAGGAACAGAGGGAAATGTCCCGTCTCTAGAAAAACATGCAGAATCTGCTCCAGCTGCAGTCGATGGGGGTCGATGTCAAGGAAGAACTTCAAGAGGTGAAGAGCCAGCAAGCCTAGCTCTTTGCCTGGAAGGCCTCCAAGATCATCTTCCGTTCCAGAGTCTGCTCCGTGGAGCAGGATGAGATGTGCTCACATTTTTTCTTCCAAAAGGTACACAGAGAGAGCTCTGTGATCAGCAGCCTGAAGGAAAAAGACTGCTCAGTAAAGTCATCGCAGTCCGACATTTTGAGGATCAGCAAATCCTTTTATGCCGGATTGTATGATGTGAAGCCCACAGACAGCACGGCCTCACAGTCCTTCCTGTCCTCTATCACGGAGGTCTTAGATGACAGTACACAGGAGAGCCTGGACAAACCGCTAACTCCTGACGAACTGACTAAGGTCCTCGAGTCCTTCGAAAAGTGTAAAATTCCTGGAAGCGATGGCTTGCTGGTGGAGTTGTATTCGGCTCTGTGGGACTGGATCAGCCCAGACCTGCTAGAAGTGTAAGAGAGTATGCAGTATGTCAGAATCCATGAGGAAAGGCATTATCACCCTTATCTACAAGCACAAGGGGGAAAGGGAGGAAATTAGAAATTGGCATCCCAATTCACTGTTGAATGTGGACCATAAGATTCTGTCCAAAGTCATTGCCAATTGGGTCATATCCGCTCTGGAATTGGTGATCCACCCTGACCAGACCTGCACTGTACCGGGCAGGAAGATCTCTGACAGCCTAGCGCTGCTCAGGGATACGATTGCCTATGTGCAGGACAGGGGGGTGGGCACCTGCCTCATCAGCCTGGATCAGGAGAAGGCCTTTGACAGAACATCGCACACCTACATGGTGGATGTGCTCTACAAAATGGGGTTTGGGGAGGGAATTCGCAATTGGATCCAACTGCTCTACACTAACATCAGTAGCGCAGTCTCAATTAATGGGTGGGAATCAGATAGCTTTCCTATTAAATCTGGAATCAGGCAGGGCTGTCCTCTCTCGCCTGTTCTTTTCGTGTGTTGCATAGAACCCTTTGCTAAGTCCATCAGGAAGTATCCGGGCATAAGAGGAGTGATGATCCCAGGCAGTGGAAGCACTCAGATCAAAGCCTCCCTGTACATGGACAATGTCGCCGTCTTCTGCTCGGATCCGCTGTCGGTGCGCAGACTGATCTACATCTGCGACCAGTTCGAACTGGCCTCTGGAGCCAAGGTAAATTGTGGGAAGAGCAAGGCCATGTTCTTCGGGAATTAGGCTGACCAGTCCTTTGTCCCCTTCACCGTCAGGGCTGACGGCCTGAAGGTGCTGGGGGTATGGTTCGGAGGGACCAGGGCACGCGTTAGAAACTGGAAGGAGTGAGTGTCTATGGTGAACAGGAAACTGAGCATGTGGGAGCGATGATCCCTCTCCATTGCGGATAAGAACCTGGTCATCAGGTGTGAGGCACTCTCGCTGTTGCTGTATGTGGCGCAGGTCTGGCCCATTCCACACTCCTGCACGATGGCGATCACCCGAGCCATCTTTCGCTTTATCTGGTGGTCAACAATGGATCGTGTCCGCAGGGACGCGATGTACAAGCCTCTAGATAAAGGGGAAAAAATGTGCCCAACATAGCCCTCATACTGATGGCCACCTTTGTGTGTGGCTGCATCAATCAGTATACAAACACCAGGTGTCACTACGTGCTGAGGTTCTACCTGAACCCGGTGTTGTGAAGGATGGGTCTGGCCACGCTGCCGCGGAACGCTCCAAATAGTTGGACTGTGTCGTACCACCTGTCCCTCGTGGAAAAATTTATGCAGAGAAACAGCTTTGACCACATGTCCATCAGGGAGTGGTCGGCACGTAACGTCTTAGAGGCCCTGCGGGAAAAGGAGAGGGTGGATCCTGTGGGATGGTTCCCCGAGCAGACTGTCAAAGTCATTTGGCAGAATGCCTCATCGCCAGAACTTTCCAACAAGCACCAAGACGTAGCTTGGCTGGTGGTGAGAAAGGCCCTCCCCGTCAGATCCTTTCTACACGCCAGGAGTCTCACCCCCTCGGCACGTTGCCCTCGAGGTGGCTGTGGTGGGGATGAGACCGTTGTTCACCTCCTTGTAGATTGTGCCTTTGCAAAGAAGGTCTGGAGAGAGATGCAGTAGTTTCTGTTGAGGTTCATTCTGAGCAGTTCTGTGACACAGGACTCTGTGCTTTATGGGCTGTTCCCAGGGACACACACCAAGACAAACATCAACTGCAGATGGAGGATCATCAACTCGATGAAAGACACTCTTCGGTCTGCCTGAAACTTGCTGGTCTTCCAGTGCAAAGAGTTGTCTCCGACCAAGTGTTGCAGACTGGCACATTCCAAAGTCCAGGACCACGTGCTGAGGGACACACTAAAGCTTGGCGCAAAGGTACAATGGGGAAGAGTGGCTGTCTAAGAACTTTCTGCCACAGTGCACCAAGGGACTGGGAACTGTTTAGAGCCCCTCGGGCTGTAGAGCTCAAAATGAATGTCTGCAAATGATTTTAATATTAATTTATTGTATTGATGCACCTCGTGATACATGTTGTAAAAGTTGAACCTGATTGTACCTTTTTGATGGTGATTTTGAAATGGTTTGGTATGTTCTTCCAGATATTTTATGAGTAAAGTATATTTTTCCAAAAAAAAAAACTTCCACCCTTATCTCAGGAGGAAATCCTGCCTTAGAGAGTTGCTTGCAAATCCAATTGGCTAGCAGGTCTGTAGCCGTCACACCAAAGAGCCCAGGTAAATCTGGGGTCAGGGGTCTCAGCAAGGGTCTGTGTTCAAGAGGAGGGGGAGGGTTAAGGGGGGGATGACCTTGGAGTGGGGGTGCCTGCGATGGGCCTAAGGCCCCCCCCTTCTTTTCCTGACGCCAGTCCATTCAGCTAAAGCTGCCACGCTTCTTGCATGGTGTGGGCCTTCCCCTGCAGTAGCTAAAATGCTGATGGCGGCAGGAGAAGGCCCTTAAGTGGCAACTAATTGGTTTGATGCCTCCTCCAGCCCCTGTAAGATTTCAGACATGTTGGGGGTGGGTGGGTAGGCAGCAGGATGGCCACTCACTGGATTTTACACGAGCCCCATGCCTTCAAACCTGCCAGTGCAGGACATAAAATCCAGCCCAGAGAGCAGGGGTAAAAAACACTTCTCTGATTGGTGGAAATTGACAAGTGATATTTGCTAGGAATCTGTAATGGTGCCCAACTTTTCAGCACATATATTAATGACTTGGATGAAGGATTACATTGTTGTATAGCCAAGCTTTCAGATTACAAGAAGTTAAGAAAGCACAGTACTTTGTGCAGATGGGTACAGGAAGTTATAAGACACATAGATAGAGCAATGATGGAAAAAGAGACATTTTTTGTCAAAGCTTTTCATTGTGAACTCATCAGGAAAATTTGCAAGAAAATGTCAATGTCAGGGGAAATCGTATATTTATACTGTATGAGAAAGAGAGTGCTGATTAATTGGTGAGTGGGCTCTGAATGGTAAAGATGTTGCCATGGAGAATGCACCAATTGATGGTGATTGACAGTTAACTGCCAAGTATTGTTTGAAATTTAAACCAAGCAGCTAAACAAGGCAATTTTAAAAAATGATTGGCGGTTAAATGTTAGTCACCATGAATTGGTGCATTCTCGATGGCAACACCTTGACCAATCAGAGTCCACTTGCCAACCAATCAGAACTCTCTTCTCATACAGTATAAATATGTTGTTTCCCCTGACATTGGCATTTTCTTGCGAATTGTCCTGGTGAATGCAAGATGAAAAGTTATGTCAAAAAAGTCTCTTTTTTCAGCAATACTCAGGCTCTGTACTACCAAATGACTATGGACAGAGTAAGTGAATCCTGAGGATTACTAGAAACTGAACTGGACTAACCATATAAATACTGTGGATGCAAGAGCAGGTCAGAGGCTAGGAATTCTGTGGCAAGGAACTCATTTCCTGACTCCCTAAAGCCTGTCCACCATCTACAAGGCTCAAGTCAGGAGTGTGATGGAATACTCTCCACTTGCCTGGATGAGTGTAGATAGAATAATATTCAAGAAGCTCAACACCATTCAAGACAAAACAGCCCAGTTGATTGACACTCCATCCACCACCTTAAATATTCACTCCCTCCACCACTGATGCAGAGTGGCATCAGCTTTGTGTACCATCTACAAGATGCACTGCAGCAATTCACCAAGGCTCCTTTGCCAGCACCTTCCAAACCCGCAACCTCTACCACATAGAAGAACAAGGGCAGCAGATGCGTTGGTACACTACCACCTCCAACTTCCTCTCCAAGCCCCACGCCATCCTGACTTGGAAATATATTGCCTTTCCTTTACTGTTGCTGGGTCAAAATCCTGGAACTCCCTCCCAAACAGCACTGTGGGTGTACCTACAGCACATGGACTGTGGCAGCTTCCTAAGGGCAACTAGGGATGAGCAATAAATGCTGGCCAGTGACACCCACATCCTGTGAAAGAATCAGTAAAGAAAATGATGGGGTTAATGTGGTGAGGAGTGAGGCCACATATTTAAGATCTGAGAAAGACAAATCAGCATTACTAAGTTCAGCTTGCATTTTTTTGGCGTCTTTAAGTAGTAAAACATCCTGAGGCAATTCACAGGAGTGTTAATAGATAGAATTAGGAATTGAGACACATAGAGATATTAGGGTAGGTGACCAAAAGCTTGATCAAAAAGGTTGGGTTTAAGGGGCAACAAAGGAATAGTCTATCTACCTCCGTTTGAAAACTTCTGCATTAACATTCTAGTGACACACAATGGATTACTTGGCAAAGTTGAAAAATTTGTGGATAATTTTGAACTATGTAGCAAGATAGAAACAGTGGGTGGAATTTTATGCAGCACAGCGATGAGTGGGAGATTCGTGCAGAAATAAATGGATCACTGACTCCTGTCCCTGCCTGTGAATAACAGCACATAATACGTGTAGTGGCCAATTAATGGATGGTGAGCCGGCCAACGGCATTGGGAGCTGGTGGGCAGCAAGGTCAATTGGAAACTAAAGGCCGGAGACCAAAGGGGCTGGCCATGACCCAGAGGGAGGTCATGGCCACCCATTTAAAGGCAACCCGGCATGGAACTGTAGCAGCTGCACCAGAAAAGAGTTTTTTGGCATCTGAGTAATTTGTGGTGAGGATTTTGATTTCCTGTAAACTGTTGCAGAAGGTAAGAGCTTGTTTATTAATGTGTATGACTAATCATCTAGTTTGGAAGTGTCCTGGTCCTTTACCAAGGAAGAAAGAAAGTTCGAATGTAGCTGACGTTCCCCTGATGAATAGCAACTGCTTAGGGAGATATTGGAAATCAGGCCCTTAACTTTAGTTCCCTCTCACAGATGGCTGAGGAAATGGAGCCAGTAGCTGGAGAGGGGCCAGGACGCTTCCATAGTTTGATATTGACTCTCTACAAGCCCTCCTCCAAGTTGTGTGATAGGCTGGAGGTCCTCATGCTAGCTGATGGAAAGAGGAGACCTCCCAGTCTGACAAGAACAGCCTGGATGGAGGTCGCAGGGGAGATCAGCGGCCTTGGGCTCATCCATCGAACCTGGCTGCAGTGCTGCAAAAGGGGCATTGACCTTCTGAGATCTATAAGGGTGAGAGTGTCACTATTCTGAAGATGGACATATATGGAAGGGTGTGACCTGGGCCTATTATGGGATGCCCAAATGTGTAAGGCAGCATGATGCACACATGCCAATCTGCATGGCAATGGTGGTTAAGAAACGGGGCGGGAACTGCCACACCTGTTTGCTAGCAAAAAGCACAGAATAAAGTGTATTACCGACAAAGTACACAATGACTTTACTTTTGAAGGGATGATTGTAGCATAGCACCATCATTGCAATCACCCTCTTTATTTGCAGGGAAAGTGGATGCACAATACCCGAGAAAGAAACAGGGCCAGGGAACAACGTCCCCAACCTTGTCACCCTGACGGCCATTGAGGAGGAGGTCCTGCCAGTTGGCTAACAAACAGTATAGCCAGGCCATAGGGCAAGGCGAGACAGGAGGAAGGCAGGGCACTTTTTCATAATTTCAGCATACACTGCTGAAGTGGCAGGGGCGGGGAGGGTGATTGAAACTGGCAGGAAGGTAGCATCGGTGGTTTGTGTCTTTGAAGGCTTACTGACATTGGAGAGGAAGGTGTGCTTCTATGTTGAATGGTATAAGGTTCTAACACTGAATAACATCTCTCGATAGCTCCTGTGTTTGCAAGGACAAAGAATGTCTCATCAAATTCACCCGAAAGGTTGATGATGCCCCTGACTCTGCTTTCTGTTTACCACACAGGTGCAACTTTGGCATCTGTAGGTGGTATCCCCGAGGGACAGACACCAATCTCTCAGGAGAAAGAGGAAGCCTCAATGGGTGCAGCATCACATTCTTTTTCCACACCTAGCACCAGCACAGATGCATGCATGTGTGACTTAGCTATAATGGATAGGCACACTGGCGAGAGAACATCACAGTCACACAAACATCTGTTGGAGACTAAGAAGGAGCAGGCCTCTGGCAGTTGGAGAAGTGTAGGAGACAACTTAGACACTGAACCCCAGGCTGATGACGAGCTTCTGGAGTCATCAGTCAGGCGTTGGATACTGGACTGGATGCGCGAGGTGCGTGGAGATGTGGCAGAGATACCAGTGGGGTTGCACTTTCTGGCACTTACTTTGGAGGAATCCATCCAGGCCATCAGTGCTGTGATGACCCACTCAATGGAATGCATAGCTTCTTCCATTGAGAGATTGGCAACTGTCATGGAGGTCCAAACCAAGCAGATCATGGATGCGATATTGGGTATGCATTCTGACCTGCGCTCCATCGCCTTGTTTCTGACCTCCAGGCCCTATAGCTAGGGTGACAAGGTACAAGGGGCCTAAAGTCGCATCCAGGTCCTGGTCCCTCTCAAGAAATCAGGGAGGTACAAATGGACCTCATGGCAGTGGAGGAGCAGCTTCTGAAACAATCGGTGGGCACCTCTCAGGGCATTTCTGATGGTCCCTCTTCTTCCCCTCTACCATTGGCACAGATGCCTCCGATTACTGTGGTGACTGATGAGCCACTTGCCACTGTACAGCAGACTCCCACTATGCTGGGTCCCTCACAGCTTCTGGCAAACAGAAGATGGTCACCAAAGTCATCCCAGGCAAGGGGGCATAAGGGTCAGCAGCATGTCTCCACCACAGCTGGCAGCGAGGGGGGAGCACCACACTGCAGCACCCAGAAAAGGTTCAAGATAAGCCGTTCATATTTGGGAGATTAAGACATTGATATGAATTATTGTGTCCATTAATGATTGTCGTTTTCCAATTATTATCCAGCTGTATTCATTCATTATCTCTGTGTGAATGCATATAGATTTAATTGATGCTTTTATGTGATCCTGTGATTATGTGTTTCCTTCCAAATTACATTATTTTGCTGAGTAACATTGTCCATATGCAGCACTGGTGTTCATATCATGGGGCTGTGTGGAGAAGGTGCCGATGATCATGAAGGTGATAATGAGTCGGCAACTCAGCTAATGGAATCTTCTGATGATTACACCTTCCCACGTCTCACGGGCATTCAGACCCCCCCCTGGACCGGCTTGGCCAGTTGCTTGCAGTGGCTCACCTTTCTCTTCCTTTAACTCTTCATCAGAGATCAGGCCAGTCTCCCTCATTTCCTCCTAAGACACCCTTCTTAGGTGGCATAGGTTGTGCAGTGCACAGCAGACTGCTACCAAGAGGTATACTCTGGCTAGTACATATTGGAGAGAGCCACCTGATCTATCCATCTGAATATCATCTTCAGTGGTCTGCTCAAAGATGAACTTAGATGATGCATGACTTTCATTGTAACGATGTTCAGGCTCCGTCCATGGTCTATGTCCTGAAGTCATCAGCCATTCCTTCAGGGGGTATCTTTGGCTCTGAGCAGCCATCCATCCAAAGCAATTGGGCCCATAAACTTCCCTGATACCTGGGAGTGTCTGAGGATGTATGCCTCATGGCTGCTTCCTGGATACCTTGCACACACCTACGTGATCCTTTGGGCTGAATTTTAGGTGTTCCCAGCAGGCTTCCTGGGGCAGGGGTGGGGGGGTGGTGGTGGTGGTGGGGGGACACACATGAAAGAGGGTGGATGCCCATCCCACCACCTTTCCACCCACCCCCAAGCTCACCCCTATAATGCGGGAGGGCAGACAGGTGCCAAAAGGGATAGCCTGCCCACCATATTTAACTAAATAATCAAGGCTCAATTAGGCTTGTTATCAAGTCTATTGACCTTGATAATACACTTCCCATGCCATAATATGTTTGGTGTGGGCAGCAGGCCAGGAGTGGGAAGGCCAATTTTTTTCACTCAAATGCTTAATGGGCGGGAAGAAAATGGGGCTGTGCTCTTCGGGAACCGCCCTGTGTCGATCCTGGGGTTGCTCCCCATTAGGTCAAACCCTCCTTCCTTCCTCAGCGCTCCCTCCCTTAAACACACCCCCTCACCCCCACTGTCCCTCTCCCCAACCTACCAAACCCTCCTGATCCAAGACCCTGTACTTACCTGTTCCGGGGAACCAATAACCTCGATCTTCCTCTTCTTCTGCAGTCCTGCCAGCTGCCACTGATGTCTTCCTGACACTGCTGGAACGTATCGATCTGCTGACCAATTAGATTGGCTGGCAGCTCAGAGGGTAGGATTTCCTCCCCAGTGAGGGGCAGAAGTCATACTTGGCTCTCGTTAGCCCCACAGGGCTTTATGGCTATCCGCTCCCACCGTATTATTCAGCTCTCTGATTGCACACCAGTCTGCACATTTATGGAGTGGTATCCCTTGCAATTGATGCAAGCCCCTGGCTGCCCTGCTGGTGCTTTGATGGATACAACCAATGACCCCCTTGTACCTGCGAGAAATCAGCCATGACTGCAAACCCTCTGGCTCCTTCCACTTGACTGTTGGTATCTGTTGTAGAGGGAATGCACATCTAAGCATGACATCTGTGAATACCTTTATGCAGTGATGTGCTTCAGGCTATGTGATCCTTCTGAGTCCTCCACAGGCAGCTTGGAATGAGCTTAAGGTGAAGATGTTCAAGCTGACTGTCACTTTCAAGGCTATTGGCATCGAATGGCCACACACACAATTGGAGTCTATCTCTGACGCCAGCATGTCACATAGGGATGTGACAGCCTCCTGTGAAAGATAAAGTCTCCAGGGGTACTGTCGCTTCATCAGGTAGGACATTTGGACCCTGTTAATTCGGCTGGCAGGGTACAGCATTCACCAAGTCTACGTGCCTGCTGTTTCCTTCCCTTCACAGACTCTCGCTCCTCAGCAGTTTGTCTACCTTCCTGAATGTCATGATGCTCCTGCCCCTGGCCAGCTGGTCTCCTCCTTCTCCATCCCCTCCTCCTCTCCTCCTCACTGGAGGAGGTGACTCCCACAGAATGTACAAAATCCATAGAATGATTTGAGGGAGAATCAATGTAGGAACAAAACAGCACTTCTATCAGCACAACAATGCTGCCAAAATTTCTACTCTGTTATACCTGGCTGTTAGCCATGATTAGTGGAGAGGGATTTTGGGTGGGAGGTGGGGTGGAGAGTGTAGGTTAGCCCATTCATTTCAATTACAAGCATCATGTAGGATTTGTTTGTGTGAGTTTGAATGACAACTCCTTTGAGTTAAGAGGCACATTGTTAAGTTTCCTTGCTCCAGTTCTTTTTGAAAAGTATTGGTCAGTCTGTCTTATGAAGATTTAATAGTCCAGTTCAACTCATCAGAAGATACATATATATATATATACAGTTACGAAAGTGAGGTTTTATAAGATGATTATGTCTGGGCCGTCTCTTTAATTTAAGATAAAATGGAATAGTGAAGAGGCTCATATGAGCTCCTACGATTTCTGCCTGATAACAAGCTGTGTGGCTTGGTTACCAAGGGGACAATGGGTGGGGGCCCAGGTCAGAGGCTATTGAATTTTACATGCCATCTTTCATACCTGCAAACAAAGGTAGGAGCAGCTGGGTTGTTAGACGTTTGGTCTCTTGAGGTTTTTTTTGGACAGAAAGAAAGAGAGAGAGATCTCACAGAGACAAAAGGCTGTGGCTGGTGTGGTCTGTAGAGTGGAAAAGGCTGCGAGCCCCTGGTGAACTACCAAGCAGGATACAGGAGGGAGGACTGTCTCTGGTCGAAGAGATGCATCCTGTGGTGCTCTAAAACCTCTGGAAGATTTTCCCAGGTGAAGTTGGGAGGAGAAGCTGCAGTGGGCCTTACTGCAGGTAGTTGGTTTGGAAATTCTCTGAAAACTGAGGGAAGCACATTTTAATGATCATGAGACTTTATGACTCAGTGAAATATGGAGCCGTGAACCCATTGGAAGCTGGGAGTGACTGTGGACTGTTTCTTATATCATCCTTCGATGGGTGTGTTGTAATGTAAATTTATGAGACTTGGGTTTATCAGTCATATTAAAGCATTAATAAGAGTTAACTTTTCTGTAGTTTGGAATATTAGTTGCCTACGAGGTTAAGTTCCTTTTGGTTTATTTGTTACAGTAAAAGCCTTAAAACTTGAAATCTTGTGCGATTCCTTTAAACTGGTCAATGGGAATTCAAATATCTTTTTAACATTTATTCACCTCTACAGGGATCATAACAAGTTGTATATATAAATGTATATATATATATAAATGCATATGTATATATATATATATATATGCAATTTACTATTGCTTCTGTTCACTTAATAAATCTGTTTGGATTATAGCCAAAACCTGCAGTCTAGTGAATTGTTTATTCTACTGCCTTTTGAAGTCAAGGAAAATCATGTGAGGGCACATGATAAAATGTGTAAGTGTTTTGAGTCCCTGGATCCAAGAAAATATTAAGTCTAAAAATCCAGAAATATAATGTGTAATTTATTTGAAAAAGTAAGATAAAATGTGCTACTGAATCTAGAAAATAAGATGACAGAATGAAAAGTATATCGTATCAGATCCAGTGTACCTGCTTCTCGGAGGAGGGTTGCGTTTAAATTTCCTACACCAGGTTATTTGAATGGCCCAGATGCATTCCTGATGCAGTCTTTCCCTTTATAAAGGTGTCTGCTGGAAAGCAGGACAGAAGCCTGGAATGCCTGGATCCCCACAGAGCAAGGAGCAAGCCCTACTTTTTTTTTTGGAAAAATATACTTTATTCATAAAATTTCTGAAAGAACATGACAAAACATTTCAAAATGGCCATCACAAAAAGTGCAATCATATTCAACTTTTCCACCTAGATCATGAGGTGCTTCAATATAATCAATGAACATTACGGACATTTCAACATGGTTATTATAGAGAGTCAGACAGTGCAATGGTATTTATCTACATAGGTCATGTTACGCTCTGAGGTGCTTCAATACAGTTGTGATACATGTAGTATTCACTGCATCCATTCAATTTGAGTCATAGAGCCTTGAGGGGTCTATACAATTCCCAGCCCCTCAGTGCACTACGGCTGAAAGGTCTTAGGCAGCGACCTTTCCACATTGTGCCTTTGCGGTGGCTGCCCCAAGCTTTAGTGCGTCCTTCAGCACATTGTCCTGGACCTTGGAATATGCCAGTCTGCAACACTCGGTCGGGGACAATTCTTTGCACTGGAAGACCAACAAGTTTCAGGCAGACCAAAGAGCGTCTGTCACCGAGTTGATGATCCTCCAGCAGCAGTTAATGTTTGTCTCGGTGTGTGTCCCTGGGAACAGCCCATAGAGCACAGATTCCTGTGTCACAGAACTGCTCAGGGTGAACCTTAACAAAAACCACTGCATCTCTCTCCAGACCTTCTTTGCAAAGGCCCATTCCACAAGGAGGTGGACAACGGTCTCTTCCCAACCATAGCCACCTTGAGGGCAATGTGCGGACGGGGTGAGACTCCTGGCGTGTAGGAAGGAATTGACACGGAGGACTTTTCTCACCACCAGCCAAGCTATGTCTTGGTGCTTGTTGGGAAGTTCTGGCAATGAGACATTCTGCCAAATTACTTTGACAGTCTGCTCGGGGAACCATCCAACAGGATCCACTATCTTTTCCTGTAGGGCCTCTAGGCTGTTACGTTCTGATGGACTTGTGGTCAAAGGTGTTTCTCTGCATAAATTTTTCCATGAGGGACAGGTGGTACAGCGTGGCCAGACCCATCCCTCACAACACGGGGGACAGGTAGAACCTCAGCATGTAGTGACAATTGGTGTTTGGGTACCAAGGGTCTGCGCACAGCTTGATGGAGCCACTACTGCCAGGTTTCTTCATGCTGGGGCTCCAGCACAATGGCACACAGCATTCACCTTTATGATTCCAGACACACCCCTAGACTCCAAGCCACTGTACCGAGAAAATCTTAATTAAGCGTATACCTGCAGTTATATGTAAAGAGGCTGCAGTTCACCCAGAAATTCAAAGAGCCCTGCGCCATCCTACAAGAAGATCTACAAAGTTCCTGAAGGAACAGGACAGCTCTTATTGGCCATGAAATTTGATAATCCCTGAAAATGGGCTCATGCAGCAGGAAATATCGTACTGTCTGCTAATGGAAATGATTTCTGTTTGTGCCAGCACTAAGTGTGTTGTTCAGTATCTGCATGTCTGAGCAGCAGAGCAAAATTATGAGAGGCTAGCAGAGTTCAAACTAGCCTGCACTACTTAAAGCCAGTTTCAACTTCTCAAAGGGGAGGTGCATTTTGGCTGAAGTAGGTGCTGAAAGTCATTCTAAAAGTGATTTTAAATTGGGAAAGACACATGACAGTGGACACCAAGAATTTTTGATGCTGCACCTGAGGCCCTGGGTGCAAGAGATAGCCATGATCTATCCACAGGGGCCCCAAGAAGACCTGCAGACAAATTTTGTGAAGTCAGTGGAACAACAAAACTGTGGCAGTCAATGCCAGGAATTTAACCTTGATGACCTTGATGCAGAGAAATTCATTGACCTCATTGTCAGTGATTGCACCTTCAAGTGCATTATTCTACCACTGCACCACTAGCCTCATGCACTGCTTAATGCAACACACCACTATCACCACCTACAGACAATCCTATCAATTGCGACTCATACGTAAGATTCATAGCTTCACCTCATCCTTTCACACTTAGGATTCATTACTGCAAGCCTCATACCGACATCTTGCAGCTTTTACACGCTGCCAGCTATTCAACCATGACAGCCATATCACCCAAACATATTGTATCACACTCACTGACACACTTTCATCTCTCTTGTAGGACAAGCTGGAGCATATCTGGAGGGAGCAGGAGTTAACCAGTGGGGATCAGGCACACCTGCATGTTTTTACTCTCATGGAGAGGATGATGCTCTCCATCATTGGAGCAGTCATGACTGAGCCCGAGGCTATTGAATATGATGGTATCCTCATACCTAATTCTCCTTCTCATATTCCACCTGCCCTTCAACCCACAATCCCTTCTGATTTGCAAGCTACAGATAAGCATGCAACTCCAGTTTCAACCCTGACCCCTTTACAACCCCCCTCCACCCCCCTGCCCTCACTACAACCCAACCCCTTGGCCTTTATTCTTTCAGATACCCAAGAACTGAACCTGGAATGCAGTGGAGGAAGAACGGGAAGACAGTGATGAAGAAAAAGCATCATCACTCACTCTCACACTCACAACCACCAGCTCAGATACTGACTCTGCATACTTTAAAGGATAACAAAGAGGCAGGATCTGCATGTGGTAAGCCACTGGGCATGTGGCCTGCAACCATGGTAGGGGGCAAGGATAGCACAAGCGCCAGCTTACCAAAGGGTGGGCTCACAAATGAACTCTGCTACAGAAGATTCAAATGAGGACTTTGATGTATCAGCCTACAGAAAAAAGGCTAAAGCACAATGAAATGCTTGGTGCATTGGCAGAAAGCCTGCAGTCATATCAAGGACCATGGAGGTGCCTAGCATCAACTTGACACAAGGCTTAGCGCAGAGCTCGGAGCTGATTCTTGCCAGGGTGGAAATGCTGCCTAGTCCATTACCATGCTTGCAGACTCAACCATGATTCAGTATCTGATGACCCATGTCTCAGCTTCCATTTCGCCCAATCAGAAGATGCATCATATCTGGCTGCTGTGGCAAAACTTAGACTTAAGTAATGCAAGTTCAGCTTGCTGCCAAGCAGGCCTAGACTACTGTCATCAGCGCTGCAGATACCAGTGTTCAAAGTGGCTTGCAGGATCTCACAGCAGTCCTTCGGCCTGTCCTCCAATTACTAGGATTGCTGAGGCAGCATCTGTGGAGAGCGAGGTAACATTTCAGGTCCATGACCCATCATCAGAACTGGGAAACTGGGAACCGATGAAAGCTCACAGTCCTGAAATGTTAAATCCCTTTCCATAGATGCTGCCAAAATTACTGAGCATTTCCAGCATTTTCTGTTTTACTTCTAGGGTCAGAGATGCTGGAGGTCATCCTATAAGGCCACCAGCTGTCTCCCACTGTAGCAATTCCTACTGCCTATTAGGGGGTCACGTGATTGTTCTTGGAGACCCTGACCAAAGAGCCCTAAGCACGGGGCATCCGGAGGTGGCGGTGGCTTTCTAGTCGAGGACCTGGTTCAAGCATATAGCTTCTGAAGAGGTCTCTGTAACAAAATTATCTGTTTCAAGTAGAAACCTGTCTGGTATGTCAACTCATTACATATAGCCACAAGGGTAAAATAGCTCTGATGCTGCACCTTGCCTTGTGAATATGAATACACCAGATCTTAAGAAAAAAGAAAAGAATACCCACCAGTCACCACTCTTCAGCAGAATTGATCTTTATGATGTGACTATGGAAGACTGGAGCTAGTATGTAGAGCGTCTTGGTTTTTATTTCTTGGCGAATGAAATTACTGCGGAGGAGAAGCAGAAAGCCATCCTTATGAGTGTATGTGGTAGCAAGACATATAATCTCATCTGCAGCCTGACAGCCATGAACACATCCAATTCTAAGTCCTTTAATGAATTAGTAGACCTCACGATGTTCTGATCACAGGGTCAACTGAAGCCAAACATTTGGCCAACCTGGAAGAGGTGTTAAGAACATTCTTGGAAGCCAGTGTATGATTAAAGAAAGAGAAATGTACATTCCAAGAGCCAGAAGTTGCTTATCTGGGTCACAGGGTGGATGCTATGGGTTTGCACCCAGCAGAAGAGAAAGTTAGGGCAATCAAAGAGGCATCCCCTCTGTCCAGTGTAACCGAGCTCAAGTCTTTTTTCGGCATGATCAATTATTATAGCCATTTTGCACAAACTTGTCAACAGTGTTAGCACCATTACACTTGTTATTGAAAAAGAATTATCGTTGGCCATGGAATTCAAAAAAGAAGGAGCCTTTGTGAAAGTTAAGAAGCTATTGCATTCATCATGTTTACTGGGACATTACAACCCATTGAAAGAATTGGCATTAACATGTACGTCTCCTTATGGTGTGGGAACTATGTTATCACATAGGATGGAAGGTGGATCAGAAAGGCCAACTGACTATGTCTCCAGAACCCTCTCTGCAGCCAAGAAGCGTTATTCCTAACTAGAAAAAGAAGGCTTATCAGTGATATTTGGAGAGAAGAAATTCCACCGGTATCTATTTTTTTTTTATTCATTCATAGGCCAGCATTTATTATCCATCCCTAATTGCTCTTGTTCAAAGGGCAGTTAAGAGTCAACCACATTGTTGTAGGTCTGGAGTCAGGTAAGGACAGCAGATTTTCTTCCCTAAAAGGCATTAGTGAACCAGATGGGTTTTTTTTTCAAACAATCAACAATGGCTTCATGGTCATCATTAGGCTTTTTATTTCCAGATTTTTTTTAATTGAATTCAGATTCCACCATCTGCCTTGGTGAGATATGAACCCAGGTTCCCAAAACATTACCCCAGGTTTCTGAATTTTTAGTCTAGCGACAATACCACTATGCCATCACCTCCCCATGGAGGGCATATGCGACATTTCACCATTGTGTCGGACCAAAAACCACTATTTAGTGAGGATAAAGCCAATAGCATCAGCAAGAATTCAAGGTTGGGCTTTGATATTATCTGTGCATGAGTATATCTTTATGCATCGTCCTGGCTTGTGCGTTGCAAATACAGATGCACTCAGTCACCTCCCGTTACCCGTTAGCATTGTACATGCTCCAGTGCCACAAGAAGTTGTGCTAGTACTGACTTTCTTGGATTCTTCACCTATGTGGGTGAAACAAATTAGGAACTGGATGAACAGAGATCCAATTCTGTCATAAGTCCGAGACCTTGTATTTCAAGGGTGGTCACATTCACCAGTGCCTGAAGAGATAAGACCATTCCATGCCAGAAAAACAGAGTTAAGTTGTCAGGGTGGAATCGTGTTGTGGGGATCAAGACTCGTTTTCCCTTCACAGTGCGCATCCAAGCATATCGAAGATGAAATTGCTTGCATGAAGCGGGCCAGGCATAAACAGTGACATTGAAAGCATGGTCAAGCACTGTCCTCAGTGTCAGCAACAATAGAAGTTGCCTGTTTCAGCTCCACTGCATCCATGGAAGTGGCCTGGTCAACCCTGGGTTAGACTACATATAGACTATGTAGGACTATTCTTAGATACCATGTTTTTATTGATCGCAGATGCGCATTCTAAATTGATGGATGTGTATGAAGTTAGATCACCGACATCGAGCGCAACTATTGAAAAGCTATGTCAATGTTTTAGTATGCTGGCCTACTAGTCATTGTTTTAGATACCGGTACAGTCTTTACCAGTACAGAGTTTCAGAGATTCATGAGTTCGAATGGAATCAGACTTATTAAAACAGCACCATGTCATCAAATGGTTTAGCTGAAAGAACTGTGCAAACTTTCAAATCTTTGAATGAAGAGGTTATCTGAAGGTACTCTAGAGATTCGACTTTCCCACATACTTCTCAATTATCATACGACGCCTCATTAAACTACGAGTTCAACACCTTCTGAATTATTGATGAAACGCCGCCTACTTACACGTTTAAGTCTGGTGTTTCCAAACTTAGAGGGGAAAGTAGAAAAGAATCAGAGCAATCAAAGATTGAATCATGATATTCATAGCAAAGCTCGAGGATTTAATGTAGGAGATAAAGTTTTCGTGCAGAATTTTGGAAGTGGACCTTGCTGGCTTCCTGATACAGTTGCCTGAGAAACTGGTCCCTTGTCTTTCCAGGTGGAAATGGAAGACCCAATTTTTGAAAAACATGTGAATCATCTTAGGTAGAGAGATATTCCTACGACCAGCTATTCTTCCTGTGATTAATGTTGAACCATCAAGCCCTGAGGTGACAGATCGACCTAGAATAGACATACCTGATGTATCTGTAGAGTTGCCTAACCTGACACTCAAGAAGCTCGACACCATCCAAGACAAGGCAGTCCATCCAAAAACATTCACTCCCTTCACCACCGATGTACAGTGGCAGCTGTGTGCACCATCTGCAAGGCGCACTGCAGGAACTCACCAAGCCTTCTTAGACAGCACCTTCCAATCCACGACCACTACCACCTAGGACAAGGGCAGCAGACACATGGGAACACCACCACTTGGAAGTTCCCCTCCAAGCCACACACCATCCTGACTTGGAAATATATTGCCATTCCTTCACTGTTGCTAGGTCAAAATCTTGGAACTCCCTCTCTAACAGCACTGTAGGTGTACCTACACCACATGGATTGCAGTAGCTGAAGAAGGCAGCTCATCACCATCTTCTCAAGGGCAATTAGGGATGGGTAATAGATGCTGACCTAGCCAGTGAGGCCCACATCCCGTGAATGAATTTAAAAAATCCTTGTGAAGCTATGTGTCCTCGCCACATGCTTCTCTCTGGCAAAAGAGAATGAAGTGCGTTCAGCTCTCTCGGAATACAGAGCCTCAATGACCTTCTTTAGGCAACAGTGGATGGCAAAATGGGAGATGTTGTATATTTTGCTTACTCCAGCCTGGAAGAAACCAGAGGCATAAATGTTCATGGCCACAGTCACCTTCACAGCCACTGGTAATGTTGTCTTTGCCCTGTTCTGAGAGGATAGTGGATGGGGTTCCATCAAGGGGGCTGCTTTGTTTTAGATGGAGTCAAGGTTCTTGAGTATTTTTTGTGGCAGATTTAAATGAGGCCAACCTTAGTGAAGGGGAGAAATCCGACACACCGTTCCCCTAGATTCAAGTAGAAGAATTGATCCCTGAACACTCTAGGCGATACGGACTCCAGCTCAAAGCCTTTGTCCTTCTCTTCCTTCTCCTCTTTGAGCATCTTGTCCAGGTCTGTGTCACCCCTGCTCACTTATCCTGTTGTGTTGTAACCCAAGGAGGATGCTTACATACAGAAACGTTGAAGTCAAGATAAAGTTCTGACAAAGCCCCCTGTGAAGGCTTTTAACAAGTTTAAACAACTCGAGAAACCACTAAACACTTCTACATTTGCATCAATAGGCAGTGGAAAACAATCAGCAACAAACCTGAAGGTAGTTGATGGACCCTTTAAATAGTGCTGGTGAGGGTTCTTCCTGCTGTCAAACACATCTTCAACAATGTGAGTTTAAGAGAAGGTGTTAGTTGGAGCATTGAGCTCCAAAATGAAAGTGCTAGGGTGAAATCAGCATTACACATGCACACTAGCACCCTCAACAAAATGGTGTCCAGTGTGGCTAGCAGCAGAAGTTTGTATGCGCACTGGAACTATTATTTTGGAGGCAAAACAACCCTTATAACACTAAGAAACTGCGTGCAATTGAGCCAAATTTCATGGCCAATGGGTTTCCTGCTGCATGGCCACTATTTCCTTACTGTTCTGTTTAGGTGAAGGTCTCCTCAGAATATGAGTGTCAGGAGACTGTAATCTGTTTTTGATCTTTGAACATTAACACTTGTTCTGCACACGTCAACTGCAGGACCTCCCATGTCTCGTTCCCCAATTGCCTGAGCTGGGTGGCATCGCAGTGTCTCAACTGCCTCATTTTCTTTCTGTTGGCTTAATGAATGAATCCCCATTGTTTCCTCTCCTATCCTTTTTGAAAACTGTGAGCAATTTTGTTCCTGAACACTTGTTACTCTCAGTGACAGACTGGTTTATTTGGAAACTATTGGAGTATTCATTTCATTTTTCTCATGGAATTTCCATAGAGATTCTTTAAAGGGCTTGCATGAAATGCAGAATTCTCCAGTGGTATAATGTGAATGCTCCCTGTGAAAGAATCTGTATAGTTCATTTAGGTGATTCACTGGTTTCTACTATTAGTTTCTTTTTACTGAAATTATAAGAATAACATCAGCCTGTAGTCTGTAAAGTTTAAAATGTCAGCTTTTCTGAATTTGCAAGGTAATCAAAGTCCTTCTGAAGGCAGGAACTGGATTGTAGTTTATGGACACCTTGAGATTTGAATAACTGTTAACCACATTAGGAGATGTCTGGCTGTCATACATGTGACTGAACAAACCACAGTCTGTCTCTGCCTGAAAGTAATTGGGTTCCTTCTCCAAGCTATGCAGACAAACCAACAAAACTTGAAAAAAATTTGGTTTGAGTTGAACTTTGCACAAGTTTATTGCTACAGTTATATTGGGCAGAATTTTAATTTTTGGACCCATTCTAAGTAGAGAAGACTGGCAAGAGATCGGAAGCTTGAAAGTTTGTGCAGTGAGTTTTGTCGTGACATCTTAACTTCCTGGTTTCCCAACCAATTGGAGGAGGCAGGTATGACCACAAGCCACAACTGACTGTGCAATCCTATGTTTCACTGAGATCGGACCTATTAAAAAAACTGTTGATAACATTTTCTGACATTAATACAATCTGAACAAGGAATGGAGGTTAAGTTCAACCTAGTCCATATTACAATATATGTAACCTAATGGAAACATCAGTAAACCCTTAGTGATTTTACATCAGAATTTGCAGACCTGTCACGATGTCTGGTAGAATTGCCTAGATTTATTGCCTCTTTCCCTAACTTTACTGGAATAATATTGTGATATAAAAAGTGAGAAACCCCAATATTTCCTTATAATAAATTGTAAGCACTAATATAATTAATATTTATGCATATTTTAACACACTCAACTTCAGTAAAAAAGCTAAGATGTATTTTTAAATATAGAAGATGATTACATTGGAAACAACCTTAAATTCCTAACTTGTTACTTAACATACAATGTAGGCAGCTGAATATCCCCACAATCTTTTGATGCAAGCTGCTAATAATCCCTTAAACAATCTTCTATAGAAAACTTGTTTAGCAACTAGAATTTATATCCGTGCACTGTGAAGAATCAAATTTTGATGTGTCTCTCCACACTGAGGGTTTGCAATTTGTGTTGTGAAGACACAAATTTCTTGTATAACGTTTCTCCTTTAATTTTACTGAGCAAAGTGGGGAGAGACTGCAGTGAGAGACAGAGAGAAGCACTGGTTGGTGAAAGCTGCAGGGCGCCTGCACTGGGGTAGTGTGTCCTGACAACATGTGCCAATAGTACTGAAGACTTGTGCTCCAGAATTAGCCATGCCCCTAGCCAAGCTGTTCCAGCTACAGCTACAACACTGGCATCTGTCTGATAACTTGGAAAATAGCCAACTATGCCCTATCCATAATAAGCAGGACAAATCCAGTCCAGCAAATCACTGGCCCATCATCAGCAAAGTGATGGAAGGTGTTGTTGACATGTCAAGCGGTACTTACTCAGCAATAACCAGCTCACTAATGCTTGGTTTGGGTTCTGCCAGGACTACTTGCTCCAGACCTCATTACAGTCTTGATGCATGTAGCTGAATCCCCAGAGATTAGAATAACTGACATCAAGGCAGCATTTAAATGAATGTGGCACCAAGGAGCTGTGGTAAAATCACCCAAAGGGAACTTCCTGCCTTAAAGGGTGATAATGTCAGGAACCATCATTGCATTTAAAAAAGTACTTTGATATGCACTTGGAAGTGCCGTAACCTAGATGGCTATGGACCGTGAACTAAGGAGTAGAATTAGGCTGCATAGCCCTTTTTCGGCTGGCACAGGCATGGTGGGCTGAACAACCTCCTTCTGTGGCATAAATTTGCTATGTTTCTAGGTGCGCAGTTGCACCATCTGCAGCTTGTACATCATAACAGTTTGTGGGGTGAGGGTGAACTGGGATTTGAGAAGGAGCAAAAAGCAGGAATATGCAGCCATCCTTGGTGGCTTCAGCATTGTCATTGGTCACAACCTCTTCAATTATCTCAGCATCGTTCCCCTCCTGGGAATCAGCACATGCAGCCATGTCTACCCTCTGCCGGTTTGGAGCTGTCTCATTTATAATGGGCCACTTTGCCTTGGAAAAGAAAGGCTTATGAGTCATTAAGTAAGCCAATGATGTGGCTGTCACACTGGAATAGTTGGCAGAATGTGAAAACTGTGAGATATGAGTGTACAGGTTCCTGTAATGCTGAGCACGTGGAGGTGAGGTAAACTATATGAAGGTCACATTTGAGTTGTTGTTTACATAAACTGTTGGTAGGCAAGTGAAGGGAGAGTGGCGATTGGAGCAGCGTATGAGTCTAGTGGTGCAGTTGGTAGGTTCTGGCATTGACTGGCGTTGAACACTTGTGAGTGGTCATTAAACTTGTTATGATACTGCTCCCATTGCCTTCTGACCATTTATCTGGAGGACCTCCTGGCTTACGTGGAAACAGAATCTCTCTCCTCCTGTCCACCTCCTTCACCAGCTACTCAAGTACAGCATCCAAGAACCTGGGGGCACACTCTCTTGCCTGTTGTGCCATTTTGATTTTTTCTGAAGGTCTTCAAATATTACCTAAACAGTTTCACATGCCACTGCAACCAGAATGCACATCACCTTTAAATAGCATAGGCTAGTTTTAATTGATGTTAACATTTCAGGCTGATGACTCTTTGTTAGAACAGTTCTATGAGAAAGGCCATTGAATTGAAATATTAATTCTGTTTCTCTCACCGCGGATGCTGTCAGCATTTTCTGCTTTTAATTCAGGTTTCCAGCTTCTGCAGTATTTTGCTCTTCCTTGCATGAATTTGCCTCCCCTGCTGCGGTGTGCAGCCACTCAACAGTGCAGTCAGCATTGGGTTGTACATCACAAGCATGGAAATTCATAGGCAGCATGAATTTTGTACTGCCTGCACAATTTAGATTGGGTGTGGGATAATCGCACAATATAATCCCTGTGCTTCAATTCAGGGGCTATCCAATTTATCCCCTATAGACTGGCAGCTAGGATGGTGGCTTTATTGATTAAAAGCATTGTTACAGTCCTTGAGAGGAAAGTCTTTATCAATCATTGTGCTGGGACAGAGTTTTCTGGGTTTAACTGTGAAATATTGGAGCAGTTATAATATTGGGATTACATTATGAATTCCTAAATAATAGGAAAGGAATTGTGGAAAAGATTTGTAGGTGGTTTAGAGATGTTTGAGGTACTGAGTTGTTAAAATGGCCCAATTTAATTTTGCCAAAGCAAATGATAATGGCCAAAAATGGAGGAGAATTTTTAAAGTTCATCCACTACTGATTCCTTAATCAATATATTGCACATCCAACAAGGTTCTGTATTAGATCTGTTTTTCGTAACTGGACAGTAGAAATAAACAAAAGTTACAGAAAATGCTGGAAATACTCAACAGATCAGGCATCATCTGTAAAGAAAGGAAAAAGTTAACATTTCAGTTATAACCCTTTATTAGGAGAAGTATCCAACCTGAAGGTTGAACACATAGGCCAGGATTTTGGGCTCCAGGCCTGAGTCCCATGGCGAGGGCAGGAAGCTAGAGTATTTCCCTCAGCAGAACCCAGTAAGAAATCGCACCAAATTGCATGATGCTGGGCTCATTAATTATGTAGCCGGGGGAGTTTCTCAGCGTTTTACGTGGGGGTGGGCAGGAAGCTGCGCGCCCTGCCGTCATATCAGGGCACATTATTTAAAAGGCGTCCGCATAGCTGCTGCCGTCGCTGAATCTGAACAGTGGTGTAGGAAACGGCCCGGAGACAGCAGGATTTAGTGATGCATCACTGGAGGTGCTGCTGAATGCAGTAGAGGAGAGGTGGGATGTCCTGTACCCCAGGGATGGAAGGAGGAGGCCCACTGACTCACCAACCCTGCATGGGAGGCAGTCGCCAGGGTGGTGAACATGAACAGTACACACCAGAAGGCAGCCCTGCAATGCAGGAAAAGGATGAACGACTTCATCCGCACCGCCAGGGCAAGTGAACCCTCTACTGCTCCAACTTACCTCACAGAGTGGGAACTGGGTGTTGGGCCTCAGTGGACAGGCTACCATTGGTGCTGCCTGTACTTAAAGGGCTTCTCATCAAGAAACGCTTAGGTCTCATAGTCGCTCTGCAGCCCATTTAGTCTGCAGGTATAGAGACGACAGCGGGTCACTGATAATGCCACACAGAGAGCTCATATTGTGGAAGGTGGGCTTGGTGATCTGGCATAGAAGATACCAGCATGTGCAGCAGATGCCTTGCCTCCTCATGCCTATTCCTTCTATGTACATGAGCTCACCTCTCTGGAGTGCTCTGCCAGAGAACCTTAATGGATGCAGTGGAGTTTTTACATGGCATACAGCAGCCAGAGTGTTGCTGCTATCAACTGCCAGCATGTGTACACCATCTGCATCCCAAGTGCTCTCAAACCGTTTTCTCTCCCTTGTGCAGGACAAATTGGTACACAACACACGTGAGAGTGAGAGGACGGGAAGGGACATGGCTATGCTCCGGCACCTGATGCCATACAAAGAGCTGGCTGCCAAGCTGGCAGGGGAGGATCGGGACTGGGCATGTGGAGATGTCAAAGTTAGCATCCAGCCTCCATCCTGTAAGGAACAAAACTTAATGTCTGTACTTAGAAACCTAATGTTTATGTATCACATTGGAGGCAGCCCATGCACTCACTCACTCTCTCCTCTTGCAATTGCAGATGCCACCAAGAAGAGGGTGAGGCCAGACCCCAAGGCTGAGCTTACCATATCAAGCAGCCCACAAGTGAGTGAGGAAGATGAGGGTGAACCTTTTGAACCATCACAGCAGTCACCTGCGCCCTCCACCAGCCCAGAGACACACACCTCGATGGGTTCAAGAATTAGTGCAGGCAATGTCTCACATTCTGGTGGTCACCGCACAGACATGTTTCGGCAGCAGGAGGAGGCAGGGATAGCCAAACTCACTGGCACTCAGAGGACTGCTTGGGAAGAGGTCCCTGCAAAGTCCAAGTCAGATGATGAGCTTCTGGGACTGGTCCTACACAGAATGCTTGGCAGGAAGCAGGAGGCAGAAGAGCACCAGGCAGAAGTGTCAAAAGCCCTTATCAGTGTGGTATGTGAGGTACAGGAGTCTGTCCACTGGCTCTCTGATGAAGTGGTACCGACAAGTGCATGCACTAAAGTCTCCATGGGGAGGATGGCAGACGCCATGGAGACCCTTGCCCAGCTGAACGCCCAGTTTCTGCAGGAGATGCATGCAGATGTTCATTCCATTGCAGTACCCCTGGCCGAGATTTTGCAGTGGCTACGCAAGAGGGTGACAGTGCACCTCAACCTTCATCCAGGTGCCCCTTCTCCCCAAGGATTCAGGGAGGGGCACCCAAAGGGAAGAGGAGCGGCAGACAGACACTCCGGGACCTCCAGTCAGGAACCTCAGAGGGTGTATGGCCCTTCAGAATCCCCTCAGCATGTGACCCAATCAGCCTTGGCCTCTGTGAGTGCAGAGAGGGCAGCTGCATCACAGCAGGAGACTTAAAGTAAGCCAGGGCCATCCAGACCTCAAGGACACAGAGGATGCTCACCAAAGTCACCAAGGGCAATAAAGCATAATGTTCGCAGGACCCTGCTGTGGAGCTCGGAGGAGGACCAAGAGGCAGTGGCAAAGTACGCAAAATTAAGAAGTTCTGATTTCACTTGTGGTTGTACGGGTGGACTATAATTTTTCAATATTCATACAGTTTTGTAAATAGACTTCACTTTCACTTTAATCAGGTCTGATGTGGTTTTATTGTAATTCTTACTTATTAAGCCTGTGTGCCCCCCATCTTCAGAGAGACACCCCAGTCTTGGGCTATGTCCTCCGGAATCATGCATGTGCAGGGAAGCAAGGATCTTTGCCAGGGCCCTTGTGAACCTCCCGTGCATGCTGAGCCTTTGCCGTTCACATGGTCATCTGTTCCAACGTCCCGGCATTGTAAGTACTAGATGCTGG